>NW_006922159.1:87960-102545 GCF_000298275.1 Orycteropus afer afer | reverse complement strand
TATATATATATATATATATATATATATGCTACACACACACACACACACACACAAGGACCTCTGGTGGTGTAGTGGTTAAGGCATTTGGCTGCTAACCAAAAGGTTGGTGGTTCCAACACACCAGGCTCTCTGTGGAAGAAAGATGAGACAATCTGCTTCCATAATGATTTACAGCCTTGGAAACCCAGTGGGGGTCTCTATAAGTCAGAATTGACTCAATGGCAGTGAGTTTGGTTTGAGTTATACACACGCAGATACACACACACATACACCATATATATGCATACTATAAACAGATATGTGTTGCTTAACATCCATTAGGACAGCATCTAACTCTCTCTCTCTCTCTCTCTCTCTATATATATAATTAATTCCAACTGAAAGGTCAGTGGTTTGCACCCACTAGTGACTCCACAGGAAAAGAGATCTGGTGATCTGTTCCTGTAAGCATTACAGCCTGGGATACCCTATGGGGCAGTTCTCTGTCCTATGGTGTCACTGAGCCAGAATTGACTTGACAGCACACAACAGACTAGGAGATCAAGGGAGGCCTCTTCAAGGAAGTGCTTTTGAGCTGAGATGTAATGGATGAGTCAGGCCAGCCAGGAAAGGCAGTGACAGGCGGAGGGTGGGGTGAAGTGAGTTCTAGGCAGCTGTGCTCTGGGAGAAGCAGGTGTGTGGAGACCAGTGTGATGGCAGCACAAAACTCAAGGAGCCATTGAGGCAAAGCCAGAGGGGGAGGCAGGGCCAATGGGGAAGGCCTTGTAAACTGGGATGAAGAATTTATATCTTATCCTAAGAGCAACATAAAGCCATTGCTTAAGCAAGAAAGAAACATAATTAGATTAGTTAAAAAAAAAAAAAAAAGATTTCTCTTAGTTATATGAACAATGGATTGAAAAGAAGTACTGCCCTCAGTTTATAGATAAGAAAGCCAAAGCTCAGATAGGTTGAGTAATCTGCCCAAGATTTCACGGCTAGTTACTCACTAGAAGTGGATATATCCAGGTCTCTAATTCTAAAGCCCGTTTTCCGAACCATTACATAATTTTGTCCTCCCAGATCATTAGGGAAACAGTATATACACATGATATAATTATTTAATGCATCTCTTTATTGTTTAGGTTTTGAAGAATCTTATAAGGAAATGGCTTAAGTAACTAGGCTGATTAAAATTGAAATAAAGTAATAAAACCTGTGAACTGTGAGGAAGAGATGTTAAGTTCCATTTGAGCCACTTTTTTTTTCCTAAGCATCTTAGTAACTATGATATAAAAGGAGACACTCTAAGTTGACTAGATAACTCTTGTTATCTGAAAAGATAAGGTAGATTTCTTTCTCAGGAAGAATCTTTTCCTGCCTTAATTAAAGTGTAAGCTGAAGCGTAAGCTGAAGCATGAAACAGTTAATTGAGAGGGCAAAGTGCTCCATGATTAAGCCAGGGTTGTTTTCTTCCGTTTTGCTTGGCTGAGGAGCCTTTGTACCTTTTCTTTCCGTTGGCTCATCACTGAGCCAGAAGGCAGAAAGGAGAGGCTAGAAGGGAGCAGAGAGACCAAACAGCCTGTGTCCTCCACATCTTGGGTCAGGTATGTGAGACTTGGCACTACCAGCTCAGACCATGGACCAAGGTGTGGGTCTCCATCCAGGAGACTCAACAGGTCCCTTATAGTTCACTCATTTATCTGAGGTCAAATTGCCTAACTCAGCACACCCTGGTGGAGGAATGAAAGCAAACCAGCTGGTGCTGGAGGAAGTTAAGAGGAGAGGTAGGATCCCTGGCTTATGAGATTCCAATGTTAATACCCAATAGGAGGGTGTGACCTTTAACTTTGGGGAGCTTCCAGTCCAATGGAAGAGGAACAGCTCCTCCTGTCAGATAGCTCCAAATGAGATGAGAGAGATGCATCTCCTGACTTTGTGAGGTCCAGACTGAAGGGAAGAAATAGACCTGCCCTAGGGAGCTCTGGAGGAAATGGTTCAGTGGTAGAATCCTCGCTTTCCACGTGGGAGATCTGAGTCGGATTCCTGGCCAGTTCACCTCATGAGCAGCCACTGCTCATCTGTCAGTGGGGGCCTGCGTGTTGTTATGGTGCTGAACAGCTTTCAGCAGAGCTTCCAGAATAAGATGGATTAGGAGAAAGACCTGGCAATCTACTTCTAAAAAATTAGCCAATGAAATCCTCATAGATCACAAAAGCCTTATCTGCAACTGATCCTGGGGATGACGTAGGACCAGGCAGTGTTTCATTCCATTTTGTGTGGGGTTGCCATGACTTGGGACCAACTCCATGGCAGTTAACAGTAACAGAACAGGAAGCTCCCAGACTGATGGGCGTGACAGAAAACACAGACATAGGAAAATAAGTAAGAGTGAAATTATCAAAGTTATTTAAAAAAAAAAAAAATACAGCTTTCCTGGCTCTAGACTGCCATCAGAGGACTTGGTCAAACACCAAATTGTGTCTTCTTGTTTCCTGGCCAGCTGCAAAACTATTGAGTGTTCATGGGATCTGCAGAATTAGATTTGAAAAGGACAGTTACAGGTTGTATTCCCCTGAATTAAATTGGCTTCTTGGCCCCAGGGTTTGTTTTAGGTTGCTACTTAGAGCTTTGACAGCAGGGAAAGAAAGTCCTGAGGTGAGAGAGCTGGGCAACATTCAGGCTCTTCCTCTTCCCTTCTCCCCTCATCCAGGCTCATGTTTGTTCACAGCTTAACACACCACCGCACAGCCAAAGCCGGTAGCACCAGCAGGTGACATATTTCTTCCTCTGGAGAACAGCTGTGCCTTCCAGCTGATGTTCCAGAGCTCTGTCTTGCATACGGTATATTTGTCTGGCATTGAAAGAAATGGAATCCTTCTCTCGCACCTTCCCAGGAGACTGTTACTGCTAATGTTGGGGCAAGAAAGAAAGAGAACTTGAGGTCTACTGAAAAGGACATTGGATTAATCAGGAGGTTCTTGGTTTTTTGTTTTTTTTTTTTTCCTACAAGTGACTTACATGTAATCTTGAACAAATCCTTCTCTATTCCTCTGCCTGCATGGGTATTAAACTGAGGCAGCATGGCCAAGAAGAAGGGCCACGTGCTTTAAAATCATGAGACTCGCGTTCTCATCCTAACTCTGCTACCCCGAACTGTATAACCTTGGGAAGGAGGATTTCAGTTTTCCTCAAAGGATTTTTAAAATTCATTTGAACTTCTGTTTTCTTATCTGTGGCGTGGAAATGGTGATAAACCCCACCACATTGTTGGTTATGATGATCAATTATAATGAATATGTTGAAATGCCTTGACATTTTAAAACTATGTAATAACCAGTATTATAATTTTTATAAAGGTTTTGAGTGTCTCTTTTTAAATGTTTATTGTGGTGAAATATATATATATAATAAAAGATTTGATATTTCAACGACTTTTACATGTACAGTTCAGTGACAGTATCGCAGTCACCATATTGTACAACTATTATGACCACTATTTGTTTCTAGATTTTTTCTTCTCCCTTAACAGAAACGTAGTACCCATTGGGCAATACTTCCTCATTTCCCCTCCTACCTACCACTGGTAACCACTAATAAACTCTGGTCTTTGTGAATTTACCCATTCCAGATATTTCATATAAGTTGGATCATACAATATTTATCCTTTTGTTTCTGACTTATTTCATGTTTTTCATGCTCATCCATGTTGTAGCATATATCATAAGGTCATTTCTCCTTTAGGATGAGTAATATTCCATTGTATGGATATACTACATTTTGTTTATTCAGTTGATCTATTGATGGACACTTGGATTGTTTCTACCCTTTGGCTATTGTGAATAATGCTACAATGAGCATTGGTGAACAAGTGTCTGAGCCACTGCTTTAAATTCTTTTGAGTATATAGCTAGAGGTGAAATTGCTGGATAATATGGTAACTCTGTCTGACTTGACGGCACATAACAGCAACAATAACATGGTAACTCTGAGGAGCTCTGCTAGTGGAGTGCCTAAGGCATTTGATTGCTAACCAGAAGGCTGGCAGTTCAAACCCACCAGCCACTCCGTGGAAGAAAGATGAGACAATATACTTCCATAAAGATTTACCACCTCGGAAACCAAATGGAGGTCACTATGAGTCAGAATTGACTTGATGGCATTGAGTTTGGCTTTATGGTAACTCTATATTTAACTTTATGAGAAATTGGCAGCCACAATGTTTTCCATAGTTGCTGCACCATTTTACATTCCCATCAACAATGGATGAGTGTTTCACTTTCTCCACATCCTTACCAATACTTGTTGTTTTTCATTTTTCTGATAATAGCCATCTTAGTGGGCTTGAAGTGGTGTCTCATGGTGGTTTTGATTTGCATTTCTCTAATCACTGATGGTGTTGAGCATATTTCCATGTACTTATTGTACATTGTGGTAGTTTGGTTTGTGTGTCAACTTGGCTGGGCCTGGTTGAGTGGCTGGGCAGCTGGTGGTAGTTAATCCCCACGAGGAGACTGGCAATCAACTCCATGGTGGATTCATTTGAACTTCTGTTCTGGGTAGCAGCCTTTGGGTATGTGGTCTTCTTCCTGTATATAAGGAGAAGCCTTTGGGTATGGTCTCTAGCCTTTGGCATGCTTGGACCCTGCATATAGCCGTGTCGTTGCTCAGCAGCCTGCTATGCTCTGCCGACCTTGGGACTTACAGTGGACTTAAGTTAAAGGCCTGCCATGTGAATTGGTAACGTCGGGACTGTGCCTTTTTACTTGTCAACCTTGGGGCTTCTCAGCCTCAGCAACCAGCAGCTGTTTGAATGAAGAAATGCCTCTGGCTCCAGTGGGTGGGGAGCAGGAGACAGAGCTGGACCCCAAGGTTGAGAGGCTTTCACCCAGCCCCTAGAGCCTGGCACTTTGAACTTGGACTTAAAGCTTCCAAATTGTAAGAATAAACTCCTGTTTGTTAAGGCCATCCCATTTGTGGTATATTTCTTGTCAGAGCAGTACTAGGTAACCAGAACATACATCTTCTTTGGTAAAATGTTTATTTAAGCCCTTTGCCCTCTTTTAATTGGGTTGTTTGTATTTTTTTGTTGTTTTTGTAACTTTTGGAAGGAGAACTGAATACCCTTCCCTTTCTACTTCATACAGTTGTGTTACTGATCACATTGAAAAAAATTCGTATATGGAAACAACAATTTTATTAAAATTTAAAGGATTAATATCACCAAAATAAACACTCTGATTTGAGAGCTCGAGCAGTAGGAACAGCCAGCTTATGATTAACACCATCCTAGGACTAAGATCTTTGATGGCACACTCAACAACTAACCAAAAATTTGATAGTTCATATTTACCCAGCAGTGCCACGGAGGAAAGGCCTGGCAGTCTACTTCTGTAAGGTTGTTGTTGTTAGGTACCATTGAATTGGCTCCAACTCATAGCCACCCTGTGTACAACAGAACAAAATGCTGCCCGATCTTGTACCATCCTCACAATCCTTGCTATGTTTGAGCCCATCATTGCAGCCACTGTGTCAATCCATCTTGTTGAAGGTCTTCCGCTTTTTCTCTGACCCTTTACTTTACCAAACAGGATATTATCATTCTCCAGGGACTCATCCCTTCTGACCACATGACCAAAGTCAGTGAGACGAAGTCTGGCCATTCTTGCTTTTAAAGAGCAGTCAGGATCAGCTAAACTTCTTCCAGGATAGATTTGTTCATTCTTTGGGCAGTCCATACATAACACCCTCAGCATCTGTAAGATTCCAGCCATTGAAACCCCTGTGGATTAGTTCTACTCTGAAACCGGTTGGATTTCAACTTGTTCGCATCAGGTTTGATTTTTTGGTTTTAGGGCTAAGGCAATAACAGATAAGCAGAAAACCAGATCTCGGCATTCAGAAAACTCAGAGCCTAGTGAGAGAAATAACACTAAAATTCATGACAGTGATACACAGTATTAACTGCTGCATTTCAGACTTGAACTGCTGGGGAGTTTTGAAGGAATGAGGCCTCTTGCATGTATGTGTAGAAAAGAACTGGTGGATGTTTTGATAGGTATAGTCTCAAAAACAACAGTAAAATAGATGCAGTTATATTTAAAGAATAGATAATAAAAGGAGTCATGAGATAAGTGGAAGTCTGCCAGGAGATAAATGGCATGAGACACTCCAAGCAGAGGGAGCAGCTTGGACAAAAGCACAGGAACATGAAGCCACATGGAATGTTGGAAAATTGTATGCTGGTCAAGTTTTCTGGAAGTTAGACAGTGAATCAGGATTTGCTAGGAGCTCTGGTGGCATAGTGCCTAAGGTATTTGACTGTTAACCAGAAGTTTGGTGGTTCAAACCCACCAGGCACTCCTTGGAAGCAGGATCGGGCAATCTACTTCTGTAGTGATACCACCTTGGAAACCCAAGGAGGGGTCACAATGAGTCGGATCCGACTCAACTGCAGTGAGTTTGAGTGAGGGAGTGAGGCTAAAGTGACAGTTAGAGGCTAAAGTTCTTCTAATAATTAGATCCAACCAAATTTCAATGAGATGGGTTTCTTTCTACTTTAAAGCATTTACACAAGCAAAACAATTAATCCTCTCCATTGCAGAACATTTTCCAAGTGTCAGGGAAAAAAAGGACAGAGTGGCCACTTAGATCAAGTAAAATGAGAACTGAGAAATTATTTACCATTGGCCTTTGCACCATTGAGGTCATTGGTGACCTTGATAAAACTAGTTTGGTTGAATTGTGAAGAAAAAAATCTCCATTGGAATGGATTTAAAACATTTGGAGAAGAGAAATTGAAAGTTGTTAATGTGGGCAACTGTTATAAGGAGTTTTCCCGTCAAGGGAAGAGAAATAAAGCAGTAGCCAGAGAGGAGAGTTGAGGCAAAAGGAGGTAAGCTGATAGGAAAGATCCAATAAAGAAGGAAAGGTGGATGAGGCAGGAGAATGGGAAGAATTGCTGGAGCTTTACCCCTAAGCAGGTAATGGAATGGGATTTAGCGCACAGACAGTCCATCTACAGTAATAAGCACCCAAACCAGGTGACATTGAGTCAACTCTGACACATGGCAACCCTAAGTATGTCAGATAGAACTGTGCTCCATAGGGTTTTCAATAGCTGGTTTTTTGTTTTTTTGTTTGTTTGTTTAAATTATGATTTGGGTGAAAGTTTACAGAGCAAATTGATTTTCTATCAACAGTCCAAACACATTCTGTTTTGTGACATTCACTGCAATGCCCGCAATGCAACAGCATTCTTCTCACTTCCTCTCCATGCCCACTCCTTCCTTTCATCCTTCCTTCCCATCCCCTTCTGCCTCTCTAGCTCTACCTGTGGGCAAATGCTGCCCTCTTGATCTCATATGGTTGATTGTTCTAATGAGTGTATACCCTCTTGGTATTACTATTCACCTTATAAGTCTATCAATTGGCTAAAAGTTGAGCCACAGGGGTTGAGTTCAGTTTCTGGCTTGAAGGATGTCTAAGGGCCATAATTTCAGGGGTTCCACCAGTCCTCATCTGACCAGTAAGCCTTGTCTCCCCCCCCCACCAATCATTTTGAGTTTTCTTCCCTATTTTTCTCCCATTCTATCTGGGACTTCCTATTGGGATCCATTTCAGAGCAGTCAGCAGTGGTAGCTGGGCACCACCTAGTTCTTCTGGTCTCAGGGTCGTAGAGGCTGGGGTTCATGTGATATATTAGTCCTTTGGAGTAATTGTTTCCTGGTGTATTTGATTTTCTTCACTCTTCTTTGCTCTGGACAGGAAGAGACCAATAGTAGCAACTTAGATGACCGTTCACAAGTTTTTAAGACCCCAGTTTATAATCAGCAAAGTAGGATATAGAACATTGTCTTTTGGATTATATTATGCCATTTGACCTTAGTGTCCCCCTGAGACTATGGTCCTGAGTCCTTATGCCCAGCAATTCATTCCTTCAAGATGTTTGGTTATGGCTGAGAAGTTTTATTACTTTGCACCTGTATGCTCTGCTACATTCATGGGTATACTTGTAGCACATATAAATCCATAAATACCTATATATATATTTATGGGTATAGTCCCATTTGCCTTCCCACCCATATTCAGCTTGAGTGTCTATCTTTGTTGAAGTAGATCACTAGGCCTTCTTCTGAGGCACCTCTTGGTGGACTTGAACTTCCAACCTTTTGGTTAGCAATGAAGCACATTAACCATTTGCACCATCCAGGGACTCTAGCAACAGAAGAGAAAGCATAGGTGCGGGTAAGTGGGCAAGTGTGGTGATGGCACTTTATGTAGAAGTTCTCTTGATTTTCTTCTATTTTCTCAGTTGAGAGTAAAAGGAATTATTTTTTAAAAAATGTAAGTATGGGTAGGAAAAATGGAATATACCCATGACCATATATAAACTTGGCAAATGATATTTCTGCATACATCTTTGTATGTGCTATAAGAATGTCCATCTATGTAATAGAACTAACAGGGGCAAAGTTATGATAACCTCTTAGCCACAGCCAAACACCTCAAGGGAGTGAGTTGCTGGGCCTGCAGACTCAGGACCATTGTTGCAGGAGACATCAAGCTCAATTGGCATAACATAATACACAAAAACATTTTTCTACATCCTACTTTGGTGAGTAACAACTGGAGTATTAAAAATCTTGCGAGCAACTGTCTAACATGCAACTGTTGCGTCTAAGATGCAACTTTGCTCCTTATCTGGAGCAAAGAAGAATGAAGAAAATCAAAGATGCATGGAAACAATTAGTCCAGGGAACTAATGGACATGCAAACCACAGCCTACATAATCCTGAGACCAGAAGAACTAGATGGTGCCTGGCTACCACTGTCAGTCTCTCAGAATGGGATCAAAATAGGAGATCCTGGATAAAGGGGAAAATGTGGAAGAAAACTCAAAATCATAAAAAAGACCCAACCTACTGGTTTGATAGAGACTGGTGAAACACCCAAGACTGTGGCCTCTTGTTCCCTTTGGGCCTGGAATTGAACTCACTCCCATGGCTTCCAGCCAAACAATAGACAAGCATATGGGGTGAACATTTACACCATGTGCATACATTCCTTAGAACAATCAACCATGGAAGATCAGAAGGACAGTATTTGGATAGCTCAGAGGGCAAGAATGCATAGGAAAGGACACAGGGAAAAGGTAACCACAGGGATGAAGTGGGAAGAGAGCTGTTACATTGTGGAGATTGCAATCAATGTCATGAAACAAAATGTGTATGAACTGTTGAATGGAAAATGAATGTACTCTGTAAACTTTCACCCAAATCACAATAAAAATAAATAAATAAAGGGAATTAAAAATAATAATAAAAATAAAGTACAAGAGAAAGAAAGATGAAAAGAGAACTTATAGGTTAAAAGAGACTTAATATACATACCAGCTAATACATGGGCATCATTTGAAATCTGATTGATTGAAATCTGATTGATATAAATAGTAAAAAAATGTTAAGACATTTGTGAGGTAATTGGAAATTTGGATACTGAATGGATATTTGATAATGTGAAGAAATGATTGTTAATTTTAGAAATGAAATAAGGATATTGAGGTTTTATATATATACTTTTTAATATAAAAAAGGTCATTGTCTTTTAGAGATAGATACTATAGATGAAATTATATGATGAATAATCAAGGCAAGGGGTGGGGAGAAGGGAGATGGAGTAGATGACACACGATTGGCCTTGGGTCAGTAAATATGAGAGTTGGCTGATGTGCACACTCAGATTCATTATCCTGTTGCTTTGTCCATAATGCAATTTAGAAGAAAGGGAAAAAGGCTGGGGAAGGAAATCTTGGAGGTTTAAGAAGAAAGAGGAAGCTGTGAATTGCCATCTGGGAGAGTGGATGAGGTGAGATGCATGTAATTATCAGACAACGTTAAGGGCCCACTTGAGATTTGAGAGCATAAAGAGGCCAGCCATTATGGAGCTCTGTATTTCTCCAACTGTGCCCAGCTGCCCATGTATAGACATAGAATAGGTGGAGAGTTGGTTTTAACCAGAGTAAGTACAGAAATTGAGAATATCTTTCTGCCATCATATTGATAAAGTTTTTGAGAACCAAGATTATGTCTTAACTTCAGATTAATTCAGGACTAATTCCCAAGCCCACCTACATGTATTTTGCCTAAATTTGATACTCTACCCAAATACTTAAAAATGATTTATGTGGTTGCATCAAAAGAGGGGAAGGAGTTTTAGGTGGTTCCAGTTTCCCTGTGTCCCGTTCTCTTACCCTCTTACCAAAGTGTGTGTGTGTGTGTGTGTGTGTGTGTGTGTGTGTAGGGTTGTCTTGCTTGAGTTTCTTTTCTCGATGTATATGTGACTGAGACATGTGATTGAACAATGACTTGCCTACGTTGGATCTCCATTTTCACTTGTTAGCTTGTTCTATAGAAGCAGTCATTGCCCTCCAGTTGGGAATGAAAGCACCAGCTAAAGATGCATGAAAGTCTCTCATTCCCTTGATGATAGCACAGAGTGGTCCCCTCAGGCCCTCCTGGCCATTAACTTGTGATCTCTCTCATAGCCTTCCCATCAGAAGCATGAACATATCTCTCATTGGATCATTTCTTTCAAGGATGGAGGTTCTAGTTGCTGTGGTTTATCTGCATCTTCTTCCTCAGAAAGAGGTGAATCAGAAAACAAAACATTTCTCTGGCCAGGTCATAATCCAACCCAAAAAGCTGCCATCAAGTCTGTTCTAACTCATAGCAAACCTGTAGGACAGAGTAGAAATGTCCCATAGTTTCCTAGGCTGTAAATCTCTATGAAAGCAGACTACTTCATCTTTCTCCAGTGGAACAATTGGTGGGTTCAAACTGCCAACCTTTCAGTTAGTAGCCAAGCACTTAACCACTGTGCCAGAAGGGTTCCTCAGGTCACGTAAGCAGTACTGATTTGTTTCTGATTCATGATATATTTTAAAAGCAAGACATATTAAATAGATGCAATAACTATAGTCAGTCACCGCTTTCCCCCTTCAGAATAGTAACAATTTTCATATGTAATCATAAAGAGAACTTTTTAAAGAAACCCCCATGTAGTGTGCTCATCTTTATATCTTCCACAGGCCTTTCACAAAGTAGTTAAATGTTGTATTGCAGTGAAGCAAATATCAGCATGGCATAAAAGGAGTGTGGGCTTCGGGAGCACTAACCTGGCTTTGACTTTTGATTGTGCCATTCACCAGCTATGAAACCTTGGACGTATTATTTAACATCACTAGACTTCAGATTCCTAATATGTAAAATCAGGATCGTAATGCCTTCCCTATAGGAATTTTGTAAGGCTTAAAAGGGATGTTTTTTACCTTTCCCTAATTGGTGCTGCTTTTTTTTTTTTTTTTTAAACAAACATACATGGCTGCAGAAGGATTAGAGTGTAGATAGCTGTGTGATCTTAGATCATTAAGCATCTCGGAGCTTCATTCATTTTTTTCAACTGTATCACTTTTGTTGGTCTCATTGAATGATGGAATTTGACTAGAGATTTCTGAGACCCTTTTCAGTTTAGATGATCAAGGTTCTTTGGTCCCGTTGAAACAGATTTTCTTTCCTTTTTGGATCTCATGTGCACAGCATTGGATTAATTATCTTTGGTTCATAACTCACTCTCATCATTGGTCCATGTGTGCTCTGCTCTGCTTCTTTCTCCCTCCCCTCCTCTATTCTTTCCTTCTTCCCTTCTTTCCCTCCTCTCTTCTCTCCTTTCCTCTCTTCCCCTCCCCTCCTTCATTCTTTCCTTCCTTCCTGTCATCTGTCTATAATATAATAAATGCCCTGCAAACCCACCACCCATAACAAAAGCCAAGACTCTGATAGCTAACAAATAAATATCTATTCTATGGTCACCACCATCACCACCAAGCTATTCTCCCTGTCTCCCTCACTACCAGAAATATTCTGTACCTTGAATCCTGCGTTCTTTTATTCTCTCCTTTCTTCATTATATAGTTGTATTACATTGGTGTTGCATATCTCTGTAATTCATTCATTTTGACTGCTGTATGATGTTTCATTGTTTGTTTATCCTTTTCCCTGTTGGTGAACTTGTGGGTTGTTTCTAGATTTCTGCTATGGTGAACAGTGTTGCTAGGAGCATTCTTGTACATGTTACCTATTATACACGTGCAACAGTGTCTCATGGATGTACATCCAGGAGTAAATTTAATGAATTGTAGGATTTATAAATGTTCAACTTTAGAAGGTTGTGTCAAACTCTGTTTCCAAAGTCATAAAAGCCTTTAGCAATGTATAAGAAACCTCGCAGGTCTTTATTCTTTTACAGCTCTTGATATTGTCAGATGTTGTAATTTTTGCCAGTGGAATGAGAGTGAATTGGTATCTCAGTATAGTCTGGATTTGCATTTCACAGATTATCAATATGATTACTAGCCATATGTGTTCCTGTTAGTCTCTTGCCTGTTATATTGGATTATTTATGCTCTTACTAATTAAGAGAAATTCTTTATCTATTCTTGATGGTAATTCTTTGTTAAGTGAGTGCATGTCTGCTATCTTTTTCCAGACTTTAATGTATCTTTTCATATACCTTAAGGTTTGATTTTTTCCCCCATGTCAGGTTTATTGAAGCCTAATTTACATACAGTAAAATTCACCATTAGTAGGTATATTGTCCTATGAATTTTGCCAAACAAATACAATTATGTAGCTACTACCATAATCAAAATGCAGAGTATTTCCATTATCCTCCAAAATCCATATGTGCCCCTTTATAGTTAATCCTCTCTACCAACCCTAGCCCCTGGTAACCACTTATCTATTTTCTTTTCCTATAGTTTTACTTTTCCTAGAATGTCATATACATGAAATCAAACACTATGTAGCCTCTTGAGATTGGCTTCTTTTACATAACATAATGCTTCTGACTTGCTGCATATATTAGTAGATCATTTCTTTTTATTGCTAAATAGTATTCCATTTCTGGTGGTGTAGTGCCTAAGGTATTTGACTGCTACCCAGAAGGCTGGCGTTTCAAACCCACCAGCCACTCCTTGGAAGGAAGACTGGACAATCTACTTCCATAGAGATACCATCTGGGAAACCCAGGGAGGGGTCACTATGAGTTGGATCCTACTCCACAGCAGTGACTTGCTGTTTTTGTTTACCAGTTATTGACCAACATTTGGATTTTTTCCAGTTTTGGGATCTTATGAACAAAACTGTCATAAATATTTGCATATGAGTTTTTTGTGGGGGGCATTTAGTTTTATTTTCTTTAGGTAAATATCCAGGAGCGGGGTTGCTGAGTCGTATGGTAACTGTATGTTTAACTTCCTAAGAAAATGCCATACTGTTTGCAAAGTGCCCGTAACATTTTTATTACAACCAGCAATGTACGTGAGTTCTAGTTGCTCATCATCCTTGCAGTAACTTAAGTATTGTGAGTCTGTCAATTTTTGCTATTATAGCAGATATGTAATCATATCTCTTTGTGGTTTTAATTTGCATTTTCCTTTTACTAGCGATGCTGAGCTCTTTTCCTGTATTTATTTGATACCATATATCTTCTTCAGTGAAGTGTCTGTTTCAATCTTTTGCTTGTTTTTTAATTGGATGGTTTATTTTCTTATTACTCAGTTGAGATTTCTTTACATATTCTGGCACCAGCCCTTTTTCTGATTTGTGCTTTTCAGGTATTTTTTCCCAATGTTTGCCTTTCTGAGCAGTATCTTTTAAATAGCAGGCATGTTTCATTTTGAAGAAGTTCAAGAGATCAATTTTTCTTTTATGATTTGTGTGTGTCCATGTTCCGTCTAAGGAATGTTTGTTAAACCCAAAGTCAGAGGTTTTCCCGCATTTCTTTTAGAAATTTTATGGTTTTGGCCTATGGTCCATTTCAAATAAATTTTTATATATAAAATGAGGTAGGGTTAAAGTTCTTTTTTCTTTTTGTGTTTTACATATAAATGTCCAATTGTTCTAACACATTTTGTTGTAAAAATTATACTTTTACTGGGAGGTTCCGGCAAGATGGCGGACTAGGCAGAAAGACTGCACAGACCCTCTTCAACAAAGAAAGGGGAAACCAATTAACACAGACACAGAGATAATCCTGGACCCCTGAGCCTTGAAGGGAAGGATATAGAAGTGGACTAAACCCCAACTAGCAGAAGAATTTGAGTGAAAATGCCAAAAAAGGAGACAGATGGAGCTGTGGTCTGGCAGCAATCCTGAGTGATCCTGACAGCACAGACAGCTTGGAGATTCCCGAGTGGTGGTATTGTCTAAGAATTAACAAAAAAAATCAGCCCTGCTAGCCAGGGACTGCATGGAGGACTGTGCACAGTGGCTAGGGAATAAAAGGAGAAGGTGAAGAGAAAGGTAGGCTGAGCTGTGGACTTTTGCCAGTCTGGAGGGCACAGCCATTTTGAATCTTTAAAAGTGGCTTGACTATTTTGGATATTTAAAGAGACAGTGCTCTAGCAGATTCCTGGGGCTTAAGAACATGTTCTGCTTTCCAGCAACCACAAGGACACTCTGGACCTGCAAGACTGAAAAGTTTTTTGATGGTTATTCAATTGTAATTTGTGTCTAACTGAGTGGGAGACAACAACAGTCCCCATA
>NW_006922159.1:76558-81585 GCF_000298275.1 Orycteropus afer afer | reverse complement strand
GGTCTATTTCTAGGCTATCTGGTCTGTTCCATTGATCTGTGTGCCTGTTCCTTTGCCAGGGCCACATTGTCTTGATTTCTGTAGCGTTACATTAAATCTTGAAATCAGACACTATGCGTCTTTAAACTTTGTTCTTCATTAAAAAAAAAAAAAATTCTTTTGATTGCTCTCATTCCTTTGTTCTTCTATGTAAATTTTAGAAAGATCTTGTTCATTTTTATGAAAGATTTGCTGAGATTTTGATTGGGATTACACTGAATCTTTGAGTCAGTTTGGAAAGAATTGGTATTCTCCATTTCATGAATATAGTCTTTCTCTCCATTTGTAGGTATTTTTCTATTTCTTTGATCAACTCTTGGTAGTTCTCAGCATACAAATCTTGTCCATATTTTTTTAGATGTATGTATTTCATGGTGTTGATGCTATTGATAAGTGACATGTTTTCAGTTTCCAGTGCATGGAATTGTAATTGATTTAGGGGGCTGTATATTGAACCTTGCTTGCTGGAAGTGAAGATGACTTGAAACACTTACTGATGAAGATCTAAGACTACAGTCTTCAGTATAGATTATATCTCAACATAAAGAAAACAAAATCCTCACAACTGGACCAATAAGTAGCATCATGATAAATGGAGAAAAGATTCAAGTCATCAGGGATTTCACTTTACTTGGATCCACAAATGACACCATGGAAGCAGCAGTCAAAAAATCAGATGTCATATTGCACTGGGCCAATCTTCTGCAAAAGAC
The DNA here is from genome assembly GCF_000298275.1 of Orycteropus afer afer. Taxonomy (NCBI): domain Eukaryota; kingdom Metazoa; phylum Chordata; class Mammalia; order Tubulidentata; family Orycteropodidae; genus Orycteropus; species Orycteropus afer. Next base: position 80,833 of record NW_006922159.1, on the reverse strand, counting down.
CTCTTTAAAGTGCTGAAGAGCAAAGATGTCTCTTTGAAGACTGAGATGTGCCTAACCCAAGCCATGTTGCTTTCAATCGCCCCATATGCATGTGAGAGCTGGACAATAAATAAGTAAGAAGCGGTGATGCTTTTGAGTTGTGGTGTTGGTGAAGAATGCTGAAAGTACCCTGGACTTGCAGAAGAACTAACAAATCTGTCCTGGAAGAAGTGCAGCTGGAATGCTTCATGGAAGCAAGAATGGCCAGACTTCATGTCACCTACTTTGGTCATGTTGCCAGAAGAGACTGTTTCCTGGAGAAGGATATCATGCTTGGTAAAGTGGAGGGTCAGCGAAAAAGGGAAAGGCCCTCAATGAGATGGATTGACACAGTGGCTGCAACAATGGGTTCAGGTATAGCAAGGATTGTGCGGCTGGCACAGGACTGGGCATTCTGTTGTACATAGGGTCACTATGAGTCAGAGCCAACTTGATGGCACTTAACAACAACAATATATTGAACTTAAGGAGTCCTGGTAGTGCAGTGATAAAAGTACTCAGCTGCTAACTGAAAGGTCAGAGCAGTTTAAACCCATCAGTCGCTCAGAGGGAGAAAGATAATGGTAGTCTGCTTCCATAAGGATTACAGCCTTGGAAACCCTGTGGGGGCAATTCTTCTCTGTCTTATAGGGTTGCTATGAGTTGGAATTGACTTAATGGCAATGGTTTTATATTGAACTTCTATCCTACAACCTGGCTAAACTGATAAATTTTACTAGCTTATTTATTTATTTTTTTTTAATAAAAAATTTTTTTTGGTAGATTCTTTGGAATTTTCTGTCTAGACAACTTTGTTGTCTGCAAACATACTATTTTTTCCTTTGCAAACTATATGTCTTTTACTACTTTGTCTTATATTACTGCACCAGGTAAGACCTCTAAAATGATGTTGAATGGAAATGGTGATGGTGGACATCTTTTGTCTTTTTCTCAACCTTACAGGGAAGGCAATTAGTCTTTTACCATCATGTATGATGTTAGCTGTGGATTTATTATTATTATTATTATTAGGTTGAGAAAGTTCCATTTAATTCTTAATTTACCAAAAATGTTTATCATGAATGAATGTTGAATTTTGTCAAATACTTTTTCAGCATCTAATGAGAGTATCATTTGATTTTTCTTCTTCAGCCTGTTAATATGGTAATTACATTGATGGAGTTTTGAATGTTGAACCAACCTTGCATTCCCAGTATAAACCCCATTAATCATTATGTATCACCATTTTTACATACTGCTGGATTTGATTTGTTAATATTTTGTTGAGAATTTTTTTGTGTTGATGTGTATGAGAGATAATGGTTTGTAGCTTTCTTTTCTTTAATGTCTTTCACTAGTTTTGGTATAGTTGGCCTCACATAATGACTGGAGAAGTATTACTTCTTTTTTTATGTTCTAGATGACTTTATATAGAATTGGTACTATTTCTAAATTTTTGTTTGAATTCTCTAGTGAAGCCATCTGAGTCTGAAGGATTTTTGTTGTTGCTAGAAGGTTATTAATGAGAAATACATTTTATTTACTAGATACAGGACTATTCACGTTACCTGTTTCTTTTTGAATGACCTTTGGTAGTTTGTGTGTTTTACCCAAAGTGTAAAATTTATTCACATAAAGTTATTCCTAATATTTCTTTATTATTATTATTATTTTAATGTCTGTAAGTTCTGTAGCATTGTCCTCTGTCTTATTGCTGATGTTGGTAATTTGTGTCTTCTCTCTATTTTTTCTAATCAGTCTGGTTGAGGGTGATCAACTTTATGGACCTTCTTAAAGACCTTGCTTTTTGGTTCATTGATTTTCTCTTTTTTCAATTTCACTTATTTCTGCTCTTTGTTATTATTTCCTTCTTTCTGTTTGTTTGGGTTTAATTTGTTCTTTTTCTTTAAGAAAGTGGAAGCTTAAATAATTGATTTGAGACCTTTCTCCTTTTCTCACATAAGGATTTAATACTACAGATTTTCTTCTAGTCACTCCTTTAGCTACATCTCACTAATTTTGAAATGTTTCAAAATTTCAAAATACTTTAAAATTCCTCTGTGACTTTCTCTTTTAACCATAGATATGGTTGTTAAATTGTGTGTCAGCTTGGCTGGGCCTGGTTTTGAGTGGTTGGGCAGCTAGATATAGTTATTCCCCATGATGAGACTGGTGATCAGCTCCATGGTGGAATCTACTGGAGAGCTAAGTAGCTGCCTTAGGGTTGTGGTCTACTTCCTGTATATAAGAAGACGCATTGAGAAAGGTCTCTGGAGCTTTTTGGCACATGTAACCAAGTCTTCATTCAGCCTCACTATGTTGTCTGCTGATCTTAGAATTGTTCCTGGCCTGCCTTGTTTGATGTTCTTGGGACTGTGCCATTTTACTTGTTGACCTTGGGTTTGTCAGCTTCAGCAGCCAAAAGCTGTCTGATCAAGAGAAGCTTCCAGCTTGAGTGGGCCAGGAGCAAGAGACAGAGCTGAAGCCGAAGGTTGAGGGGCTTTCACCCAGCCTTTAGAGCTGGCACTTTGAACTTGGACATCCAGCCTCCAAAACTGTAAGAATAAACCCCTGTTTGTTCAAGCCATCCTATTTGTGATATTTTCTGTTAGAGTGGTACAAGAGAACCAAAGGGAGCTCTGGTAGCGTAGTGCCTAAGGCACTTGACTGCTAACCAGAAGTGTGGTGGTTCAAACCCACCAGCCACTCCTTGGAAGGAAGGTTGGGCAATCTACTTCCATAGTGATACCACCTTGGAAACCCAAGGAGGGGTCGCTATGAGTAGGATCCGACTCGACGGCACATAACAACAGCAACAAGAGAACCAAAACAACCATAGGTTATAGAATCATGTGGTTTAATTTTCAAAAGTTGTTCAATTTGTTAAACGATGTAATACATATATAAAGCCAAAAACCAAACTCATTGCCATTGAGTTGATTCTGAGTCATAGCGGCCCCTCCTTGGGTTTTCGAGGGAGGATCTCTATGGAAGTAGATGATTGCCCAGTCTTCCTTCCAAGGAGTGGCTGGTGGGTTTGAACCACCAGCATTCTGGTTAGTAGTCAAATGCCTTAGGCACTAACCAGAGCTCCCCCAATACACATATAATCGGAGAAAATATATATTATGTGATTTCAGTTATTATAAATTTGTTGAGGTGTATTTTATTACCCAGAATATGGCCTATCTCAATGACTGTTCCATATATACTTGAAAAGAATATGTATTTTGGTATTGTTGAGAGGAGTGCTCTCTGAATGTCAGTTATGACAAGTTGGTTGATAATGCTGAAGTCTCTTAAGTCCTTACAGATTTTCTGACTATTTGTTCTGTTGAGTACTGAGGGAAGAGTTTTAGTGTCTTCAACTATAATTGTATATTTGTCTGTTTTTCCTTTTGGTTCTGTTGGGTTTTGCTACATGTATTCTGCAACTCTGTTGTTAGGTGAATATACATTTAGGATTGTTATGGTCTCTTGGTAAATTGACTCCTTTATTATGAAATATCTATTTATCCATGATAATATTACTTGTTCTAAAGTTTTGATGTTAAAATAGTCATTCCAGCTCTCTTTTGATTAGTGTTTGCATGATATGCCTTTTTCTATACATTCTCTTTTAACCTATTTATGTCTTTACACTTAAACTGGGTTTCCGGTAGACAGTGTTAGGTCTATAGTTAGGTCTTATTATTTATCCAATCTCATAATCTCTTTTACTTGGGATATTTAGATCACCTACACTTAAAGTGGGAGCTCTGGTAGTGTAGTGCCTAAAGCACTTGACTGGTAACCAGAAGGCTGGCAGTTCAAACCCACCAGCCACTCCTTGGAAGGAAGATGGGGCAATCTACTTCTGTAGTAATACTGCCTTGGAAACTCAAGGAGGGGTTGCTGTGAGTTGGGTCTGACTCTATGGCACATAACAACAACAACACTTAAAGTAATTATTGATATGGTTGGATTTAAATTTATCATCTTGCTAGTTACTTTCCATTTGTCCCATCTGTTCCTTGTTTCCATTGCTCTCCCTTTTCTAACTTGCTTTTGAATTGAATTTTTTATGATTCTATACTTCTTTTAAAAAATATTTTACTATTTCTGAAACTCTATTTCTTTATATAGTTCAAATGTATTCATTTTTCCTGAGAACTCCCTTTATCATTTCTTGTAGCCCAAGTGTGTTAAGAGTGACTTCTTTCTTTCTTTTCCTTCTGGGACTCAAGTCACACATATGTTGGTGTCTCTGTTCTTTTT
>NW_006922159.1:69428-71378 GCF_000298275.1 Orycteropus afer afer | reverse complement strand
TCTGTGTTAATTGGTTTCCCTTTTCTTTGTTGAAGAGGGTCTGTGCAATCCTTCTGCCTAGTCCGCCATCTTGCCCCGCCTCCTGAAGACATTCTTTTCTCTGATATCAAGTTTTATCCCCCCCCCCCCGCCAACTTATGTGATTGATGTTTTTTCTTGGAGCTTCATCTCTCTGCTGAACTTTTAAATCTCTTCATATATGTCATCCACCTTTTCCACTAGATCTTTGACATTTTTTGGGGAAAACATTTTATTATAGTTGGGGTGAAAGTTTACAGAGCAAATTAGTTTCTCACTCAATAATTTATACACATTTTGTTTAGTGACCTTGGTTGCAATCCCGTCAATGTAACAACACTCTCCCCACTTCCTCCCTTGGTTCCCTGTTTCCATTTGCCCACCTTTCCTGATTCTTCCTGCCTTCTGAACTTTGTTTTGGGACAAATGTTGCCCTTTTGTTTTCATATAGTTGATTGTTCTCAGGAGTGCTTTCCTTGTAGCTATTATTGTTCCCTTTATAGGCTTGTCTTTTGTTTGGCTGTCCCACAGTCAGCCCCAGCCTTGTTCTGACTAAATTGAGCTTCTCTATTGCCTCTGTCCTCAGAAGTAGTCAGTTAGATTCTTGTGTATTCCATCTAGTGAGTTCCACGTGTATGTTATTGATATTGTTAGGTGTTGTCTAGTCAGCTCCAACTCATAGTGACCCTGTATATAAAAGAATGAAGCAGTGCCTGGTCCTGCACCGTACTGACAGTCTTTGCTGGGCTTGAGCCATTGTGGCAACCACCATACTAATCCATGTCATCGAGGGTCTTCCTTCCTTTTGCTGACCCTCTGCTTTACCAAGCAAGATCTTCATCTCCAGGGAATGGTCCTTTCTGACAACATGACCAAAATACATGGGATGAAGTCTGGCTATTCTCTAAGGAACTTCCAGTGTACTTCTTCTAAGACTGCTTTATTCATTCTTCTGGCAGTTCATGGTATTTTCAGTATTCCTCACCAACACCACAATTCAAATGCATCAATTCTTCAGTCTTCCATATTCATTGTCCAGCCTTCACACACATATAAGGTGATGGAAAATACCATGGCTTGGATCAGGTGCACCTTAGTCTTCTAAATAACATCTTTGCTCTTTAACACTTTCAGAGGTCTTTTGCAGCATATTTGCCCAGTGCAATATGTTGTCTGATTTCTTGACTGCTGTTTCCATGGGCATTGATTGTGAGTCCAAGTAAAATGAAATCCTTGACAACTCCAATCTTTTCTCCATTTATCACTATGTTCCTTATTATTCCAGTTGTGAGGATTTTTGTCTTTTTTATGTTGAGGTATAATCTGTACTGAAGGCTATAGTTTTTGATGTTCATCAGCAATTGCTTCAAGTCCTCTTCACTTTCAGCAAGTAAGGTTGTGTCATATGCATGTCACAGGTTATAAATTAGTCTTCCTCCAATCCTGATGCCATGCTTTTCTTCATATAGTCCAGCTGCTCAGATTATTTGCTCAGCATACAGATTAAATAAGTATGGTGAAAGGATACCACTCTGATGCATACCTGTCCTGATTTTAAACCATGCAGTATCCCTTTGTTCTGTTCTAACAACAGCCTCTTAGTCTGTGTACAAGTTCCTCGTGCGTGCAATTAAGTGATCTGGAATTCCCATTCTTCATAGTGTTATACATAATTTGTTATGATCCACACAGTTGGATGCCTTTGCATAGTCAATAAAACACAGATACACATCTGTCTGTTATTCTTTGCTTTCAGCCAAGATCCATCTGACATCAGAAGTGACATCCCTCATTCCATGCCTTTTTTCTGAATCCAACTTGAATTTCTGGCAGTTCCTTATCAATATATTGCTGTAACCAGTTTTGAATTATCTCTTGCAAAATTTTACTTGTGTGGCACGTTAATAACATGGTTTGATGATTTCCACAATC
>NW_006922159.1:44404-69208 GCF_000298275.1 Orycteropus afer afer | reverse complement strand
GCAGCTTCTTCCTTCAATACCATTGGTTCTTGGTCATATGCTATCTCCTGAAATGATAGAACATTGACCACTTCTTTTGGGTACAGTGACTCGGTGTATTCCCTCCATCTTCTTTGGATGCGTCCTGCATTATTCAATATTTTGCCCATGTTGTTGTTGTTAGGTGCTATCATATTGGCTCTGACTCATAGCGACCCTATGTACAACATAACAAAATACTGCCCAGTTTTGTGCCAGCTTCACAGTCCTTGCTATATCTGAACCCATCATTGCAGCCTCTGTATCAATCCATCTCATTGAAGGCCTTCCCCTTTTTCATTGACCTTCCACTTTACCAAGCATGATGTCCTTCTCCAGGGAATGGTCCCTTCTGACAACATGACCAAAGCAGATGAGACAAAGTCTGGCCATTCTCACCTCCAAGGAGCATTCAGGCTGCACTTCTTCCAGGACAGATTTGTTTGTTCTTGGTGGTCCATAGTACTTTCAGTATTCTTCACCAACACCACAACTCAAAAGCATCAACTGTTCTTTGGTCTTCCTTATTCATTGTCCAGCTCTCACATACATATGAGGCGATTGAAATACCATGGCTTGGGTTAGATGCACCTTAGTCTTCAAGGAAACATCTTTACTCTTCAGGACTTGAAAGAGGTCTTTTGTAGCAGATTTTCCCAGTGCAATATGTTGTCTGATGTCTTGACTCTGCTTCCATTGGTGTTGATTGTGGAACCAAGTAATATGGAATCTTTAACAACTTCAATCGTTTCTTCATTTATCATAATGGTGCTTATTGGTCCAGTTGTGAGAATTTTCATTTTCTTTATGTTGAAATGTAATCCATTCTGCAGGCTGAAGTCTTTCATCTTCATCAGTAAGTGCTTCAAGTCATTCTCATTTTCAGCAAGTTGTGTTGTCTGTGTATTTGAGGTTGTTAATGAATCTTCCTCCAATCCTGGTGCCGCATTCTTCTTCATATAGTCCATATTCTCGATTTATTTGCTCAGCATACAGATTGGATAAGTATGGTGAAAGGATACAATCCTGTCACACTCCCTTCCTGATATTAAACCACACAGTATCTGCTTGTTCTGTTCGAATGACAGGGTTCTGGTACAGGTTCTTGATGAGCACAATCAAGTGTTCTAGAATTCCCATTCTTCTTAATATTATCCATAATTTGTTATGATCCACACAATTGAATGCTTTTGCATAGTTAATAAAACGCAAGTAAACATCTTTCTGGTATTCTTTGCTTTCAACAAAGATCCATCTGACATCAGCATAGTTATCCATATTTTGCCCGTAGAACCCTTCAATTTTGCAATTTGAGGCTTGAAAAAAAATTTTTTCAGTTCTTTCAGCTTAAGAAGTAATTAATATGTTCTTCCCTTTTGTGTTTCTTATTTCAAATCCTTGCACATTTCCTTATAACATTTTACTTTGTCTTTTCGAGCCACCCTTTGAAATCTTCTGTTCAGCTTTTTTATTTCATCATTTCTTCCATTTGCTTTAGCTACTCACCATTCAAGAGCAAGTTTCAGAGTCTCTTTTGAGATCCATTTTGGTCTTTTCTTCTTTTCCTGTCTTTTTAATGACCTTTTCCTTTCTTCACATATGATGTTCCTTTACGTATGATGTTCTTGTTGTCATCCACAGTTCATCTGGTTTTCAATAATTGGTGTTCCACGTCAAATCTGTTCTTCAGATGGGTTATAATCAAGGTCGTATTTTGGCTCTCATGGTCTTGTTTTAATTTTCTTCTGCCTTCACCTTGAACTTATATATGAGCAATTGATGATCTGTTTCACAGTTTCTGATCTTGTTTTGATGAATGATACTGAGCTTCTCCATCACCTCTTTCCACAGATAGAGTCGATTCAATTCCTGTGTATTCCTTCTGGTGGAATCCACATGTATAGCCACCATTTTGTTGTTGAAAAAAGGCTCAAGCATAGCAATGATTGTGAGGATTGCAATCCTCACAAGCAGTGTTTCATTCTTTTGTACATAAGGTACAGTGAGTTGGAACCAACTCAACAGCACCTAACAAAAATATTGTTTGAAAGATGATCTCTGAGAGTGGGTTCAGTTCCAAGTGTGAAGGTTGTCTAATGGCCATAGTCTTGGGAGTTCCACCAGTCACTATCAGACCAGTAAGTCTAGTGGTTGTGTTCTTTTTTTTTTTTTTTTTAAATAATTTTGAATTTTGTTCTACATTTTTCTCCCATTCTTTCTACTACCTTCTACTGTAGATCTTTAAAATGTCCATCATAGTTGTTTTAAAGTCTCTGCTTGATAGTTCTAACATCTGGATCATCTCTTGAGTTTGGTTGATTGCTTTATCTTTTGATTTTTGTATGTCTTATAATTTTTGTTTGAATGGTGCATATCATGTGTAAAATAGTAGAGTAAACAGTATTTATGCTTGGAAGTAAGCAAACTTTTTCTGTCAGTCCATTAGTCTAGGATCTGAGTCAATGTGATCACTCCATCACTCCTAGTTGAGCTGAGTTTGAGTCCTGTTGTTACTATGTTTAGTTTTAGAGTCCCTGAATGCAAAAAAAAAAAAAAAAAAAAAAAAAACACCTCACTGCCATTGAGTCATTTCTGACTCAAAGTGACCCCCTTTGGGTTTCTGAGACTTTAAATCTTTATGGAAGTAGATTGCTCTTCCTTCTATGAAACAGCTGGTGGGTTTGAACCACTGACCTTCCAGTTAGCAGTCAGTCAAGTGCCTTACCCACTATGCCACCAGAGCTCCTTTTAGAGTCCCTAGGTGGTACAAATGGTTAATACACTGGGTGGATAACCAAAAGGTTGGAAGTTCAAGTCCATCCAGAGTTGCCTCACAAGAAAGCCCTGGCAATCTACTTCTGAAAAATCAGCCACTGAAAACTCTATGGAGCACAATTCTAATCATAGTGCCACCATGAGTCAGAATCAACTTGACAGCAACTGGTATATCTCGCTTCAGTGCACATTACCATTTGCAAACCTTATGGGGCAATTCTCCTCTACTCTGTCCTATAGGATTGCTATGAATTAGAATTGACTTGATGACAGTGGGTTTTGTTCTATTGCCTGAATCTCAGGGTAGGGCATTTTTGGTGATCTTGCGTGCTTACTAATGGGAGTTCTGGTAGCATAGTGGCTAAGGCATTTGACTGCTAACCAGAAGGCTGGTGGTTCAAACCCACCAGCCACTCCTTGGAAGGAAGGTTGGGCAATCTACTTTACTAGTGATACTGCCTTGGAAACCCAAGGAGGGGTTGCCGTGAGTTGGGTCTGACTCAACGGCACATAACAACAACATCCACTTGTATGGCCACCAGCACCTGTTCCTACTATGCCCTGCCACAGGAGAGCCAGTCACACATCCTATCTCTCCTTGGGGGGCCTCTTTGTCCTTGGAAATCAAGTTACTTGGTTGTCCTATAATCTTAGCTCTCTGATAGGTTCAAAAAAAGTTATGATTTTATAATGTATGCAGTCTTTCCTCATTGTTAGAGTGGGAGCTATACTCCTTACAGTTTTCTACATCCTTTGGAACTCCTTCCTGTAAAGTATTTTGATGAACAGAAATTCCTTAAGTTCTTTTATGTCCACTTTCTTTAATACAGGCATGCATTGGAGATATTGCGGGTTCAGACCACCACAATAAAGTAAATATCACAATAAAGCAATTTACATGAATATTTTTGGTTTCCAAAAACCAAAAAGGAATTCACTTTTATCTTGTTCCCTATGGATAACTAATTTTTCCAGCTTTATTTATTAAGCAGTCTCTTCTTTTCTCATTAATTCTATCTGTATCATATACTAAAAGGTTATACATGCATGGGTCTGTTTCATTAGTCTTCCTGTTTCATTGTCAATTTCTCTCTCCCTTCACAATACCTTCATTATTAAAGCTCCATAAGTAGTTCTGCTATCTGGTAAGGCAAGTTTCTTCATCTTGCTGCCTTTTTTTTTATTTTATTTTTTTTTAAGTATCAATGTCTGATGTATCTTGGCCTTTTATCCTCCCACATAAATTTTAGAATCATCTTTTCAAGTTCCATGAAAAACCATGTTGAGAATTTTTATTGGAGTTGTATCAAATCTATAGCTCAAATTGACAACTTTAAAATGTTAAATTTTTCTATTCGTGGAAACGTTATAGGCATCCATTTATTTAGGTCTTCTTAATATGTATTAATTAAGTTGTGTAATTTATCGCTAGATTTCTTAAGCATCTTTAGTTAGACTTCCTCCTGTTATTGTTGTTAGGTACTGTCGAGTCAGTTCTGACTCATAGCAACCCTGTGTACAACAAAATGAAACACTGCCCAGTTCTTCGCCATCCTCACAATTCTTGCTGTGTTTGAGCCCATCGTTGCAGCCACTGTGTCAATCCATCTCATTGAGGTTCTTGCCCTCTTTCTCTGACCCTCTACTTTACTAAGCATGATATCCTTCTCCAGGGACTCGTCCCTTCTGACAACGTGACCAAAGTAGGTGAGACAGATTTTGGTCATTCTTGCTTCTAAGAAGCATCCCAGCTGCACTTCTTCCAGGATAGATTTGTTTGTTCTTCTGGCAGTCCATGATATTTTCAGTATTCTTCACAAACATCACAATTCAAATGCATCCTTCAGTCTTCCTTATTCGTTTTCCAGCTTTCACGTGTATATGAAGCTATTGAAAATACCATGGCTTGAGTGAGGCACACTTTAATCCTTAAAGTGCCATCTTTGCTCTTTAAACACTTTAAAGAGGTCTTTTGTAGCATATTTTCCCAGTGCAGTACATTGTCTGATTTCTTGACTGCTGCTTCCATGGGCATTGATTGTGAATCCAAGCAAAATGAAAACCTTGACAATTTCAATCGTTTCTCCATTTGTCATGATGCTACATTTTGGTCCAGTTGTGAGGATTTTTGCTTTCTTTATGTTGAGATGTAATCCATACTGGAGGCTGTAGTCCTTGCTTTTCAATAGTAAGTGCTTCAAGTCATATTCACTTTAAGTAAGCAAGATTATGTCATCTGCATATTGCAGGTTGTTAATGAGTCTTCCTCCAGTCCTGATGTGGCATTCTTCTTCCTATAACCCAGCTTCTCAGATTATTTGTTCAGCACACAGATTGATTAAGTATGGTGAAAGGATACAGCTCTGATGCACATCTTTCCTGATTTTAAACCATGCAGTGTCCCCTTGTTCTGTCCAAATGACAGCCTAGGTACTTGATATTCTGTGACACCATTTTAAATAGGTTCTCTTTTTTAATAGTATTTTCTAACCCAGCTGAGATGTATGTAAATACAATGGAATTTTTTAAATTAATCTTATATCCAGCCACTTTTGAATATAATCTAATGCTGTATCTTTACATCTTTACCAAGGTTTTTATATAAATGGTTCTATAATATGCAACCTACTTCTGTAGTGATACTGTCTCAGAAACTCAAGGAGGGGTCACTATGAGTCAGATCTGACTCAACAGCAGTGCATTTGGTTTAGATTTTTGGTTTAATATGCAAATAATTAGGAGCTCTGGTAGCATAGTGTCTAAGGCATTTGACTGCTAACCAGAAGGCTGGTGTTTCAAACCTACCAGCCACTCTGCGGAAGGAAGGTTGGGCAATCTACTTCCATAGTGATACTGCCTTGGAAACCCAAGGAGGGGTCACTGTGAGTCTGACACGACTCGATGGCAGTGGGTTTGGTTTGGGTTTTTGGATGCAAACAATTACAGTTTTGTTGTTTTGTTCTCTTTATACTCATTATGTCTCTAATCTCTATATTCTGTTTCATTGTACTGGCTAGAAACTCCAAAATAATGCTGGTGAACAAATCTTTAAAAACTGTAAATGCAAAGATTTCAAAATGGGGGTGACATGATTCTAAAGCATTGCTCTAGAAGAAGTTGAAGATGGTTATATTTGTCTCTCTTGAGAGAAATCACTCTGGTAGCATAGTGGCTAAGACACTTGCCTGCTAACCAGACGGCTGGCGGTTCAAACCCACCAGCCACTCCTCGGAAGGAAGGTTGGGCAATCCTACTTCCGTAGTGATACTGCCTCGGAAACCCAAGGAGGGGTCGCTATGAGTCGGGGCCGACTCGACAGCAAACAACAACAACAATTATTAACACTCACTGGGAGCTCTGGTGGTGTAGTATCTAAGGCGTTTGATTGCTAACCAGAAGGCTGGTGGTTCAAGCCCACCACCCAGTTCTCTGAAGGAAGACTGGGCAATCTACTTCCATGGAGATACTACCTCGGAAACCCAAGGAGGGGTCACTATGAGTCGGAACCAACTCAACAGCAGTGAGTTTTTTTGAGTTTGTTGACCTTTCTGCTTCTCATTCTTAGTAGCCATAACCTTCTGATTATAACAGAGAAGAGGACTGAAACACAGGAGTAGAGAGGTTCAAAGAATGGGAGTACAGAAAGAAGAACAGTGAAGAGAATGTGTTATATGTTCCATCAGTGTTAAATCTACTGACTTTTTTTCTTCCCTGGTGCCTGGTACTTCTGTGATTCCTGAGCTGGTGGATTTTATTTTGGCCACCATTATCATCTTTTGTAAACCCTCATGACACTGCTCAGTGCTATGGAAACCTATGTTAATGGATCTCTCCTTTAGACTCCTGAGCACTTTTCATCCATAGCATTTTTTGGGATTGTTTTTGTTTGTGGGGGAGCTTGTTTTTGGTAATAGATACATGGAATCTGTTCTATCCTTTCTTTTATGTTAACTTAGCACATGTGTAGCTGTCCCTCTGGACTGTGAGCTCCTGCAGGGCACATAGCATGTCTTTTGCAGTTTTGCACTTTCTACCACACCCAAACAAAGTGCCCTACACAGAGAGAGTGAGCTCAGGGAAGGGTTGTTGTCCTCTGTTATACCAAGTCCTCATCTTCTGGAAGCTTTAGACAAACTTGCTGTGTGGTGACACAGATAGCAAATTTTTAAGTGTTCTGTAATAAATAAATCAGCAAAACTCCATAAGTAAAGCTACTGGAAATCCTGACAATGGCTGTTGTTTGCGGTAGGTTTTTTTTTTTTTTTTGAAGGAACTTGACAAACTGATTTTGAAATTTATGTGGAAATGCAAAGGGCCAAGAATAGCTAAAGATGCTGTCAAATATGAAAGAGATGGGAGGACTTGTTTTACCAGATAGCAATGTTTATTATATAGCTATAGTAATTAACACAGTGTGGTATTATGCAAGGACAGACAAATAGAACAGTAGAACTGAAAAAAATTCAGAAACAGTCCCATACTTAATGGATTTATGACAAAGATGGCACTGCAGAACATAGGAGAAGGGAAGTCTTTTCAATAAATGGTGCTAGGAAAATTGGATATCCATATGAGAAGGAAAAAACAAAACAAAACCAAAATTGGAATCTTACCTCATACCATACACAAATATCAATTCCAGGAAGATTATACACCTAAATGTGAAAGGTAAAATAAGAAGACTTATACAAGATAATGCCAGAGAATATCTTTATGTCCTTGGGAAAAGGAAAAGATTTTAAAATCGCTTGTCAATGGTACTAAACATAAAGGTAAAATTTTATAAGAAATTACATTGGCATTATTAAACTTCTGTTCATTAAAAGACATCATTAAGAGACTAGAAAGACAAGATATTAAGTGGGGGATGATATATTCAATATATAAATCACTTGTCATTGAGTCGATTCTGACTCATACTGACCATGTAGGACAGAGTAGAACTGCCTGCCCTTTAAGGGTTCCAAGTCTGTAATTTTTATGGAAGCAGACTGTCACATCTTTCTCCAATGGACATGCTTATGGGTTTGAACTATTGACCTCTCAGTTAGCAGCTAAGAACTTAAAAATTGTGCCATCAAGATTCCTTTTTCAATATATATAACCGAGAAAATGTTCATATTCAGAATTGAAAACCCTTAAATTATTAATAAAAAGAAGAGCCAAATAGAAAAATTGACAAAATACTTGAATGTGCATTTTATTAAAAAGATATTCAAATGGCCAATACACATAATAATAGATGTTCAACCTCAATAATAATCAGACTAATGCCAATTAACAATAAAATAACATTTCACCTTCACCAGAATGGCCAAGTCTGATAATTCCTAGTGTCCATACAGATATGGAGTAATATTGATAGGATAAAACATGAAACAACCACTGTAGAAAGCATTTTGGCATTATCTAGTAAAGCTGAACATATGTATTTTTCTAAGTCAGCAAGTCCATTCTTAGACATTTAACTTAGAGAAGTGGATGTACATATGTACATATATACAAAGATTGCATGACAAATATTCATTGCTGCATTGCTCATAATATCCCCAAATTGGAAACAAATGAATATCTGCCAGCAGTAGAGTGGATAATAGATAAATGGGAATACTATACAGCAGTCAAAATGAGTTGCCTTCACACAACAACTTGAGTGAATCTTACACTAATAAAATTGAACAAAAGAAGTCAGTTTCAAAGACATGCTATGGGTTTCTATTTATGTAAAATTCAAACATAGGCAAAACAAAATTACTGACAGTAGTTCAGGATACATAAAACTAAAACCAAATCCATTGTCATTGAGTTGATTCCAACTCATGCCAACACCATGTGTTACAGAATAGAAGTGAGCTCTGTAGGATTTTCTTGATTGTAATCTTTATGGAAGCAGATTGCCAGACTTTTCTTCCACTCAGAATACATACATAGGTAATGAACTTTAATTAAAGCAAGACATGATTCTCACAGAAACTAGAAAAATGGATCCATCTGGAGACAGGCAAGAGATTACAAGAAGGAAGTGGCAAGAGGGAACCTGGGTGCTGTTTACTTACTTGACACAGATACACTTTATTATAATTAAACTGTATATTTGTGTTTTATGCACATTTTGTTATATACATTCATTTTTCACATTTGCAAAGGTTAATAAAAAGTAAAGTTTTTTGGTGAAGGGTAGATTCATTTGGAGCTCAAGGAATAAGACTCAATTCTGAACTTAGGGATGTGGAGGCAGAACCTTCCAGCCTATGGGGCAAGTGTAAAACAGGAGTGAGGTTCCTGGTTGAAAGGGACTTTGAACTGACTTTGAACTCAGAGAATGGCATAGGCTTCACTAGTAGAGTGCCTGAGGGGAAATTTAATAAAGGTTTAGCTATGCTCTTAATTCTGATAACTAGTCCCCAAGGGCTGTGAGGTAGTTGAATTGAGTGTCAACTTGTCTGGACCTTGTTTTGAGTGCCTGGACAGCTAATGTAGTTATTGCTCATGATGAGACTGGTAATCAACTCCATGGTGGAATCTACTGAAGCAGCTGAGTAGGTGCCTTAGGGATGTGATCTGCTTCCAGTATATAAGAAGAAGTATTGAAAAGGTCTTGGAGTTTTTTGGCACACATGGACCCTGCATGTAGCCAAGTCTTCATTCAGCAGCCTGCCATGTGTTGTCTGCTTGTTTTAGGATTGTTCCTAGACTTGAACCAGTGGCCTGCTATGTTGTTTGATCATTTTGGGACTGTGCCATTTTACTTGTTGACCTTGGGTTTGTCAGCCTTAGCAGGCAACAGCTACCTGAGCTAAGAGAGGTCTCCAGCTTCAGTGGCCGGGAACAAGAGGCAGAGCTGAAGCCCAAGGTCAAGGGCCTTTCACCCAGCCCCTAGAGCTGGCACTTTGAACTCAGACTTCTAGCCTCCTAAAATATAAGAGACTAAATCCCTGTTTGTTCAAACCACCCACTTGTGGTATTTTCTGTTGGATCAGCACTAGAGGACCAAAGGAGCTCTGGTAGCATAGTACCTAAGGCATTTGACCACTAACCAGAAGTCTGGTTGTTCAAACCCACCAGCCACTCCTTAGCAGGACGGTTGGGCAATCAACTTCCATAGAGTCACCACCTCGGAAACCCAAGGAGTGGTTGTTATGAGTCAAATCAACGCGATGGCAGTGAGTTTGTTTGTTTATTTTTAAGAGGACCAAAACAAGCTGCCCAAACTTGCGTCTGTTGTTTTATTCCCCCATGCCTGAAGCTCCAGCATCAACTTTGACAGCAGCTTTCTGCTGTCCCTCCTGCTACAGCCCAGTACTCTCAGTCTTCACACTCTTCACAACCTCTTCTTCCTGTCCATTCTCCCTTAGACCCAGTGATTGGTTAAAGGGAGCATGGCTTGAGGTAAGGGATTGACCCACTGAGCATGATCCCCACAACAAGCACCTCAAATAAACTGTTTAAGTAAAATCTTGAGCTTTCTCTGCAACAGGAACATTGAGGCAAGTTCTCCAGTCCCTTTCTTCCCCACCTCCTTCAAGCCTGCCCTGTAAACACTCTGGAATGACCACAGCTTTTTCCTTCATGCCTGGATTATTGCAACAATTCCTGACTGCTATAGTTGTTTCTCCACAGTCCACCCACCAATCTCTGTTCTATTTCAGCCTTATTGACCTTCCTACAATGTCATGTCCATAATCCCCTCCCCTGCTGAGTGCTCTCAGTAGGTCTCTCTGGCCACAGGATTAAATCTACCTCCTAATACTGGCAATCTAGAGCTCCACAATCTGATCCCAACCCTATGTCTCTTTCTTATGAGCATTTTCCTTCATCTGTCTATTCTTTCTATGGTGCCCAAGACCCTTCCTGCACATTCCCATGTTCCAAGTATGCAAGTTTGCATACTTGCTCACGATACTGTACCCAGAATGCCTTCCCTTTTCTGTTTAAGCCTTCCTCATTCTTCAAGCCCACTACACTTCTCTTCCGTGAAGACTTCTTAGACTTCCCCAGCTGTACTAGTCATTCTTCCCCTTTTAACTTGTGGTAGGCATAGCTTCAGGGGCACACTCGATGCTGGGTTCCCAGCATCACCAACGGTTATTAAGAGCACCTTATGTGTGTGTGTAAATATACACAAAGAACCATACAACAATTTCCATTTACAATTCAGAAACATTGGTTACATTCAAGCTGTGCCACCTTTCTCAATATCCTTATAACACCATCATTAACAGAAACTCACTGCCCCCGAAGTTTCTATCACGTCTTCCAAGTTGCTGTTGTCAATTTGATTCCATATAATAGTTCTTTAGCAAACACAATGCTCAAGGCTGGTATTCTTTTCTAATTAAACTAACCTAATTTTTGGTTTAAAGATGACTTCAGGGGTAATTTTAAGGATGAAAGGTTTCCTCAGGGCAGTAGTTTCAGGGGTTCATCCAGCCACAATGGCTCCAGAAAGTTCGGATTCTGTGAGAATTTTAAATTTTGTTCCATATTGTTTCCTCCTTTTGATGAGGATTCTTCTTTAGAATCATTGATTAAAATATTCAGTAATGGTAGCCAGGCACCATCCAGTTCTTTTGGTCTCATGTTCATGGAGGTGATTAAATATCCATTCTAATTCCTCCTCTGATTCCTGACCATCTTTCTTCCTCTGCTGCTCCAGGTGATTAGAGAACAATTGTTGAACCTTCCATGGCCAACCCTCAGTTACATTAATTACATTTACAGTGTTGTACACCTATCACCAATAGATATTTCCAAAACATTTTCATTATTCCAAACAGAAACTCTGTACCCGTTAAGCAATAACTCCACATTTCTCCTTTCACCAGCCCCTGGTAAACTCTAATCTACTTTCTGTCTCTAAGAATTTACCTATTCTAGATATTTCATATAAGTAGAATCACACAATATTGTCCCCTTGTGTCTGGCTTAATATACTTAGCATAATGTTTCAAGGTTCACTGATGTTGCAGTATGTATCAGTATTTCGTTCCCTTTTTGTGGTTGAATAATATTCTGTTGTAGGTATATACCACATCTTGGTGATCCATTCATCTGTTGATGAACACTTGGGTTGTTGCTACATTTTGGCCATTGTGAGTAAGCTGCTATGAACATTGGCATACAAGTATCTGTTTGAGTCCCTATTCTAGTTCTTTTGGGCCTATACTTAGGAGTGGAATTGCTGGATCATATGGTAATTGTGTGTTTAACTTCTTGAGGAATCACCAAACTTTTCCACAGTGGTTGCATTATTTTACATTCCCATGAGAATATAAATGTGAAAGTGCCAATTCTTCCACATCCTTGCCACGTTGGACATGTGTTGAAGATACTGCATCTCCATATTGTTTACTATTCTTTTTGGACTAAATGAATTGTGCTGGAACCGTGGGTGAGAGTGCTCCCATTTGTCTTAAACTTTCCAGAGAGACTGTCATCTTCTTTGCATTTAGAGAATCTTTCTCTTTTCTTGATTATGACTTCAGAATACAGAGCCAGCTGTATTAGAATAACAGTGTTCAATTCTAGCTGGGTTTTTTTTCCAAAATGTTTCTGACTTGTATGCCTTTTGTTTCCTTTTCTTGCCTTATTGAACTGGACAGAACTTCCAGCACTATATTGAATAAGAGCAATGAGAGCAGATATCCTTGCCCTGTCTCTTATCTTCAAGGAAAAACATTTATTCTTTTACCATTAAGTATAATGTTAGTTGTAGGGTTCCCCCCCATATATATAGATTTTTATCAAGTTGAGGAAATGTCTCTTAATTCTTATTTTTCTGAGAGTTTTTTTTTTTTTATCATGAATAAATGTGGTATTTTGTCAAAAACCTTTTCTGCATTGATTGATATAATCATGTTTTTTGTTTTTTTTTTTCTTTAGCCAGTTAATATGGTAGATTGTATTCATTGATTTTTAGAATCTTAAGCTAGTCTTTCACCCCTGGAATATACCCCACTTGGTCATGGTGTGTAATTCTTTTTATATAATGTTATTTTTCTAAATAATTGCTTGTATATATAAAAAGTGTTCATCATAATTGCTATTTACTAATATTTTGTTATGGAATTTCATGTCCGTATTCATATAAGAAACACTAGTTTGTAGTTTTGTTGTTGCTTCTACTGTCTTTGTCTGTTTTTTGTAGCAGGAATACACTAGCTTCATAAAATGAATTGGGAAGTGTTCCCTCCTCTTCAATTTTCTGGAAGAAATTGTGTAGAAAACGTGTTAATTCTGTTTTAAATGTTTGATAGAATTCTCCAGTGAAACCATCTGGGCCTCGAGATTTCTTTTTTTAGAAGTTTTGAAATTGTGGTTTTGATTTCCTTAATAAATTAAGGGGTACTCAAATTATCTTTTACATACTGGAAGCTGTGGTAGTTTGTGTTTTTCAAGGCATTGGATAATTTTGTCTAAGTCTTTTAATTTACATATGTAGAGTTGTTATCCTTCTGGTCTGCAGTGACATCCTGTTTCATTCCTGAAATTAGTAATTGTTAGTTCTCTTTTTCCTTTTTTAAAAAGAGGTTTGTTAATTGCATTGATATTTTTAAAGAACCAGCTCTTTGTTTTGTTAATTTTCTTTATTTTTTTTTTCTCTATTTTATTTATTTCTGCTCTTTATTATTTCTTTCTTATATTTGCTTACACTTTAGGAGCTCTGGTAACGTAGTGCCTAAGGCACTTGACTGCGAACCAGAAGGCTGGCAGTTCAAACCCACCAGCCACTCCTCAGAAGGCAGGCTGGGCAATCTACTTCCAAGTGATACCACCTTGGAAACCCAAGGAGGGGTCGCTGTGAGTCAGTCCGACTCGATGGCACATAACAACAACAACAACGTTCGCTTTGCATTTCTTTTGTGCGTGAGGTAGGAGCTTTGAGTATTGAGTTAAGACTTTTTTCCAAAATAGCTATTTAGAATAATAATATAAATTCCCTCAGTACTGATTTAGCTCTGTCCCACACATTTGATGTTATATTTTTATTTTCATTCCGTTCATATTTTTTCCTTAAGACTTTCTCATTGAACCATCAATTATTTAGAAAAATATAGTTCAATATAGTAGGATTAAAAGTTAATATACCATAATCATTTAAGATCAGTTAAATGCATAATAATAAAGATAACAACACTGTACATAATCTATATGATAAAACTTTAAAATGCAATTGAAAGACCCCCAAGAGAGTGTGAACAAATTAAAGGGCATGTCTTAAATATGGAGATTCAACATCATAAGTATGTTAAATCTTTCTAAGTTAATTTAAAATTGTAATGTGATTCTAATGAAAAATATCATCCAATTTTTAAAAAAGAATTAGAAATATGATTCTGGAGTTCATGTGAAAAAATAAGGAAGAATAAACAGTAAAATTCTTTAAAAAATAAAACCTATTATACAAAAAACAAAACTCACTCCCATTGAGTCAATTCCAACTCATAGTAACCCATAGGGTTTCCAAGGCTGTAAATCTTTATGGAAGGAGATTGCCTCATCTTCCTCTTGTGGAACAGCTGCTGGGTTTGAACTGCCAACCTTCTGGTTAGCAGCCAAATGCCTTAACCACAGCACCACCAGAGCTCCTTAAAACCTATTGTTCTGGTTATCAAGTGCCACTCTGACAAGAATATACCACAAATGGGATGGCTTGAACAATCAGGAATTTAATCTCTTACAGTTTGGAAGGCTAGAAGTCTGAGTTCAAAGTGCCAGGCTCTAGGGGGTGGGTGAAAACTCCTCAACCTTGGACTTCAGCTCTGCCTCCTGCTCCTGGCCCACTGGAGCTAGAGGCTTTTCTTCACTCATACAGCTGCTGGCTGCTGAGACTGATAAACCTAAGGTCGACAAGTAAAAAGGCACAGTCCCGATGTTATTGAACCACACAGTAGGCCATTAATTCAAGTCCATTGAAAGTCCCGAGGTCGGCAGAGCATGGCAGGCTGCTGAACAATGACATGGCTACATGCAGGGTTCAAGTGTGCCGTAAGCTAGAGACCATTCCCAAAGCTGTTTCTTATATATGGGAAGCAGACCACATACCCAAAGCAGCTACTCAGCTGCTCCAATAGATTCCACCATGGAGTTAATTACCAATCTCACCATGGGGAATTTAGCTGCCCAGCCACTCAACCAGGCCTAGCCAAGTTGACACACAAACTTAACCACCACACCTATTATAGAACTACAGTAGTTAAAATGGTGTGGTACCAGCACATGAAGAGGTTAACAGGTGAGTGGAAGAGAAAGTCCAGAAATAGACCCACACACATAAGGGAGTTTAGAATATGATGAAGGTGACATTTCAAACCAGAGAGTAAAAGATGAATTCTTCAATAAATGGTAACGGGACAGCCACCTTATGTGTTTATAAAGTTAGAAGCATCACTCATATGATATCAAAATGAATTTCACATGAATAAAAGATTGAAATATATAAAAAAAAATTGAACCATAAGAATTCTGGCAGAAAATCTGGGAACATTTAAAACAATCTTAGAAAGAGAAGGCCTAAGTATGACATTCAGAGGAAACCAGCAGGTATCTACTTCCCTGGGCGCCTTGCCTGACCTTCTTGAATCTGGAGGTGTGCCCGAGGCACCCTGCAAACTGGCAGTGTTCTCCACCCCTCTGACTCAGGGCTCTTCTTGCAACCTGTGGGGTATTAAGTGTCTTCTTGATCCCTGTTTGACTCCAGAGAATCAGGTGTCTTTACTGGGACCTTCCTATCCCTGAGTCGGATGGAGAATTGTTCTCTGGGTTCTAAGTCTCACTTCTTACCTACTATGAAATCCTAGGAATGATGATAAAAACATTGATGGTGATTGCAGTCCTACTCATCCTTAAAGGTTCTCTGTCTGTCTATGTATCTGCCCATCTATCTTCAAATCACAGCAAGTCTACAGACTATATCTGATCTCCAGTTTTTAAATAGTAAAATATTCCCAGAATCCCTGGATGGCACGGATGGTTAAGCATTCAACTACTAGCTGAAAAGTTGGTGGTTCAGATCCACCTGGAAGTGCCTTAGAAGATAGGCCTGACAATCCACTTTCAAAAGGTCACAAGCCTTGAAAACCCTATGGAGCAGTTCTACTCTGTACACATGGGGTTGCCATGAGTTGGAGTTAATTAAATGACAACTAACAATGAAGGCTTCCAGATTGCGTGGGCCAGGAGCAAGAGGCAGAGCTGAGGCTGAAGGTTGAGGGGCTTTCACCCAGCCTTTAGAGCTGGCACTTTGAACTCAGACTTCCAGCCTCCAAAACTGTAAGAGAATAAACCCCTGTTTGTTCAAGCCATCCCATTTGTGATATTTCTGTTACAGTGGTACTAGAGAACCAAAGGGACCTCTGGTAGCATAGTGCCTCAGGCACTTGACTGCTAATCAGAAGGCTGGCAGTTCAAACCCACCAGCCACTCCTCGGAAGGAAGGTTGGCAATCTGCTGCTGTAGTGATACTACCTCAGGAACCCATGGAGGGGTCACTATGAGTCGGGTCTGACTCAACAGCACATAACAACAACAAAAGTCTGTTTTCCAAGTTCTCCCCTGTATGTTATCTCACATAGGCAATAACAGTTTTTATTAACCAGATTTACAAATGAGCATATTGAAGAGACAACTATGTAAAATTGCATTTCTGAAGATGTGAGTTTGAATCTTGACTTAATAGAGTTTTTACATCTAAATTTCCTCTGCTATAAAGTGGAGATAATAGTGTTTATATTGCCCATCCTACTGGACTGTTGTTAGGATTAAATACTATAGTTCAAAAGAGTTTCAAGAATTAACATTCTAATGATTTGTTCTCTCATTTAAATTTTGTTTACATGTTTAAACCTATACAAAAGAGGAAAGAGCAATAGAATGAACCTGATATACCCATCACCCTCTTCAACAACTCTCAGTACAAGGCCAGTCTTATTTCAGCCATTCGTCTACCCACTTCCCCCTTTCTTTTCCTTTATTAACTAGTTTTCAAGATTTTGGGGTAATTCCCTAAGATTCTTCAATTGTGACTAAGGGTTATTTTGTGTTGTTCTTAATATTATTAGGGATTCATAGATTTAAATACGTCTTGTGTGTTTCAATCTATTGCAGTTATTACACTTCTTGATTCTCAGCTTGACCTAGGAAACTTATTTGGGTTGACTTCTGAGTTCTTTTGACATGTCTCTAGCAGTTTTTGGCATTTCATTTGCTTTTTGATGTGACGAGATGTTGTAGACTCATTGTGTACATTTGCTGCATCAGATTTAGAATCTGCCATTTCTCCAAAGAAATCTGATCTTTGGAGTGGAATAGTATTTAGAGCCTATCATCTGATTGCTGGGAGTGCTCAATGTGATAAGAATGGTCATTGTTTCTAGACCTTTCAATGGGTAGAGCTAGGAAGTACCTGTGTGTATGTTTAAGATAAAGTATGAGTTCATACTGTTACTCCCAATTCAAAATCAAAACTACATAACCTCAGCAATTTTACATCTCTATTTCCTTTCAACCAGAGGAAATCTTGTTTCTCAGCAACATCAATATTAATACTCATCTTATTTATCCTACAATATACATATAAAATATACCACCAGAGCTCCCACAATATACATAGAAAATATAATAACAATAGCATAGTACCATCAGCTGATTTACTGAAGAACTGAAGACACTTTAGGATTTTTTTTCTTTGGCAATTCTTTTTATCTTTAAGGGGATATCTTTCTAAAGATATGCAGTTAAATTACTGTTTAAATTTCTCTGTGTGTACGTATGCCAACCAAATGGACACATTTGAGTCATTTGTTTAATTTTATGTTCATTTTTAGGGATTGCTTTTAAAATTTTTATTTGTGTTTTATGATTATGTATAGTTTTTACATATTCCAAAGCAAATATATGAAACAAGGTATATTCAAAGTCCAGCTTTTATCTCTGATTTTATTCTTCCCTATCTATCAGCTTTTTAAATTTATTTTATGGTTTATCTTTTTATTGTCTTTTAAAAAATATAAGTTAATACATATGTGTATGTTGGCATCCTCCTCCTCCTTTTTAGATGAATGGTATAAATTTAATAATAAACTTGGAGATCATAACATAGGCATATAGTGTGTATTTAGAACAGATTCCTAGATTCTGCGACTGCTGGGTCTAAGGGTAAAGGCGTACTTATGCTGATAGATATTGCAACATTCCCCTACATGAAGATGGATTTTACCATTTCCAGCAGCTCTATTTTAATGTTAGAGCAAATGATTCAATGAGATACGTTAGCTGCACTAAGAAAGATTAAATGATTGCCCAAAAGTAGAACTGGGGCTTGAACCCCTTAGGTGCTACCAGTGGCCAGGTTAAGACCCACTCTGCATACCTTCTCTCCATTTAACAGGTGAAGAAACTGAGGCACACATAGGGAAGTGACCTACCATAAATAACATAACAAGCTAGAACTTAAAATCTTTGTCTCCTAGCCCAGGAGCTCTGGTCGTGTAGTGTCTAAGGCATTTGACTGCTAACCAGAAGGCTGGCAGTTCAAACCCACCAGCCACTCCATGGAAGGAAGATTGAGCAATCTACTTCCTGAGTGATACTACCTCGGAAACCCAAAGAGGGGTCGCTATGACCCAGATCCGACTTGACTGCAGTGAGTTTGGTTTGGTTTTTTGGTTTCAGTGTGTTACGGATTTATTTATGGGGAACTCAGTTTGCCTATTTGTAAACGAGGAAGAGAAACATAGTAGTTCTAAGAAAATCAAGAAAACTAATGAGATAATTATGGGCAAATTCTCCCTTGGGCATAGGAGAGATTCTCTGAAATATGGCTTAACTTATTTAGGTGAATGGTAATCAGCAGTTAGATTATGTTATCAGTACATGAGAAAATAATCTTATGGATGAGCGTGATGACACCCTGCCCCCAGTACCCAACATGTTTGGGCATGTTGGGAATCTGTTCCTTTTCTTGTAGAGTGGTTTGAACCTGGTTGAACAAAGGTGCCATTATGTTATGCAAAACATTACAAATGAATATAGGCAAAGATGTGATTTCCCCAGTGAACAAGCAAACTGCAAACCACAAAGTCTTTTCTTTCCTAGAGTGACCCTGGGGTTCTCTTTTGTGCTTGCTTTGGGACAGGTTGAGTGACTTACGTACAATTTGGGACGCTGGAGTTTTCCTTCCCTTTACAGACTGGAACAGAGTCTCCTCTGGTGTTGCAAGGAGGCTGAATGAAGCAGAGAAGGTGAGTGGGGTTTGGGACTGGGGCATGTGTTTTGGAGGTTGGTGGGGGGTGGATGACTGAAAGTATCTTTCTTGCCTTCTGCCCCTTCTCTTTGGTGAGAGAAGACTCTCTGCCTGCCCCCAGGAATCTCTCAGGGGAAGCCTCCTTCCTTCTCCCTTGAGATAGGAGCCCAGAATCACCACAGAAGCCCAGAGTTGCCACAGAGCCAGGTCTCACAGTTATTCTGTGCAAGGAGGCTGGTGTGCAGGGAGTGTTAGCTCTTTTTTCTCCAACAGGTACAATGAGCTGGCGTTAGCATTGCCATTGTCCTGAATGTCCACCATCATTGAAAAAGTGAGAAACAATTTTATGACCCACTTCCCCCTTTAGCCTGGGCCCCCATGACCTGCAAGCCTCTAGTGACAGCTCTGGCATATGGGGAGCAGTCCGAGAACCCCTCCTGGCAGAGCATTTGGACTTGGCAGATGGACAGCTGTCGAGGGCACAGTAAGTAGCCAAGGCTGACAGCACAGAAGCCACACCCTGTGTCCAGGGTCTGCATTGTTCCATGCTGGATTAGAATTTCCTGCTGCTCCCAGCAACTCCTGCTTTAGTCTCAGGCCAGGGGCATGTCTAAGGGACAGTTTTTAACAGAGGAGTAATTGGCAGTTGATCACAAGCTAGCTACCTGGAGGCTGCTGGATTGGAACCTGACCTAGAGGCTGGAACAGAGAAAGGCGTCCTTATTCTTTGAGTTTGGGCATCTTTGCCTCATTTCAGTTGGCCTCTCTCATTCCAGCTCCCACTCCAGATGTCTTCTGTTCTCTCAGAAAGAGTTGGGGGATGGGGCTAGGGGAGGTGAGAAGAGATAGGAACAGAGCCTGCTGATGGCATGGTTTTTGGATCTGTACAAACTTTATAGGCTTTGGATCTGGAAATCCCAGCTCCATTTGTTTTGTGATCTTAGGAAAGTTTCTTAGCCTCTGCAGGCCACATATTGTTGTTGTTGTTATTTGCCGTTGAGTCGGCCCCGACTCATAGCGACCCCTCCTTGGGTTTCCGAGGCAGTATCACTATGGAAGTAGGATTGCCCAACCTTCCTTCTGAGGAGTGGCTGGTGGGCTTGAACCGCCAGCCTTCTGGTTAGCAGTCAAGTGCCTTAGCCACTATGCTACCAGAGCTCCCGCAGGCCACATATAGTACCTGACAAACCAGTTGCTGTCAAGTCAACTCTGCCTATGGTGACCCCATGTGCTCCATGGGATTTTCAAAGGCATTTTTCATAAGATCACCAAGCTTTTCTTCTAGGTGCCTCTGGGTGGACTCAAACCTCCAACCTTTTAGTTAGCAGCCAAGCATATTTATACCACCCAGGAAAGTCCTGGTGTTCAGGTAGGTGTTCAATTAGGGAACGTTATTATCATTATTTCTCATATCAATAGCAGTTCAGATATAATTGTTTTATCAAGGTGGTTTCTACATGGCCCTTTCAGGCTGAGCTACAACTTGCCTCCAAACAATATCAGTTTGCAGGGAGCACCTGGGAAATCCATCTACCTCCAGGGCTTTTCCACCCCATCGTTGTTACTTCATGTTGAACTAGAACATACGGACTGGCAGTGGTGGTGGTGGTGGTGGGGGTAACAAGAAGAATACTGTTCTTTTGTTTTACTTTGTGTTATTATTATTATTATTATATATATTTATATTTACATATATATTTATTATATTATGTTATTGAGAAAGTAGCATACCAGTTTATTTAAATGGGCATGTAAATATGTAAGACAGCCCAGAAACAGATGCCCAGGTTTGTAGAGGAATGAATAATCAGTCTAGCTTTGTGTCACCATGTCCATTTTCTGGCCCTTTTCACACACCCACCCTAATTTCTATCCCTATCCCCCTAGAGTCTCTCCACAGTTCTCCCTGGGCATATGCACCCTAGGTTGCCTAACCAGATCCCAGCCCTAAGATCCTAGGAGCGCTTGCCTTCTCCAGTGGTGATAATAGCCTCATAGCCCAGTAGCAGACCTGGTTGGTATCAAGTCAAGTCCTACTACATCCTGCCTGACCCAGCAAACTTGCTCCACCTTATACCTCTGGACATTTCTGAGCTAATCAGCAACCCCTAGCATTGGTTTAGAGCTTGATTTTTTTTTTTTTTAATGTGCCAGCATGCATTAATTATGCCACTTGCTTTCCATGGCAATTCTGTGATGTGAACAAGGCTGGTGTCATCATCTTCGTTTGATGGGGGAATAAACTGTGACTCTGAGAAGTTAGTTCCCCCAAGATCCACAAACCTAATTAGCCAGAAAGCCCATGCTGGATTAGATGCCTTGAATTGAGAGCTCTTTCCTTTTCATGCCACTACATGGCCTCCTCCAGTCCCAGGCACCTCCACATCATGAAGCAGAAATACCTATCAAAGGACCTTTAGACTCCCAGAGGACAATAAAAAGAAAGAGAATGAGTGCAGATGTGACACAAAAGCAGGGACATAAGGCTCTTAGGGAACAAAACATTCACCAAGACTGGAAACTGATCCAGTTTTCTTGAGATGGTGGTAATAACCATCATAATAACCAGCATTTGAATGCGTTCCATGTACCAGATGCTATGCTCTGTACTTGATATATATTCTCCATATACATGTCTAGGAAGTAAGGCCCATTGTTACCCACGTTTTACTGATGACAGAATGGAAGCACAGAAAGGTTAAGGAACTTGTCAAAGTCCCACATCTGAGAACGAGCCAGCACCTGGATTTGAATTCAGGCAATCCAGCTCTGGGAGCTCACAGTTGACTTGGGGTGGGTTTTCAGCAAGGCCAGAGGCTGCATGGCTGTCCAGGTTCCAGGTGTGAATCTCATTTTGTAGCTCCACCCTGCAGTTCATGAGGAGTGAGTCCTCTGTGTCTCTGTTCTCCCTCCCTCTGGCTC
Source organism: Orycteropus afer afer (assembly GCF_000298275.1). Taxonomy (NCBI): domain Eukaryota; kingdom Metazoa; phylum Chordata; class Mammalia; order Tubulidentata; family Orycteropodidae; genus Orycteropus; species Orycteropus afer. Next base: position 47,250 of record NW_006922159.1, on the reverse strand, counting down.
TTGTCCCTTTGTTCTGAAGCCGCTGCCATCTGCAGCTGCCCCAGGCAACGGCTCCTGTGAGCACACTCCTCTCTCCCCCCTCCTCCTCCCTTCACGTGAGGCACCTTCCCACAGTCATACTTCATCTCTCTCCTCCCTTCCAGCCCCCACCTCAGTTCTTTACTCACCAGCCTCACCAGGTGACACCTGCCAACTGATACAAGACTGAAAAAGTACCCAACATCCCCAGGCCTTCAATTTCCCAAATGGATCCATTTGGTTAATTGCACTTGCACTGCTAAGCCTCTCTGCCTGCCAGCGAGAAGCTGGCCCTCCTCTCCCCATAAACACTTACAACAGGCCACCAACATGGGCTTAGGACACACAGTTATTGATTGATGGGGACATGGAGCTTCATTAGGAACTGTCCGTTTTGCATCTCTGCCTTCCTCCCCACTCCAAAACTGATTCCAGGCTACTGAGGCAGCACCATGCTAGCCACCTTTACCTTCGGCCACCGAGATCTGCAGGAGCAGGTGTGGCGACATGGCTGGCAGCAGCGAACACTGTTCCCTTCAATAGCTCCTGCCATCTACTTATACAATCACTTTCAGCTCATCCTTTTACAGGAGACTGGGTTCTTTGGTTTGAGACAACATAAAACCTTCTGAATTTCTCTTTCTAACAAGAGGACCACAGACTATAGCCAAAGGAGGCCCTTCCTATTTGCTGGTATGTGGTCTTACTCAGGATATAAGACACAAAACTTTCCTTTGCATCACCAGAGCCAACAGTGTCTTTGGTGTAAGCACTCATAGCTGCCAGCACCTTGCAACCAAACTTCTAGACAAATGGTGTATTTTAAAAATCAGGAGAAAAGCCTTACCCTGTGTGTCTCCTCCCCCCTTTAACTCCCCCTTCCCCTCCCAGGCCTCCTGCATTCTCACATCTCTTCCTGCCTGTGCAAGCCTGCCTGCATGGCAGTTGGATCCAGACTGATGTCTGCATTGGATGTAAATGCAGAAGGCTGAAGGGAGGGAACAAGGAACAGATGCTGCTCCCTCCTGCCGGCCCTGTCCTTTCTTCCCTATGTCTTCCTTATCACCAGACAGACAGGAATTTTAAAAATGCAACTGGAGTTATGCTATCCTTGAAATATCAGCAGCTAAATCAATATTAACAGCAGAATGGGAGTCACCTAGAAAGACCTGACCCAGCATCCTCTCTGGGGCTGACTCCAGCTGTTCATCAGCCAGCAGCAATTGACATCATAGGTCATGGGACACTGGTCAAAGAAGCCAGCATGAGTAAGGGGTAGGTGTTTCAAGTGCTGAGTGCATTGGTTAGTTAGACCATGGAAAGGCAAGGGAGAGGGGGTCCACATGTGCTTTGGCTGGCCTGGGATCCTGCAGGAGCCTCTCCTTCTCTCGGGTCTAATACAGCTTCTGTGGACAAGGAGTTATTGTTTACACTTAGAGCCAATGTATGGTTATGTGTTTGGGCCTCATCTACTTTGTGGATTCAAAAGCCTAGCTTGTCCAAAGCCATGTAGCAGAGCAATACACCAGCTGTAACTTGGAGGAAAAGAAAAGGACCAATGGTTTTTGAATGCCAAGTATGAGCCAGTCCTTTGGGTGAGATGCTGTACAGATACATTAGCTCATTTGATCCATTTAATTGTTTTCACAGCAACCTTGTAATAAGGAAGTACACTTATCTCACTCTTAAAGATTAAAAAAAAGAACTGTGACTATGATTAGGAGCTCTGGTAGCATAGTGGCTAAGGCACTTGACTGCTAACCAGAAGGCTGGTGGTTCAAACCCACCAGCCATTCCTCAGAAGGAAGATGGGGCAATCTACTTCTGTAGTGATACTGCCTTGGAAACCCAAGGAGGGGTCACTATGAGTTGGGTCCGACTTGATGGCACATAACAACAACAACATGAAGGAGATTAAACAAATTGTTGAAGACCATATAGCAGGTAAAAGGTTGTGGTGGGTTTAAAACTTGAGTGCATGTGGCCAAAATCCATGTACTTCCCTGTACCAGAGTGATAGATTACACATTGCTTGAAGTTTTTGAAGCTGAATCTTTGAGCCCATGCCTGGTGGTTTTCCCCTGGTCAGAATGGTTTCCTAGCTAGTTATTCACCACTGTTTATTAAGCCCAGCCCTGCTCTGCTTTGAGCAGGCACTTGGCTCCTGTGAAGGACACAAGAAAAGTATAAACCACTGCTCTTGCCCTCCAGAAGCTCATAGTCTGGTTGTTATATCATCTCTTTTTCCCCTGAGTATCTTCTATAGTCTTGCCCCTCTTTTTTCCCTTTCCTGAGCTCAGCCTGTACTTTTCAAATGACTTTATACCCTTGTTCTCTTGAAGCCAGGTTTGGAATCCGCCAAATAGAGAGCAGAGTAAGTAACTTATCATGAGTGAAGTCAAGAGCAGATGGGTCCAGATGGTAGTGGCCTGGATTCCAAATAGACAGCCCAGTCAGGGTGCCTGGGAACCCATGGAGGCAGTGCCTGGGGTGAGGAAGCTGGAGGGAGTAAGGATGGCTAGCAGAGGTGGTGGTGTACAGCTTTCTTAGCAGAAAAGAGGTTCCCTGCTGTTCCAGAGCCACCTTACCTGCATACAGTGTGTGTGTGTATATGTGTGTGTAATTTACTAAGACAGGGCAAATTTGGAGACAGGTTCTGGAGAGTTTGTGACTTGCTCAAAGTGACATGTAAGATTAGCCCTAGGACTTAAAAAAAAAGTAATATTCAGTTTATTAAAGTTAAAAATCCCAAAGCCTATGCTTATGCACAGGGAGACAGCTCAGGGGGCAGGAGTGTATGGAAGGATGGACACTGGGAAGAGGTAACT
>NW_006922159.1:32052-44039 GCF_000298275.1 Orycteropus afer afer | reverse complement strand
AACCTTCCTTCCGAGGAGTGGCTGGTGGGTTTGAACCGCCAGCCTTCTGGTGAGCAGTCAAGTGCCTTAGCCACTATGCTACCAGAGCTCCCGATGTGCCATTAGAACGTAAAAAAAAAAAAAAGAAAGAAAAGATTTTATTGAAGGAATAATTACATTTCACAAAATGGAGTCCACACGGCATCCTATAAGAAAATGGACAAGTGTCCTCCATTGTAGGAGAAACAACCAGTTTTCATTTGGTAAAGTCAACAAAGGGAAATGGTTTCACAACAAAGAGAGAAGTGCAGGGTAAGGGAGGAAATTTTACTAGGAGTTGTCGAATCACACGTTTTCTTAACAATTCTTAGCCACACGTTAATTCTTTATCTCCTGATAAAATTTAACTAAGTATTTCTAAAGCACACTATGTAAACATTTTGATATGGAGGTCTTGGAAATGAGTGTAGATCAGGTCAGTTCTAGTTGAAGTCTTTGAAATGTAAAACTGATTCGTTTGGTGAAAAAGAAGAGAAGGATGAATCAACTCTATCTGAAACCTTTGCTGGGGTAGGAGAGTGATGATGGTTTAGACAATTCACCTGGCAGATTCAAGGAGCAGTGAAGATGGCACATTTAACAAGCATTCAACAATTCTTCATCTAAATTAGAAATTCTGAGTCTTGTCTTCTTTGTTCTTCGAATAGTAACATATTGACAAAGAAGAAGCTGAATGGCTTCTCTGGAAAGGTAGAAATGAAAATTTAAAACAAGAGGTTCATTTTAGATCTGAAGTCACCCTATTCAGATATGCTAGCACCTTGATTTTTCTAAGGTTGATTACCACAATTTCAACTGACATATTTTACACTTCTATTTGGTGGCATAGGAGCTCTGGTAGCATAGTGGCTAAAGCACTTGACTGCTAACCAGAAGGCTGGCGGTTCAAACCCACCAGCCACTCCTCAGAAGGAAGGTTGGGCAATCCTACTTCTGTAGTGATACTGCCTCGGAAACCCAAGGAGGGGTCGCTATGAGTCGGGGCCGACTCGACGGCACACAACAACAACAACAACAACATTTGGTGGCATAGTACCTAAAACATTTGACTGCTAACCAGAAGGCCGACAGTTCAAATCCATCAGCCACTTCTTGGAAGGAAGATTGGGCAATCTACTTCCGTAGAGATACCACCACAGAAACTGCAGGAGGGGTCACTGTGAGTTGAATCAACTCGACGGCAGTGAGTTTGTTTTTTGGTTTTTATTCATAAATCTAATTAATTTTAACAACCACTTGTTTGACTCCATTTATAAATTAACTAATTAAATTTCTTTAAACATTTGAAACTGCATATATAAATTTAATCATTCACTTTCCTTTTTGAAGCATCAGTTTTCTGCCAGACTTTCAAGTCCTTATGCAATCTCTTTTTGCATTTATATTTTTAATAACAGTTTTATTTAGATAAAATTCATTCACCATACAATTAATCTATTTAAAGTATATAACTCAATGATTTTTTTGTATATCCAGAGTTGGGCAACCATCACTAAAGTAAATTTTAGAACATTTTCATCATCCTCCCTGCAAAAAAGTCCCTATTAGCTTTCATTTCCCTTTCCCCCCTTACCCTCCCTTTAGCCCTGAAAAAAAAAACAACTCATAGTGACCCCTCCTTGGGTTTCTGAGACGTTATCTCTACTGAGGTAGATTGCCCAGGCTTCCTTCCGAGGAGTGGCCGGTGGGTTTGAACTGTCAGCCTTCTGGTTAGCAGTCAGATGCCTTAGGCACTACACCACCAGAATTTCCACCTTTCAGCCCTCAAACAAACCAAACTCACTGTCCTCGAGTCAGATCCAACTCATAGCGACCCCTCCTTGGGTTTCCAAGGCAGTATCACTGCAGAAGTAGATCGCCCCATCTTCCTTCCAAGGAGTGGCTGGTGGGTTTGAACCATCAGCCTTCTGGATAGCAGTCAAATGCCTTAGGCACTATGCTAGCCCTAGACAACCACTAATCTACTTTCTGCCTGTATAGTTGTGTCTCTTCTTGACATTTCATCCCAATAGAGTTATGCAATATGTAGTCTTTTGTTTCTGGATTCTTTCACTTAGCATATTCTCAAGGTTCATCCCCATTCTGGTATGTATCAGAACTTCCTTCCTTTTTAGTGTCAGATAATATTCCATTCTATAGCTATAAGGACCCTTGGTGGTGCAGTGGTTAAAGCACCAGACTGCTAACCCCAAAGTCCCTAGTTTGAACTGATCAGCCACTTTGTGGGAGAAGGGTATGGCAGTCTGTTTCTGTGAAAATTTACAGCCTTGGAAACTCTAAGGGGCAGCTCCACCCTGTTGTATAGGGTCTCTGTGAGTTGGAATCCACTTGACAGCAGCAGGTTTGGTATAGATATGCCACATTTTGTTTATCTGTTCATCAGTTGATGAACATTTAGGTTGTTCCAACTTTTTGGGTACTGTGAATGAGTGGCTATTTATGTACAAGTTTTTGTGTGGACACATATTTTCAAATTTCTTAGGTATATACCTAAGAGTGGTATTGCAGGGTCATGTGGTAACTCTTTGTTTAACTTTAAGGAACTAATACCAATTCCAGGTCTCTTTTTCTGGCTTCTATCTACAGTCTCCATCAAGGCTTCTGCTGTGGGGGTGGGGGCCTGCCTCCCTCTTACTCCTCCCAAATTTGAGCCACTATTCTTGAGGACCTCTCATATAGGATTATCATACAATCCCCTCCCTTAGCCTTCCTCTGAATCACTTCCTTTTAATGACAGGCCCTGGGGAGGCAGCTGCTGTCAGTGCCTGGGGGTGCCTTTTACACTAGCTTGGGGACCGAGAGGGGGAACTTCACAACCCTCTCTCCCCAGCTGTGAATAAAGATGAGTGTCTAATTGCTGTGAAAACTTTCTCCCTTAGGGTAGAAGATAGGGTGCCAAGGCAAGTGAGAAACTGGGTTCTTGAGTTGTGGAGAGATGAGGCTCTTCCTGGTTCCCCCCCTCTTCCTCTCAGACCTTTCCTATTGTCAATTTGATTTCTCTGATAATCCAGACAAGGCAGGCCAGGTGTACACCTAAGCAGGTGCTTTAACATATTCTGTTTCCTTTACCACCTGTTTTACCTGCTAACCTTTATATGGAAGCAGACAGAGCTCACTTAACCACTAGCAAGGCCAGTGAGTAGAGCCTGAATAAAAGAAATTCATAGATAATCTGTAACCTCATTCAAACCAACCCCTTAGCTATGTGTTAGATCAGTGATTCAATCAGCAGCTATTGAGATTACCTTTCTAGTCCTTGTATGTTTCCTAGTCCTTCCCCTCAGGGGTTGAGTGAATAAGCACTAATGAGAAAATGCAAAGTCCACAAACAATCTTAGAAAGCTGGCTGGATTGTGGCATCTGAGACATCCTTCCCCCTGTACCCAGTGGCCTGCGTGTTGAGCCATCAGCTGGGCCAGGCTATGGGCTGAGTCCACTTGTGTGCTTTGGACTTCCCTGCTCTGCCAGCCTAGGATGTACCTGGGCTCCAAATGGCCTTAAGTCAGAAAGACAGCATGAGGCAGCAACCTCACTTCCTCCATATATAGGGACTTATGTCCAGGAATGTTCCCTGCAGCATTGTAGTGGAGGGAGTGGGCACACCACCAGCATATGGTTAAAAGATTTCTGGGGGAGCTGCACAATTTAGTTAAGAAAGGAATGCTGTAGGTCTCCGTGTCCAAGCTATAGGCTTAGTGACCCAAGCAGCTTTGATGAGGCCATAAGATGGGTATTCCACCTACACTAGAAGTAACTACACTGTGTTGGTGGATATAGCCTTCTGGAGGTTGGGGGTAGGGGACTCCAGCCCTGCTGGTGGCTTAGGAGTAAGATAGTGCCCCATGAAGTGTTTTGGGTGCCTCTGGAGAATAGGGTATGAACACTAGATATTCACAGGGGTTACCTTGAGGGAAAAACAGACCTGGCTTTACCCCTTTTCTTCCTTCCCATCCTCTCCTTCTCTCTCACTCTACTCAATGAGTGGTGAAGTGGTTCATATTTCAACCTATAGATTAGTTCTGGCAATTGAGCAGGAAACAGATATTTTTCAGCCAAATCCCTAATCCTAAATCCAGGTATCCCCCTACACACACACACACACACACACACACATTTGAAACCACTCCCCCATTCCCCACAATCCTCATGACCTCTGTGAACTTGGCTGGGGCCAGGAGAGAAGGAGCCAGCCTGCTGGGTGCCAAACAGATCACTATCAATGGTTAAACACACAGCCCCCCTCACTCCTCCCAGATCACTCCCCCTGACAATAAAGGGAGCCAAGCATGAAAGGCAGCCACAGAACAGATGGAGACCACCCCCCTCCAACCCAGAGAAATGAGGAGGGGGAAGGGGAGAACTGAATCCTATATACAAGATTTCTTTAGCTATTTGAAAATCCTAGAAGACAACTGGTTGGATCCCACAAAGGCAGGCAGGCGAGGAAGCTGTGTCTCTTCCTGGTATGGAAGAGGCAGAGGTCTAGAAGCAGGTTGGTGAGTGCTTTCCCAGACTACCAAGTACTTGGGTGCTAGAAGATTTGGGATCTTTAAAGCCCCTTCAATAGGGGAGGTGGGAGGATTGTGTGGGCAGGCTAACTTTCATGGAAGATGCTTGTTTGGGGCAAAGAAGGGGTATGATGAAATGTAATTCTTTGGTGTAGTGATTAAGGCATTTGGTTGCTAACCAAAAGGTTGGTGGTTTGAACCCACCTAGCTGTTCCAAGAAAGAAGGATGAGGCAGTCTGCTTCCATAAAAATCTATAGGCTTGGAAACCCAATGGGGTTGTTATGAGTCCAAATTGACGTGATAGCAGTGAGTTTGGTTTGGTTTGGTAATTCTTTGTCAGGGGCCCTCTGAGGAGGGGAAGACAGAGGATTTCTCCCTGCTGCCTCCCCCTGCTAATCTTGTCTTCCACCAAAGATCCCTCTGTCTCTTTCCTTATTGCTTGGGGATCTGTCTTTTTGGGACAGGCTGACCATCAATAGGTGACACTTTTGAGTTTCCTAGGAAACCCACCCCCTGGCCTTCAAATGCCTATGAGCTGGAGGGAGTGGAACATGCTGGGATCACCATCTGTTGCATTATTCTTCCTCTGGCACCATAGAGAAGGAAGAAGGGAGGGGACAGCAGGGTGGTACACAGGTCAGTCCCATTGCTGAAGGTAGACCTCAGCACCCAGTGCAGCTAATCGGGAGCCCTCAGGATGGGGGTCGGGGAGAGACTGGGAATGGAGGTATTGGCAGTTGAGAACATATCATGAGAGTCTGTCTGTGGGATGGAGAAGACGGGTGGCTTTGACAGTGGTCCCTGATGAAGCCCAGACATTAGAAAGCTCTGAGAAGGAGGATTTCAGAAAACAGGAGATGAGCATGTCTGCTGAGCAGGGCCAAGGTCTGCTCCTGATGAGGCTGGATACATAGCGTTTGTGGGATATTGCTATTATTTCTGTTACTCAGGTTTATACAATAAACAATCGATCTATCATGTGGATAATGATCTATATTATACTGATTCATTGTGGGATAACTATCTCCCAGAAATATGAAGTATTGGATAGATAAGGTTCCCGCATCCCATGAATATTGATTGTTTTATGCTCACTGCAGAGGAGACAGGACATGCACTGTAAGCCTCAAGAAGTTCAGGGAAAAAGACATGAGAACAATCACACAAGGCAGAGGATATTGTCCCTGTAAGGGAGCATGATCTGTGCTGAGGGAGGGGGCACAAGGGAAATTGCCCCCTACTTCCTGTGGAGAATATGAGCTCTAGTGGTGCAGTCATTAACACATTTGCCTGCTAATCAAAAGACCACTGGTTCGAACCCACCAGCCTCTGTGGGAAACGGATGAGGTAGTCTGCTCCCATAAAGTTTTATAGCCTCGGGAGTTCTACTCTGTCCTGTAGGTCACTATGAGTCGGAATTGACTTGATGGCAGTGGATTTGGTTTCAGGTTCCCCTGGAGAAGCTGGGACAGGCCTGTGGAGGAGACGCCTGCTTAGGACCTTGGCCTTTGAAGAAGGGGATTTTGACAGGAGAAAAGAAGGAAATGGCATTTCCAGCCTAGTCATGAGTGGGAGCAAAGATGGGGAGCCGGCAGAAAATACATGGCCTGTTTGGGGAGTGGTGCACAGCCTGAGGGCTGGACTGGAGAAGAGTGTGTGTGTGCAGAGGCAGCGGTGGAAGAGGCCTCACAGGAGGCAGGGAGCCACTCCACAAAGGGGATTGAGTACTGCGCTCAGAATGTGGATTTTGTCCCATAGGCCAGCTCGACTATTTTCTCTGCCAAGACAAATGAGATAGAGGATGGATGTTCACAGGCTGGACACACACTGGCTCTTTCTCTGTTCTCCAGGGCTGGGGGGAGGGGGTGGCGTGGAGCAGAATGTGAGTGAGAGTGTGATTATAGTGCTAACGGGAGCCATTCAAATTTATTTTTGTGTATGTACCGTTTGCAAACTGTATTGATTTATATTAGAATAAATTACTTGGAATAAATACCTTACATCTGATTCCTCAGTTGCATCTAAGAGGGCCTGCCTATCTGCCCACAAGTAACCCTCCACCCATCCAGTGTGAGATAAATTCAGATTTCCTGTGTACTCACACACGTGGTCCCCCCCTACTCCTTATTTCGATGAGCCTCTGTTTTCTCTTTTACTCCAGCTTTTCTCTCTGATTCCTGAACAGGTTGCTTCCTGGCAGCTACAGTAATAAGCCTGTTACATTTAAAAAACATATATATATATATATATATCTCAAATGCAGAATTTCTGAGTTTTTCGTTGATTCTCTTGAGCTTTTATTATCTTTCCGTCCCCCATCCTGTGGCGGTGATGTGTAAATGTGTCGCTTAGTTGGTTCTCATAGTACTATTTTAGTCACATGATTAGTTTATTCCGAGAACTAATTGCTGGCATGTGGTCTTGGTAGCACTAATCTGTTTCCATCTAGGTGTTAATTTAGGAGCACAGCCTTAGAGTGCCTATAGGATTGTTTTATTCATGGCTCTTTGGTATTTCAAACTCAACATATTTGGTTCCAAGCTCAGCCCAACCACAAGATTTATTCTCCCTTCTGTAATTCTTGATACCAATTACTAGCAACTTTCTAATTCAGTTTAACAGCCTAGAAACCTTGATGATGTCCTTCTTGACATCCACATTAGTCTCTCTGCCTCTACCCCCAAAACAGCACTCAAAGCTCAAGAAGACTTTTGGAAATCATTAGCCACCTTTCTGTCTCTCTCTCTCTCACCCTGCCACAGGACACCTGTAGACTCTGGGAGAAGGCAGAGTGAAGTGAGGTGTAAAGGAGGCATGGTTTAAGGCATCGTGCCCCTTTAAGGCTTCACTCCTAGAGCAGGCAAGATGCTATAGGGGCAGAGAGTGGCCTGTGGCTAAACCCCAGACAAGTTTCCCTGATGGAAAGAACAATGTCGGGCAGGTCACAAGCCCTCTCTAGATTTAGGTTTACCCAGTATTCAGAGAAAGCATAATGATCGTGCTTATAGTAGAATCAAATTGAGCTCATCAGGTAAGAAAGCAGCCAAAACCAAAAAACCAAACTCACTGCCATGGAGTAGGATCCAACTCATAGCGACCCCTCCTTGGGTTTCTGAGGTAGTTATCACTACGGAAGTAGACTGCCCCATCTTCCTTCCAAGGAGTGACTGATGGGTTTGAACCACTAGCCTTCTGGTTAGCAGTCAAATGCCTTAGGCACTATGCCACCAAGAAGAGTAAAAATTCTATTTTTTAACTTTTATTGTGGTGAAAACATGTAAGACATTCACCGATATAACAATGTTCACATTTACTGCTCAGGAACATTGATGACATTTTCCATGTTGTGCCATCATTTTCCAAGATATTCACCACCATTAGCATAAACACAATGCCTTGCAAACCAAAGCTTCCCCTTCCCCCTCCCTCCTACGCATGGTAGGAGCTCTAGTAGCGTAGTGCCTAAGGCACTGGACTGCTAACCAGAAGGCTGGCGGTTCAAACCCACCAGCCATTCCTCAGAAGGAAGATGGGGCAATCTACTTCCGTAGTGATATTGCCTCGGAAACCCAACGAGGGGTCGCTATGAGTCAGGTCCGACTCAGCGGCACAAAGCAACAACCTACCCATGGTAACCACTAATAGTGTTTGGTATTATCCCCCAACCTATCTAGGAATTTTCCCTCCTTTTCCCTCCCATCCCTGGTAACCAACAAAGAAAGTTTCCTTCGATGTATAAACTTTTCCTTGACTTTTTACAATAGTGCACTAATACAATATTTGTCCATTTGCTACTGACTAATTTCACTCAGCATATTGTCCTCCAAGTTCATCCAGGTTATGTGGTGTTTTTCAGATTCTACATTATTCATTAGGGTCACATATTATTCCACTGTGTGCATGTACCACAGTCTGTTTATCAATTCCTTGGTTGATGGGCACCTAGGTTGTTTCCATCTCTTTGCTATTGTGAATAATGCTGCAATGAACATGAGTGTGCATATATCTGTTCGTGTCCTGCCTCTCACTTCTTTAGGACATATAACTGGTAATGGGATTGTTGGATCAAATGGTATTTCTATTTCCAACTTTTTAGGAAATGGCTATACTGATTTCCACAGTGGTTGTATCATTTTACAGTCCCACCAGCAGTGTATGAGAGTCCCAATCTCCACATACTTGCCAGCATTTGTTATTTTCTGCCTTGTTGAACTTTGCTATCAATGCTGGCGTGAGATGACATCTCATTTTGATTTGCATCTCTCTAATGGCTAGTGAGGGAGCTCTGGTGACATAGTGGCTAAGGCATTTGACTGCTAACCAGAAGGCTGGTGGTTCAAACCCACCAGCCACTCCTCAGAAGTAAGGTTGGGCAATCTACTTCTGTCGTGATACTGCTTCGGAAACCCAAGGAGGGATCGCTATGAGTTGGATCCGACTGAACAGCAAATAGCAACAACAATAGCTAGTGGGGAGCTCTGGTGGTGTAGTGCTTAAAGGCATCTGACTGCTAACCAGAAAGCTGGCAGTTCAAACCCATCAGCCACTCCTCAAAAGGAAGACTGGGCAATCTACTTCCATAGAGATACCGCCTCGGAAACCCAAGGAGAGGTCGCTATGAGTTCGAATCGACTCAATGGCGGTGAATTTGGTTTGATTTTGGTTTAATGGCTAATGATCGCAAACATTTCTTCTTCATGTGTTTGTTGGCTGCCTGAATATCTTCTTTGGTGAAATGTCTGTTCATGTCTTCTGTCCATTTTTTAATTGGATTGCTTGTCTTTTTGATGTTGAGGTATTCGAGTTTTCTATAAATTTTAGAGATAAGTCCTTTGTCCAATATGTCATTGCTGAATATTTTTTCCCATTCTGTAGGTTCTCTTTTTATTCTTTTAGAGAAGTCTTTTGATGCACATAAGAATTTAATTTTTAGAAGGTCTCAATCATTGAGTTCCTCTTCTGCTGTTTGTGCATCTTGGATTATGCTTGATAGTCTACTTATGCCATAAATTAGGGCCCCTAAATTTGCCCCTATTTTTCTTTTTTTGAATTTTATAATTTTAGGTTTCACATTCAAGGTTTTGACCCATCTGGAGTTACTTTTTGCATATAGTGTGAGGTATGGATCTTGTTTCATTTTTCTGCAAATGGATATCCAGTTTTGCCAGCATCATTTGTGAAAGAGACTATCTCTTCCCTGTTGAATGGATTTCAGCCCTTTGTCAAAGATCAGCTTACCATAGGTTGATGGATTTATTTCTGGTTCTTAGTTCTGTTCCACTGGTCTATGTGTCTGTTGTTGAACCAGTACCAGGCTGTTTTGACAACTGTGGCTGTATAGCAGGTTTCAAGACCTGGGAATGTGAGACTTCCTACTTTGTTCTTCTTCAGTAGTGCTTTACTTATCCAGGGTCTCTTTCCTTTCCATATCAAATTAGTGATTAGTTCTGCCATGTCTTTAAAGAATGTTGATGGAGTCTGGATTGGGATTGCATTGAATGTATAGATTGCTTTGGCTAATATTGGTGTTTTCACAATATTCAATCTTTCTATCAATGAGCATGGTACATTCTTCCATTTATATAGATCTCTTACAGTTTCATGAAGTAGTGTTTTGTAGTTCCTTTTGTATAGATCTTTTTTGTTCCTGGAAAGATTTATTCCCAAGTTTTTGTCTTTTTGGTAGCTATTATAAATGGTATTGATTTCCTTATTTCCTTTTTAGAGATCTCTTTGCTGGTGTAGAGGAATCCAACTGATTTTTGTATGTTGATTTTGTGTCCTGCCACTATGCTAAATCTTTCAATAAGTTCTAGTAGTTTTCTTGCTGAGTCTCTTGAGTTTTCTATGTATAGGACCATATCCGCCACAGATAGGGATAGTTTTACTTCTTCCTCACCAATTTGGGTGCCTTTGATTTCCATTTCTTGCCTTATTGCCCTGGCTAGCACTTCCAATACAATGTTGAATAGAAGTGGAGATAGAGAGCATCCTTGTCTGGTTCCTTTTCACAAAGGGAATGATTTCAGTCTCTCTCCATTGAGAATAATGTAGGGTGTTGATTTTGCATATATGCCCTTTATTATGCTGAGGAATTTCCCTTCTATTCCTATTTTGCTGAGAGTTTTTATCAGGAATGAGTGTTTAATTTTATCAAATGCCTTTTCTGTGTCTATTGATATGATCATGTGATTCTCTTCCTTTATTTTACTTCTGTGATGGATTATATTGATTGTTTTTCTGACATTGAACCATCCTTGCATACCTGGTATAAATCCCACTTGGTCATTGCTAAAGAGGCAAGGAGGCTGCATCTTCTGACTCCTCTAACTACACAAAAGGAAGACAGTCACCATTGGCAGCCCAAGGCCTGTTCCTATGAGGCCAGACATGCCACTCCCCCCCCCACCTTACCAACCTTGACACCAACTGTCCCACCCACTACTTTTCTGCTGGGTTTGATAATTCACTGCACTGGTCACACAAAACTAATAGATTATTGTCTTTATTAGGGAAGCAACAGTCTGCAATTCAAATTCAGGAACATGGTCAGGATACAGTTCTTCGGTCAGGACAGTCTCTCCTTTGCTGTGCCTTTAGACACGTCTCTCGGCCTGGCCTCTGCCTCTGTGGGCCAAGTAAGTCTGCCACTCTCTCATGCCTCTTGGTTCTACTGCTGCAGCCACTTAGCCAGGTGTTTCTCTTAGCTGGGCATCTCTCTATCAGCAGCACATCTCTCTCAGCAGCACATCTCTCTCAGCAGCACATCTCTCTCAGTAGCACATCTCTCACAGCAGTGTGTCTCTCTCAGCAGGCAGTCAGATTCCTTCTGCCTCTAGGAAGGCTCATTTTGAGCCTGGCAGAGTGGCAAGACCAACCATCCCAACATCCGAGTCCTACACACCCGAAAGAGAGAAGGAACTTTTCCAGAAGATTATTTTGTGCTGTTCCAACAGAAAATACCCCAGGTGGATGACTTTAACAATCAGGAGTTTAAATTGCAGGGTCTCACCCAGTAATCCAGTGGGAGTTACAAAGACTATGGCTAAAAAAACCATACCATATAATTTACCATACCACAGTCATGATGTATTTTTTTTTCTGGTATCAGGGTTATACTTGCTTCATAAAATGAATTTGGGAGGCTCCTACTCAATACCTTGAGTTTGATTATTAGGATTTGTGTCAGTTCTTCTCTGAATTATTGGTAAAATGCTCCAGTGAAAATATCTAAGCCAGGGAGTTCCGGCAAGATGGTGGATTAGGCAGAAGGATTGCACAGATACTCGTCAACAAAGAAAAGAGAAACCAATTAACACAGACACAGAAGATAATCTTGGACCCCTGAGCCTTGAAGGGAAGGATACAAAAGTGGACTAAACCCCAACTAGCATAAGAATTTGCGTGAAAATACCAAAAAAGGAGACACATGGAGCTGC
>NW_006922159.1:2653-4842 GCF_000298275.1 Orycteropus afer afer | reverse complement strand
AAAAAAAAAAAAGAAGAATGAACAGAGCATAGTTTAACCCTTAAGGAATTCACAGAGGGAGAGAAAGACAGTTAAACCAGAGGTTGGCAAGCATCTTAGGCTGGAAGTTAAACCAGTGAAGCTTATGCATATATGAATAGAGAGAGAAATTTATCTCAAGGAAGTCCTTCATGCAGTTGTAGAGGCTGGGAAGTCCCAAGTCCCTAGATCAAATGTCAAGTTGGAGGCTTCTCCTGACTCACATAGCTCCAGGGGCTGATGAACTCAAGATTAGCAGGCAGTATAGCAAGCTGCTAGCTGCTGAGGCTGATGAATCCAAGATCAGCAGATAATATGGCAGATTGTTGGCTCACAGGCTACAAAAACAACAGTCTCAAGATCAGAAGGCAACAACAACATGGCAGATAACTGGTTCAGATGTAGGAACTGAAGATGATGTTGGGCCAAATGCAAGGTCCAGAATGAGCAAAAAGCCAGAGACCTCTCTCAAAGCTTTTCCATATATAGTGGAAGCAGGCCATACCCAGAAGGCAACTCCCTTTCAACTAATCAGCTGCTCACAGCAGATTCCACCATGGAGGTAATTACACCACATCCAGTTTTATCACGGGGAATAACTACATCACAACTGCCAAGCCACTCAAAATTGCAGCCCAGCCAAGTTAACCCACAACCTTAACTACAACAGCAAGCTATAACCCTCAAACAGCCCACTGTGAATAAACTTTTATTGGAACATAGCCATGCCTATTCTTTTACTTATTGTCCTGCTGCTTTCATATGACAATGCAAAGTTCAGTTATTATAACAGACCCTACAATATTTACTTTGTGACCTGTTACAGCAAAAGTTTTCTAAGCTCCTAGTTTAAACATAGTTTTACCATGATATGATAAATGCCACCGGAGAGACAGGTTTAAGGTCAAAGGAGGCAGACTCTCCCAGCTGTGATGGGGGTGAGGTACATGGGAAAGAGCAGAGAACTCATGGAGCAAAAGATATCCGGACAGGATCTTAAAGACTGAGTAGATATCAATCATATGACAAAGACAAAAGGCCCTTCCAGGTCCAGAGGATGATATGTCTAAATCATGGAGGTAGCAAATAATATAGCTTAGAAATGGCATGTCATTCATTTGGGAGGCATGTAGAGTTTGAGTGGGGCTTCAGGAGCTTTATCTCCAAGACACTTAGATGCTACACTAGTATTTGATCTTATAGGTTAATGGGATGATATGGAAGGGTTTGCAGCAAAGGACTGACATGATCAGATGGGAATGTAGCAGAAAAATCAGTGATAGCAACATGGAGAATGGATTGGAAGACCAATTAAGGGTTACTGCATTAGTCTATGAGAAACATGAAGACGTGATATGTGTCAAAGGTAAGATGGGTGAGAGCATGGAGAAGGGAGGAGCGATGAGAGGCCCTGGGAGGTAGACAATCACTGGCCTTATTACCTGGATGTGAGAAAGCGAACAGAGATAAGATTTAAGGGCTGTTCCCAAATGTGGGAATTACTTGGATGATTTGGGTGGATACTAGCAACAAAGACAGGGAATAGAGATGGAGAGGCAGAACTCTGACAGAGACAGAGAACATCAGGCTGAAGAAAAGGATCCAACAGTGTAATCAATGCCCCTAGGGAGGTTAGAGAGGGCCACAGAGAGACAAAACCAAAAATAGAGAGACAAAGGCTTCAGAAGATGAAGCCTCCAACTGGTGTTTCAGGAGCCAAGGAGCAAAGAACGTTAAGAAATATGGAACAGTTAACAGTGTTGGATGCCGTCAAGAGGTTGGACAAGATCTGAAGTTAGAACACTGGATTTGACATCAGGAGGCCAGTGGAAGATTCAGAGAGAAGAGTTCCAGAATGTAGTTAGATGAGGAGTGAATGGGAGCTGAACGGTAGGAACTACTGACCACTCTTTAAAAAAAAAATTAATAACTTTCATGAAAAGAGAGGGAGAAAAATATCAGGTATGTGCAGGGAGGGCGTGGGATAGAGAATGATCTTTTGGTTTTGTTTTGAGATGAAAGAAATTTGAAGATATTTTTTCTGCTGAGGCAGGAACCCAGTTGAGAAGAATTTGGAAAGTCAGGAGAGAGCAAATAGCTGATGATCAAGTGCAGGCTCCTGTGGAGGGGCAAGGCTGGGGCCAGTCAAGCAGAAGGCAGGTGACCATATA
>NW_006922159.1:0-2139 GCF_000298275.1 Orycteropus afer afer | reverse complement strand
TTTTTTTTTTTTTGAGGGGAAAATGCTGCCTTTTCGGTCTTGTAAGTTGATTATTCTGAGGAGCACGTTCCTCACAGGTGTTATCAAGGCCCGTTTGTTGATTCTTTGGCTGAACAATGATCTCTGGGAGTGAGTTCAGTTCCAGGTTTGAAGGGTGTCTAAGGACCATAGTCTTAGAGGTTCCACCAGTCTCTATCAGATCGGTAAGTCTGATCTTTGTTATGATTTTGAATTTTGTTCTGTATTTTTCTCCCACTCTACCCTGGACCTTCTATTGTGACCCTAATCAGAGCTGCCTGCAGTGATAGCCAGGTACCACCTAATTCTTCTGATCACGGGCTAGTGGAAGCTATGGTTCACGTGGTCCATTAGTTCTTCGGACTGATTGTTTCCTTGAGTCTTTGTCTTCACTCTTTGTGCCAGACAGGAAGACATCAATAGTTGTATTTAGATGGCCTCCAGCAAGCTTTTAAGACCCAAGTTGTTCAACTCACCAAAGTAGGATGTAGAACATTGTCTTTACAGGTGTCCCCTGAGATTATGGTCCTAAATCCTCAAGTCCAGTGACTCATTCCCTCAAGGTGATTGGTTATGGCTAAGTAGTTTGCATAACTTCACTGCCTGCATGCTCTAATATATACCTGGATATATTTGTAGCATGTACAAATACATACGTAGAAATATCCTCTGCCAAACCTGTGTATGCTCATGTGTGTACTTCCCTATGCCATCCCATACTTATTCAGCTTACATATCTATCTATGTGTCTACTCATAAATTACTGTTATTACTGTCATTGCAGGATTGTATGTATGTATATATAGTCTATTGTATATGTGTGTAGTATATTATATATGTAATAGTATTTACCATTGTTGCCTTTTACTCTTGTGTACCTTCCAAGTCTTCCTTTGCCTTGTTCATGTTATGTTGGCCTCCCTCTTATTGTGTATTGCCTTTCCCTGTACCCACTTTAATATATATCTGCTATCTAGTTAGTGATTTTCCTTCTCCCCTTCCCCTGCCATAACCATCAAAGAATATTTTTTTCTGTGTGTAAACCTTGTATTGACTTTTTATAATAGTGGTATCATACGATATTTGTCCTTTTGTGATTGATTGATTTCGCTCAGCATAACGTCATCCAGGTTCACCCATGTTGTGAGATGTTTTGTGTATTGTCATTGTTCTGTAACATTACATAGTATTCCATTCTGTATATGTGCCATAGTTTATCAGTTCGTCAGTGATGGGCACTTAGGTTGTTTCCATCTTTTGCTATTGTGAATAATGCTGTGATGAACCTGAGTGCTCATTGTCATGGCTCTTATTCCTCTAAGATACATAACTAGTAGTGAGATTGCTGGGTAATATGATATTTCTATTTCCAGCTTTTTAAGGAAGTGCCATACTGTTTTCCACAGTGGTTGTACTATTTTACAGTCCCACCAACAGTGTATAGAGGGTTCCTGTCTCTTCACACCCTCACTAGCATTTGTTGTTTTCTTTTGTTTTAAATTTTGCTGTTAATGCTGGGATGAGCCGATATCTCATTGTTGCTTTGATTTGCCTCTCTCTGAGAGCTAATGATTACAATAATTTCTTCATGTATTTGTTGGCTGCCTGAATGTCTTCATTGGTGAAGTGCCTGTCCACATTCTTTGTCCATTTTTCAATTGGATTGTTTGTCTTTTTGTTGTTGAGACGTTGAAGTTTTCTATACATTTTAGAGATTAGTCCCTTGTCCAATATGCCATTGCCAAATTTTTTCCCCAATCTGTAAGTTCTATTTTTACTCTTTCGGTGAAATCTTTTTGTGTGCATAAATGTTTAATTTTTAGGAGGTCCCAGTCATCCAGTTTGTCTTCTGCTGTTTATGCAGTTTTAGGTATGTTTGGTAGTCTATTCATGCCATGTATTAGGGCCTGTAATTTTGCCCCTATTTCTTCTTTGATGATCGTTGTAGTTTTACCTTTTTTTTTTTTTTTTTAATTATTATTGTGATTTGGGTGAAGATTTACAGAGCAAATTCGCTTTCCATACAGCAGTTCACATATACTTTGTTGCATGTCATTGACCACAGTTTACCACAATGCAACAGCTCCCCTCCCACTTCCTTCCCAGTGTCCATCCCTCCAT
>NW_006922158.1:1638071-1639045 GCF_000298275.1 Orycteropus afer afer | reverse complement strand
AAAGCAAGCCTTAATGAATTTTAAAACATTGAAATACAGCAAAGCATCTTCTCAGATCACAGTCCTATAAAATTAGAGATTAACAATAGGAAGATCAATGGAAAAAGAACAAACACATGGAAACTGAATAATACCCTCCTAAAAAATGACTGGGTAATAGAAGAAGTAAAAAATGAACTTAAAAAATTCCTTGAATCAAATGAGAATGAAAACACAACATACCAAAATCTTTGGGACACAGTAAAAGCAGTGATCACAGGCCAATTTATAACAATAAATGCACACATCAAAAAATAAGAAAGAGTAAAAATAAACACCTTAACCAAACATCTCCAACAATTAGAAAAAGAGCAGCAAAAAAAGCCTACAGTCACCAGAAGAAAATAAATAATAAAGATTCGAGCAGAAATAAATGGAATAGAAAATAGAAACACAATAGAAAAAAAATCAACAAGACTAGAAGTTGGTTTTTTGAAAAGATTACTAAAATTGACAAACCACTGGCAAAGTGAACAAAGGACAAGAGGGAGAGAATACAAATAACATGAAAAAGAAACTAATTGTGCAATGTCACAACAGAATCAACTGAAATAAAAAGGATAATATCAGGATACTATGAAGAACTGTACTCGAATAAATTTGAAAATCTAGAAGAAATGGACTGATTCTAGAAACATACTACATGCCTAAACTAACACAGACTAAGGTGGAAAATTAGAACAGATCCATAACAAAAGAAGAAATTAAACAGGTCATTAAAAAAATTATGAAAAGAAAAAAGCCCTGGCCCAGACGGTTTCACTGGAGAATTCTACCAAATGTTCAGAGAAGAACTGACACCAATCCTACTCAAACTATCCCAGAACATAGAAAATGATGGAATCCTCCCAAATTCATTTTATGAAGCAAGCATAACCTTGATACCAAAACCAGGCAAAGACATCACTAAAAGGGAAAACTACAGATGAATATCC
>NW_006922158.1:1635811-1637090 GCF_000298275.1 Orycteropus afer afer | reverse complement strand
ATGCCATTTAAAATAACTACCAGAAGGAAGGTTGGGCAATCCTACTTCCGTAGTGATACTGCCTCGGAAACCCAAGGAGGGGTCACTATGAGTTGGGGCCGACTTGACGGCAAATAACAACAACAACAACAACCAGAAAAATAAAATACTTGGGAATAAATCATAACAGGGATACAAAAAACCTGTACAAAGAAAACTACAAAACACTGCTTCAAGAAATCATAAGAGATATACATAAATGGAAGAACATACTGTACTCATGGATAGGAAGATTAAACATTGTGAAATGTCGATACTACCCAGAGCAATCTATACATTCAATGCAATCCCAATTCAGATCCCATCAACATTCTTTAAGGATATGGAAAAAACAAGCACTAATTTTATATGGAAATCAAATAGACATCACATAAGCAAAGCACTATTGAAGAAGAACAAAGTAGGAGGCCTCACACTCCCTGATCTCAGAACCTACTATATAGTCACCGTAGTCACAACAGCCTGGTACTCAGAGAAGAGCAGGAGTGGCAATATTAATTTCTGATAAAATAGACTTTAAGGTGAAAAACAGCATAAGGGACAGAGAAGGACACTATATGATGCTAAAAGGGTCAATTGACCAAGAATACATTATCATAATAAATATGTATGCACCCAATGAAAGTGCTCCAAAATATGTGAAGCAAATATTAATTGAATTGAAAGTGAAAATAAATTATTCTTCAATAGTAGTAGGAGACTTTAACATACCACTTTCAAGGAGGGACAGATCAACTAGAAAAAAAACTCAACAATCAACCAACTTGACTTCATTGACATATACAGAGCACTCCACCCAACAAAGCACAATTCATATTCTTCTCCAGTGCACATGGATCATTCTCCAGAATAGATCATATGCTAGGACATAAAACAAGCCTTAATAAATTAAAAAACACTGAAATACTACAAAACATCTTCTCAGACCACAATGCTATAAAATTAGAAATTAATAGGAAGATCAAGGAAAAAACATAAAACATGTGGAAGTTGAATATTACACCGATCAAAAACTACTGGGTAATAGAAGAAATGAAGAGTGAAATTAAAAAAAAAATCCCTAGAAACAAATGAGAATGAAGGTACATCTTACCAAAACATATGGGACACAGTGAAAGCATTACTCAGGGGTCCATTTATAGCAATAAATGCACATATCAAAAAAGAAGAAAGAAACAAAATCAACACTCTAACTCAACAACTCCAACAATTAGAAAAGAACAAAAGAAACCTACAGTAC
>NW_006922158.1:1634991-1635566 GCF_000298275.1 Orycteropus afer afer | reverse complement strand
TACAGAGACGGTCAGAGCTGTGGACTGTCAGCTACTCTGACACAACCAACAGCCTGAATATTTCCAAGTGGTATTGGGACCTGAGAATTGACCTAAAACATCAGCCCTGGTCACTAACGGCTGCAGGGATGACTGTGCTTGTGGCCTATGACTAGGAAGGGAAACAGCAAGGAAGGAGACAACCTGAGCTGTGGACTATCCTCTGTCCAGAGGGTGCAGCCATTTCAAATGTTTATAAGAGGCAGCCATTTTGGATATTTAAAGTGACTGAAGACACAGCCATTTTGAATCTTTACAAGCAGTGGCCATTTTGGATTTTAAAGTGACAGCATTTCATTCAGATTCCAGGGACCTAAGAATAGGCTCTGTTTGCTAAGGTTGGCAGGGTCATACAAGAGGCTGACAACAGGAAAGGAGACAGGTGGTGAGTGTATAAGTGCTGTCAACTAGCTAATTGAGGAGCACAGTACCCTGCTTGCATAGATAACATACAAACAAAACAGAGAAAATGAAAATCATGGGCAAGTCACTCCAACATACAATCACCAATTAAATATAAACACAAAAACGTCACA
>NW_006922158.1:1631504-1632741 GCF_000298275.1 Orycteropus afer afer | reverse complement strand
AGCTCAGCATAGAGAATTATATGGAACAAAGAAATTGACACCATGAAAAAGCACATAACAAAAATGACAGCAACAAATTCATATTTGCCGATAATTACATATCTGGCAAGGGACTTATCGCTAAGATTTATAGTGAAAGAGTGGATGTCCAAACTATGGTACATACACATAATGGAATGCTATGCAGCACTAAAGAATAATGCAGAGTCTGCAAAACACTGCATAATATGGATGAATTTGGAGGACATCATGCTGAGTGAAATAATCACAAAAGGACAAATATAGTATTAGTTGTGGAGGGTCAAGGAAAGGTTTATATATGGAGGGAAACTCTTTGTTGGTTGCCAAGGGTGGGAGGGGAAGGGAGGGAATACTGCAAAAAAAAGTGCATTGACCCATGTCATTTTAGTTTTGTATATTTCACTGTACATAAATTATATTTCAATAAAATACATTAAAAAAGAGAAGATGCAAATAAGAATAATAAATGAAAATGGTGACCTCACAACAGATCCAACTGAAATAAAAAAGATACTGACAAAATATTATGAAGAACTGTACTCCAACAGATTCAAGAACCTAGAAGAAATGGATAAGTTTCTAAAAACACAAGACATACCTAAACTATCCCAGTCAGAGAAAGAATACTTGAACAGACCCATAACAAAGGAAGAAATTGAATAAGTCATGAAAAAAAAAAAAAAAAAACTTCCCATAAGAAAAAGTCCTGGCCCTGATGGCTTCACTGGGGAATTTTACCAACCATTCAGGGAAGAGTGGACACTTATACTACTCAAGCTATTCCAGAACATAGAAAAAGACAGAATACATCCAAACTCATTTTATGAAGCAAGTATAACAGTGACACTGAAACCAGGAAAAGACACCATTCAAAAGGAAAACTACGGACCAATATCCTTCATGAATATAAATGCAAAAATCTTCAACAAAATCCTAGCCAACTGAATCCAACAATATATTAAAAAATACATCCTGACCAAGTGGGATTCATACTTGGTATGCAAGGATGGTTCAACAGCAGAAAAAAATCAATGTAATCCACCACAGAAACAAAAGAACCATATGATCATATCAATCGATGCAGAAAATGCATTTGATAAAATCCAACACCTGTTCTGGTTCAGAACTCTCAGCAAAATAGGGATAAAAGGGAAATTCCTCAACCTAATAAAGGGCATATATGCAAAGCCAATGGCCAACATTATTGTTAATGGAG
>NW_006922158.1:1630185-1630934 GCF_000298275.1 Orycteropus afer afer | reverse complement strand
GAGGTCTCACGCTCCCGGATCTCAAAACCTACTATACAGCCACAGTAGTCGAAACAGCGTGGTATTGGTACAATGATAGACAGACAGACCAATGGAACAGAATTGAAAACCCAGAAATAGACCTATCCATCTATGGACAGCTGATCTTTGACAAAGGACCAAAACTTATTAAATGGGGAAGAGATAGCCTCTTTAACGAATGGTGCTGGCAAAATTGGATATCCACTTGCAGCAAAATCAAACAAGACCCATACCTCACTGTGGTAGTTCATTTTGTATGTCAACTTGGCTGGGCCTGGTTGAGTGACTGGGCAGCTGGTGGTAGTTATACCCCATGATGAGACTGGCAATCAACTCCATGGTGGGATCTACCACAAGCAGCTGAGTACCTGCCTTTGGGATATGGTCTGCTTCCTGTATATAAGGAGAAGCTTTGGGAATGATCTCTAGCCTATGGCATGCTTGGACCCTGCAGGTAGCCATGTCATTGCTCAGCAGCCTGCTATGTTCTGCCGACCTTGGGACTTAAAATGGACTTGAATGAATGGCCTGCTGTGTGCTTTGGTAACATCGGGACTGTACCTTTTTACTTGTACCTTGGGCTTGGCAGCCTAAGCAGCCAGCAACTGTCTGAGTGAAGAAAAGCTCTAGCTTCAGTGGGCCGGGAGCAGGAGGCAGAGCTGGACTCCAAGGTTGAGGGGCTTTCACCCAGCCCCTAGAGCCTGGCACTTTGAACTTGGACTTAAAGC
>NW_006922158.1:1626831-1629360 GCF_000298275.1 Orycteropus afer afer | reverse complement strand
ATACACTGTTGATGGGACTGTAAAAAGGTACAACCATTGTGGAAAATGATATGGGGTTTCCTTAAAAAATTGAAAATAGAAATACCATTTGAACCAGCAATTCCATTACTAGGAATATATCCTAAAGAAGTGAGAGACAGGACATGAACAGACATATGCACACCCATGTTCATCAGAGCACAATTCACTATAGCAAAGAGATGGAAAAAACCTCAGTTCCCATCAACAGATGAATGGATAACCAAATTATGGTACATTCATACAATGGAATAACATGCTACATGAAAGAACAATGAAGACTACGTGAATCATCTCACAACGTGGATGAGACTGGAGGACATTATGGTGAATGAAATAAGTCCATCGCAAAACGGCAAATGTTGTATGAGCCCATTACTGTAAAAAGTCAAGGAAGGGTTTGCTTAGGGAAGGGAACTCATTTTGTAGGTTACCAGGAATGGGAGGGAAGGGAAGGGGATAATTTCAGACTAGTTGGGGCCCACACACTGAATTGGGTAAGGGGAGGGATGGTGTGGAAAGAGTCTGCGACCAGCATGATAACATTGGGGAAAGGGAGGACACTGAATTGTGCACATAAGATATAGACGACAGAGGCCAATACCAGTATATCCACAATACTGCATTACCATTAACACCACACACCGGGCTGCAGACAAACACATAGACAACTGAATAAATCAGGTGGGGATCAGTGAACAGGAATATATTCCAGACCAATGATAGATTCAACCGATGATAATCCTGCACAGATACTGTTGTTGTTGCTATGTGCCGTCAAGTCGGACCCGACTCATAGAGACCCCTCCTTGGGTTTCTGAGGTGGTATCACTATGGAAGTAGATTGCCCTACCTTCCTTCTGATACTAGTGATACAAAGTACTTGCAATCATTACAGAAGCAACAGAAGACAGACATAGAGCAATCCCTCATAGACAGACAGGCACTGTAGAAGAGAGATCCACAGATCTGCCAACTCAGAACAATAGTATCGGGGGACACCAGACTCAATTGGCACAACAAAATACACAAAAATCTTGTTCCAAAACCTATTTCGGTGAGTAGTGACTGGAGCCTTAAAAGCTTTCAAGCGGCCATCTAAGATGCAGCTAATAGTCTCCTACTATCAGAAGGAAAGAAGAGTGCAAAAAATCAAGGGCATTTGGAAACAATCAGCCCTAGGGCATGATGGACCTCAAGATGAGAAGAACTAGTGGTGCCCAGCTACCAATGCCAACCACTCAGGAATGGATCAAAACTGGAGATCCTGGATGGAGTGGGAGGAAAAACGTGAAACAAAACCCCAAAACACAATAATGATCAGAATTACTGGTCAGATGGAGTCTGGTGGAACCCCCAAGACTATGGCCCTAGGATACACTTCAGGCCTGGTATAAACCTCACTCTCATGCGCTGGCTCTAAGTCCAACAGTAAATAAGACTTACATGCAGAGCATGTGATGCACCCACCTACTTTATGGAGATATATCCCTTGGAGCAACTGGCCATGGGACACCAGAGGAGCAACATTCACACAGAGGAAAAGCTGGACAGACAGGAGTGCATAACTAAAAAGGGCACGGGAGGGGGGCGGTTACTGGGAAGAGAGGGGAGGAGAAAGGGTTATTGGAAAGGGAGAGGAGGAGAGTGAGTTAGGGTTGGGGGTGGTAATTGGGGAGTGAAAACAAATGTACATGAAATGTTGAACGTAAAACAAAATCTGCTCTGTAAATTTACACCTAAAGCACAATTGAAAAAAAGAGAGAGAAGATAAATAAATGAATAAATAAATAAATAAAAGGTGAGGGTGGGGGACCAGCCTGGTACTGGTACAAAGATAGGCACATAGACCAGTGGAACAGAATTGAGAACCCAGAAATAGATCCATCAACCTATGGTCAGTTAATCTTTGACAAAGGGCTGAAATCCATTAAATGGGGAAGAGCGTGTTGTTTAATAAATGGTGCTGGCAAAACTGGATGTCCATTTACAGAAAAATGAAACAAGATCCTTACCTCCCACCATACACAAAAACTTACTCCAAATGGATCAAAGACCATGAAACCTAAAACTATGAAGTCCCTCAAGGAAAAAATAGGGGCAAATTTAGGGGCTCTCATTTATGACATAAATAGTCTGCCAAGCATAACCCTAAATGTACAAACAGCAGAAGATAAACCAGATGAATGGAATCTTCTAAATATTAAGTTTTTATGTGCTTCCAAAGACTTCTTCAAAAGAAAATCTACAGATTGGGAAAAAATATTCAGCAATGACATAGTTGACAAGGGACTTATCTTTATAGAAAACTCCAACACCTCAACAGCAAAAAGACAAATAATCCAATTTAAAAATGGGCAGAAGACATGAATAGACACTTCACTAAAGAGGATATTCAGGTGGCCAACAAGAACATGAAGAAATGTTCACAATCATTAGCTACTGTTGTTGTTGTTAGGTGCCCTCGAGTCGTTTCCGACTCATAGTGACCCCATGCACAGCAGAACGAAA
>NW_006922158.1:1625383-1626186 GCF_000298275.1 Orycteropus afer afer | reverse complement strand
AATCTACAAAACATCACATAATGTGGATGAACTTGGAGGACATTATGCTGAGTTAAATAAGTCAATCACAGAAGGACAAATATTGTATTAGTTCTCTATTGTTAAAAGTCAAGGAAAGGTTTATATATGGAAGGAAATTTCTTTGTTACCAGGAATGGCATTGAGGAGCAAGGAAACACAGAAAGGTACATGGGAGATACAGAGAACAAAGATGAACCCTTTTGCATGTACCGTACTGCGTTGTCAGTGATGGCAAGCATTGGTCTACAGGTGGATAGATGGGTGGAGAGGCTGAACAATCAGGTATGTCCAGGCAGGGGGTAGTGTGCCCATGACCGTGTATAGGGTTAGTTGACAATGTTTCTACATTCATATTTTTAACTGCTGTAAGAATGTCCAGGTGCATAGTAGAGCTGACAAGGGTCAGGGTTGTGGTGGCTTCATGGTCAGCTACCCACAGGAAACAAGTAATTTGACCTGTGGGCTTGGGATTATGGTCACAGGGGACATCAAGGTCAATTGGCATAACATACTACACAGAAACATTGTTCTACATAGTACACTGGTGAGTAGTGACTGGGATCTTAAAGCTTGCAAGCGGTCATCTAGATGAAATGATGGGTCTCTCCTTGTCCAGAGCAAAGAAGAATGAAAGAAACCAAAGACACATGGAAGCAATTAGTCCAAGGGACTGGTCGATCATGAGATCTCCAGCCTCTATGACCATGAGACCAGAAGAACTAGATGGTGCCCGGCTACCACTGTCAACCATTCAGAGGGGGATCTATGTAGGAGATCCTGGA
>NW_006922158.1:1623595-1625203 GCF_000298275.1 Orycteropus afer afer | reverse complement strand
ACCCTTCAGTTCTAGAATTGAATTCACTCCTGTGGCTTCCAGCCAAACTATAAACACGCATATGGGCTGAAAATTTACATCAGGTAGATAACTCCTTAGAGCAATCAATCATGGGAGAACAGAAGGGCAGTGTGTGCACAGGGAGATAGCACAGGTGGCAGGAGTGCATGGGAGGGAAGGACACAGGGAAGAGGTAACTACAGGGAGCAAGTGGGAAGAGAGCTGTTACACTGTGGAGAATTGCAGTCAACATCCTGAAACAAAATGTGTATAAACTGTTGTATGGAAAACGAATTTGCTCTGTAAACGTTCATCAAAATCATAATTTTTTTTTTTTAAAAAAAGGAAGCACTCAGAAAACTGAGAATAGCTATCAAATGTCAGTTATCATTGCTGCACCCATCTGGAGGCCCCAGCCCTTGGAGAAAGGTTCTCACCCTCAGCGAGCACTGATGATTCTAAGGAGTGGATCTCAGACTACAGGGATCAGACTAGAAGAAAGTGAGAGAGAGAGACAGAGATATTCCTACTGTCTCTGAAGAACAATAGGGGAGAGTGTCGTATGAAAGAATGAAAGAAAGAAAACATGAATAAGGGTAACAACAAAGTGAAAGAGTTTAGTGTTTTACTGTAAGCGATAAGCAAACAAGGGTGTATTGAGTACCTACTGCATTCCAGGCAAAACATGAAACTCTAGGGACCATCTAATGGGATGTACAAAGCTCCCTACTAAATAGTGGACAGGGTGATTAGTTTACTTTTGGTTACTGAGGAGGGTACAAGATAAATAAAACTTGGTCTGTGTCCTTTAAGGACTTACAATTGAGTAGGGAAATAAGGTATGTGTGTACAAATAACTGTAATGTGCAGTAGAAAGTTACATTTAAAAGCAACTAAAAACCCATGTCATGGAAGAACTTGGGAGCAGAGGACAGCCCACAGTTGTTGAGGATGTACCCATGCAGAGGAATCAATCTCCCTTACTCTTTTGGTTTTATTATTACAAGGCAGACAATTGGGAATATACCTTTTTTTGTTTGTTTGTTATTGGGCACATTGATGCCCCTAGGCAAGGTTGGGAGGGTACAAAATTTGCTGACATTTCCATAGGTTTGACTATGTAGAGTAGCCCTTTAGTGGTGCCAGGTTGAGTATCAGTCCCCACTCTAGACCCGGGTTGGTAGAGCAGGTAAGGGTAGGACTGCTTCTTAATTTACTCCTAGCTTTCCTACTTACAGTGAGGTGTAATGGAGAAATCAAGGGCTCTGTCACAACTCTGATATTGGACACATGAAGCAACCTGTCTAAGCTGCAGTTTATTCCTCTGTAAAATGGGGATGATAATAATACCTGGTTTGTAGGTGGTTATAGAAACACAGCACTGTACATTGTACATAACAATTGCTTAGTATATGAGGTAGCTCTTATTATGATTATTTAAGGACTGGGGATCATGATTATTAGTGCTGTTCTGGTTCCCTAGTGCTGCTCTGACAAGAACATACCACAAATGGAATGGCCTTAACAAACAGGAGTTTATTCTTACAATTTGGAGGCTTTAAGTCCAAGTTCAAAGTGCCAGGCTCTAGGGGCTGGGTGAAAGCCCCT
>NW_006922158.1:1621365-1623330 GCF_000298275.1 Orycteropus afer afer | reverse complement strand
AGGCTTCTCCATAAATATAGGAAGCAGACCACGTCCCAAAGGCAGCTACTCAGCTGCTTGTGGTAGATCCCACCATGGAGTTGACTGCCAGTCTCATCATGGGGAATAACTACCATCAGCTGCCCAGCCACTCAACCAGGCCCAGCCAAGTTGACACATGACACACAAACATAACCACCACAAGTGCCATTCTGGATTCAGAGAAAAAGCCCAAATTCATTAATAACCTCTCCTGGTATTTAAAAGAATGCCCAGAGGAGCAGGAGCTAGGTGTCCAGCAAAATTTGGGCTAGACAGGACTCTTAATCCTGCAGGAATTTCTGACCATCCTGCCTGGACAGCTGGGCAAGATCACAGAAATATTTAGGGGCAAGGATCTACTTTCATTGATTGTCTCTTCTGTTGTTTTAAATCTATCTTTGATTGAAAGAGAGGAAAGGGAGAAAACAAAGGAATGCATTTAGGAAAAGGAATCAATTTTCAGTAATATGGCTACTGATGACCTTCAAGATTAAAGTCCGAGGTTGCCCTTTCCTAAATGTGTTTATTCCAATGTTATCCCCTTGACCCTTTCCCAGATCTCTGGGTAGAAGAATTAAGGGATTCCCACTGTCACACAGATCACTAACTGGAGGTCTCTTGGGATTGTCCAGATAAAATAGTATCCCGGTCATTCATGCTTTGGTGCATTCATTCTTTCAACAAACACTTACAAATTGAGTGTTGTTACACACTGAGCACTGTTCTGACATACTAGTTGGGAGAGTGGGTAGGTAGAGAGACAGAAAACAAGCATTTATATAAACAGATGATGTCAGATGGTAATAAATGCTATAAAGAAGAAGAGGCAGGTTGGGGGAATATAGGGTGATAGTGGGGGATGCCCATTTATTCAAGGTGTCAAAGGATGGTCTTGCTGATGAGATGACGTTTAGACAACTGGATAGTGAGGGATCAAGCTATGTGGCTCTCTGAAGGAAGAGTCTTCTAGGCAGAAGGAACAGCAAGCAGCCCTTCAACAACTAACCATTCTTTTTCTGCATTGCTCCAACTCTCGACCTTTCATTTTTTCTTTCCCATTTCTTGATTCCTCCACCAAATGACTGGTTATGTTTCTCTTGATCTTTGGTGCTTTGTCTTTATTTATTTATTTAAGTTTTATTGTGAGTTGGGTGAAAGTTTACAGAGCAAATTCATTTTCCACACAGCAGTTCACGCACATTTTGTTTCATAACATTGACCACAATTCCCCACAGTGTAACAGCTCTCTTCCCACTTCCTCCCTGGAGTTACCTCTTCCCTGTGTCCTCCTTTCCTATACATTCCTATCTCCCTGTGCAAACACTGCCCTTCTGTTCTTTCACAATTGATAGCTCTAAGGAGTGTTATCTACCAGATGTAAATGTACACCCTATGTGCTTGTCCGTTGTTTGGCTGGAAGCCACGAGTGAGTTCAGTTCCAGACCTGAAGGGTAACTAGGGGCCACAGTCTTGGAGGTCTTACCAGGCTCTATCAAACCAGTAAACCTGGTCTTTTTTTTTAAAAAATGATTTTGAGTTTTGTTGCACATTATTCTTCCACTCTATCCAGGATCTCCTGCACTGATCCCTTTCCCAGTGGTTGACAGTGGTACCTGGGCACTATCTAGTTCTTCTGGCCTCATGGTCATATAGGCTGAGGATCACATGGTCTCCTAGTGGTGCTTTGTCTTAAATGTATCTTAAATTTATACTCTTACTCCTCTATCTCTATGAGCAGTGCCCCTCCCTCACCCAATCAAACCTCTGTCCATAAGACCTAATTACCTTACTTGGTTGGCACCCTCTCTCCTACGTGGGGGATCAGACACCCAGCTCACTATCTCATTTGTTGTTGTTGTTATGTGCCATCGAGTCGGACCTGACTCATAGCGACCCCTCCTTGGGTCTCTGAGGCAGTATCACTATGGAAGTAGGTTGTCCAAC
>NW_006922158.1:1615712-1620760 GCF_000298275.1 Orycteropus afer afer | reverse complement strand
TTTTTTTTTTTCCCCTCCAAATGATTTTGAGTTTTGTTCCACATTGAAAGTGAACAATTTCTAAGCAGTGCAATAGTATCATTTTGCATGTAATTCAAATGTTCATAACTTTCACCGACCTATCAGTGGCCACATATAATAGTGTTGACCTGAATAGAGCAGACTTATATGGGAGTGCATAGGAGGGGGAGTTCACACTTAGACGTACATTCAACAAATATTTATTGAGCACCTACTTTAGGCCAGGTACTATTTTCTAAACTCTGGAAATCAAAAACCAAAAATCAGTTGCCACTGAGTTGTTTTGAACTCATAGTGAAGAGATGACTGCAGCTTGGACCAGAGTGGTAACAGTGGAGGTGGTGAGAGGTGATTGGATTTGGGATATGCATTTTGCACGAAGATACCTGAAGCAGGTAAACTTTGAACTGAGCCTTGAGAGGATGGTAGGGGATAACAAGCATGAGAACAGAGAATGGATCTTAAAAAGCAGGAGAAGGAAAGAATGGCCAGATAAAGTAGCACCATCTCCCCTTCAAAGACAAAGGGCTGCTAAATATCAGCAAAAGAATTCTGACATTGAAGCTCTTTAAGGCCTTGGCATCAGTAACTCTGCTTCCTTCATCTGTGTTCCTATATCTATCACTATGCTCCTAGCACAATGCTTACACATGGTAGGATATTGAGTGGATGAAACAATGCCTGATAGACCTTATGTTAGTCTTTCTAGAGATAATTTTAAATGGAACTATTTTCAAGATTTACAGAACATTTCTACATAGTCCTAAACGTTGATGCTGTTGTTAGGTGCCATCAAGTCAGTTATGACTCATAGTGACCCTGTGTACAACAGAACAAAACATTGCCCAGTCCTGTGCCATGTTTGTTAGCAACATGAAATCAAGAAAGGCAGTTAACTGTAGAAAGGTACAAGAAGTGTACACTGTTTGAAGGTTGAATGTGCTTTGTCACTTCTGTGAAGACTGCTGCTGTCCTTTAAATGCCAAGGAAGAGTCTTGTCAGATGATCAAACACTTCAGAGTTCTACTTTACAATTCTTTCCAGCATCTGATATCAAAACAATCATGTTTCTTAATTTCATTGATGGAGAAACATTACCAATAACAGAAGTTGACTTTTTGAAAATCTCCTGTATTTTAAAGAAAAACTCTGCTTAATGAAATTATGGTCAATCAAGTCTACTATTCTCCAGCTTCATCAAAATTATGACAAGAAACTAGCACTCAATATAGAGCAGTATTATGTTGAACAAAGGTCTGAATCAGGCAGCCTCACTTTCCCAAAATAGATACAAATCCTCCTCTATGCAATTTACTGAAGTCCCTGGATGGTGCAGACAGCGAAGAGCTCCTAACTGAAAGGCTGGAGGTTTGATTCCAACCAGAGGAGCCGCAGAAGAAAGGCTTGATGATCTACTTCTGAAAAGTCAGCCATTGAAAGCTGTAGGGAGCATAGTTCTCCTCTGAAATACATGAGGTCACCATGAGTCAGGGTTGACTCAACAGCAACTAGTAACTGGTATGCAACTTGCTAGGGTTCCATCAAGTGCTTGAGGTACTGAGGTTTTCTGCCATCCAAAGGCATTCTCTCAAGCTTCACCTAGCAGCTTCTTACCCTGGAGCTTTAAGACCTAATGAATGTGGTTTTGGAAGTGTCTTAGTTCTAGAATAAAGCCTAATGAATGTGCCTGGGTTCTTGGTATACTCTCCAGCACCAATTCCCACCACCTAAGGGGATGTTGTTGCTTTTCTTAGGTGCCATCAAGTCAAGTCAGCTCCAACTCATAGCAACCCTATGTACAACAGAATGAAACTCTGCTGTATTTGAACACCTGCCTCTTGGTTTATATTCAGGTTCTACATGAGAACAAGTAAATGTCCTGGAATTTCCGTTCTTTCCAATGTTATCCATAATTTGTTATGATCCACATAGTTGAATGCCTTTGCATAGTCAATAAAACACAGGTAAACACATCTCTCTGGTATTCTTTGCTTTTGGCAAAGATCCATCTGACATCAGCAATGATATTACTCATTCCATGTTCTCTTCTGAATTTGGATTGGATATCTGGAAGTTCCCTGTCAATGTACTGCTGCAAACATTTTTTGAATTATCTTCAGTATAATTTTACTTCTCTGCATTATGAATTATATTTTTCAATAATTTACACATTTAATCGGATCACCTTTCTTCTAAATGAAAATATGGATATTTTTCATTACTGAGCTGAAATGGACTGGTTTTGGTCATTTTGAATCAGACAATGATATGATCTACTATGCTGAGAAATGACAATTTGAAGAGGAATGGTGTGGCATTCATCATCACAAAGGATGTTTCAAGATCTGTCCTGAAGTGCAATGCTGTCAGTGGTAGGATAATATCCATATGCTTGCAAGGAATACCACTTAATATGACTATTATTCAAATATACACAATCACCAAAGCTAAAGATGAGGAAATTGAAGATTTTTTTTATCAACTTCTGCTGTTTGAAATTGACCAAACATGCAATCAAGATATGTTGATTATCACTGGTGACTGGAATGCAAATGTTGGAAACAAGAAGAATCACCGGTAGTTGGAAAATTTGGCCTTGGTGACAGAAATAATGCTGGAGATCACACTCTAGAATTTTGCAAGACCAATGACTGCAAATGATTGCAAATACATTTTTTCAACAACACAAATGGCAGCTATAACACAAATGGCAGCTATACATGTGGACTTTGCCACATGGAATACACAGGAATCAGATTGACTACATCTGTGGCAAGAGGCAATAGAAAAGCTCAATATCCTCAGCCAAAACCAGGCCAGGAGCTGATCGTGGACCAGACCATCAACTGCTCATATGCAAGTTCAACCTGAAGTTGAAGGCAATTAAAACAAGTCCACAAGAGCCAAAATATGATCTTCTATCCCTCCTGAATTTAGAGAGCATCTAAAGAATAGATTTGATGCATTGAACACCAATGACCGAAAACCAGAAGAATTGTGGGATGACATCAAGAACATCCTCCATGAAGAAAGCAAGAGGTCATTAAAAAGACAAGAAAAGGAGTAAAGACCAAAATGGGCGTCAGAAGAGACTCTGAAACTTGCCCTTGAATGGAGAGTAGCTAAAGCAAATGGAAGAAATGACAAAATAATAGAGCTGAACTATATGAAGAAGAATGTGGCATCAGAATTGCAGGAAGACTCATTAACAACCTGCAATATGCTGGTGACACAACTTTGCTTGTGTGAGGATGACTTGAAGCACTTACTGATGAAGACTGAAGAATACAGTCTGCAGTATGGATTGCATCTCAATATAAAGAAAACAAAAATCCTCACAACTGGACCCATAAGCAGCATCACTATAAATGGAGAAAAGATTGAAATTGTCAAAGACTTCACATTGCTTGGTTCTACAATCGATGCCAATGGAAGCAGCAGTCAGGACATCAGATGATGTATAATGCTGGGTCAGCTGCAAAGGACCTCTTTCAAGTGCTGAGGAACAAAGATGTCTCCTTGAGGACTAAAGTGTGACTGACACAAGCCATGATATTTTCAATCGCCTCATATGCATGTGAGAGCTGGACAATGAATA
This sequence comes from Orycteropus afer afer, assembly GCF_000298275.1. Classification (NCBI taxonomy): domain Eukaryota; kingdom Metazoa; phylum Chordata; class Mammalia; order Tubulidentata; family Orycteropodidae; genus Orycteropus; species Orycteropus afer. The sequence goes on along the minus strand of NW_006922158.1, from coordinate 1,617,141 downwards.
AAGAAGATCGAAGAAGAGTGATGATTTTGAGATGTGGTGCTGGTGAAGAATGCTGAAGGTACCATGGACTGCTAAAAGAACTAACAAATCTGTCCTGCAAGAAGCACAGCCGGAATGCTCCTTGGAAGCAAGAATGGCCAGACTTTGTCTCACCTACTTTGGTCATGGAGAAGGACGTCATGCTTGATAAAGTGGAGGGTCGATGAAAGAGGAAGGCCCTCAATGAGATGGATTGACACAGTGGCTGCGGCGATGGGCTCAAGTATAGTAGGGATTGTGGAGCTGGTGTGGGACTGGGTGGTGTTTCGTTCTGCTGTGCATAGGGTTGCTATGAGTCAGAGATGAGTCAACGGCACCTAACAACAACAACATGGATCTCTTCCAGTCAGCTGGCCAGGTAGCTGTCTTCCAAATTTCTTTTCATAGATATGTGAGTGCTTCTAGAATTGCATGCAATTGTTGAAACATCTCAACTGGTATTCTGTTAATTCCTGGAGACTTGTTTTTTGCCAAGGCCTTCAGTGCAGCTTGGACTTCTTCCTTCAATGCTACTAGTTCTTGCTCATATTCCACCTCCTGAAATGGTTGAATGTCAACCAATTATTTTTGGTACAGTGAGTCTGTGTATTCCTTCCATCTTCTTCGGATGCTTTCTGCATCATTCAGTATTTTCCCCATAAAATCCTTCAATATTGTAACTTCAAGCTTCATTATTGCAACTCTCAGCATCAGTACCAGAGGAAGACTCATAAATAACCTGCAATATGCAGATGACACAACCTTGCTTGCTGAAAGTGAAGAGGACTGAAGCACTTGTTGATGAAACTCAAAGACTATAGCCTTCAGTGTAGGTTACACCTCAACATAAATAAAAATCCTCATAACTGGATCAATAAACAACAGCATAACAAATTGAGAAAAGATTGCAATTGTTGAGGATTTAATCTTATTTGGATCCAAAGCCAATGCCTATGGAAGCAGCAGTCAAGAAATCAAATATTATATTGGAAGTTCTAACCAGAGCAATAAGGCAAGAAAGGGAAATAAAAGGTATCCAAATTGCCAAAGAAGAAGTAAAATTATATTTGCAGATGATGTGATCCTTCTTGTTGTTGTTAGGTGCCATTGAGTCATCTCCAACTCATAGCAACCTTATCTACAACAGAACGAAACACTACTCAGTCCTGTGCCAGCCTCACGATCCTTGATATACCTGAGCTCATTGTTGCAGCCACTGTGTCAATCCATCTCATTGAGGGCCTTCCCTTTTTTCATTGACCTTCCACTTTATGAAGTATGATAACCGTCTCCAGGGAATAGTTCCTTCTGACAATATGACCAAAGTAGGTGACCAAAGTTGGCCATTCTCGCTTCCAAGGAGCATTCCAGCTGCACTGCTTCCAAGACAGATTTGTTAGTTCTTTTAGCA
>NW_006922158.1:1593861-1595295 GCF_000298275.1 Orycteropus afer afer | reverse complement strand
AATAATAGTAATTTTAAAACAGACCAAAACAAACAAACTAAAAAATAGGGGGAAAAAATCAGGGCAGGGCCAGGCAGGGTACCAAGGCTCTGTCTGAGCTTGCAGACTGGGATGGAATGCATGCCAGCCTAGAAGGTGGGTGGGAGTGAGGGATGGCCATAGCTCCGTTCACCAAGAGGGTTGGGGTCTAAGAGTAATAAGGGGAATGTCACACCTTTCCAGTTGTCCATGTCCAGAATGTCCTTTGGGTTCCCGGCAAGTGGAGCCTGTTCTTAAGTCCTTGGAATCTGGGGGAATGTTGTCACTTTAAATATCCAAAATGGTCAAGCCGCTTGTAAACATTCAAAATGGCTGCACCTTCTGGACAAACAAAAGTCCACAGCTCAGCCCTCCGTCCTCTTTGCTGCCTCCCCTTTTATTCCCCAGTCACCAGAGCAGTCCTCCGTGCAGTCCCTGGCTAGCAGGGCAGATTTTTAGGTTAATTCTTAGGTCCTACAACCACTGGGCAATATCCAAGCTGTCTATGCCATCAGGATCGCAGCCAGACTGCAGCTCTGTATGTTTCCTTTTTTGGTGTTTTCATGCAAATTCTTCTGCTAATTGGAGTTTAGTCCACTTCTATATCCTTCCCTTCAAGGCTTAGAGCTCCAGGATTATCTTCTGTATCTGTGTTAATTTGTTCCCCTTTTCTTTGTTGAAGAGGGTCTGTGCAGTCTTTCTGCCTATTCTGCCATCTTACCGGAACTCTGTATCTAATTTCTGTTCTTTAAGCTTCAGTTTCCTCCCCCATCTAGTGAGAATGTTCTCTCTCTTATACTCATGACTAATTTGTAATTTCAATTTGAACACCATTCCACCTTCTACCCCCAACTCATGGGGTACCAACCTTTCTGGACCACTGAAGATTGGGCAATCTACTTCTGTAGTGATACCGCCTCAGAAACCCAAGGAGGGTTTGCTATGAGTCAAATCAACTTGACAGCAATGAGTTTGTTTTTTTTTTTTTTTTTTTTTGCACTCCACTTGTTGGACCTCCTGAAACCAAAGGCAGATCCTTGCCCTACTTTTCTACCTACTATTCTAGGAACTAAACATTAAAATTCAGAAGAAATACTGTATAGTGAAAAACTACTTTTCTTTTGAAATCAAAAGAAATCCAGAGAATTCAAGATGATTCCAAATGATGAAAATGTATAAGTTACTTACTTATTTCCATCTCTTATTGTACCCTTGCAACTGTTCACGTCTTTCTCAAGGTAGAAAGCTACTTGTGAGTGATAGCTTATGGGTTCTACGTTTTGACACTGACCAATGTCCTTTGACCATCACCAAGAAGAGAGCATCAAATGAAAACACAATTTTCATTCATAAATTCCTAGAATGTCATACCTGGATGAACCCAAGAGATAATCTGCTCTAACCTCCTCCCTTTAC
>NW_006922158.1:1590476-1593705 GCF_000298275.1 Orycteropus afer afer | reverse complement strand
AGTCTTTGCTTTGTGTCAGTTTTTGTGGGGTCTCTGTCTCTCTCACACTCACTGTGTGGTTATAAAATCATGATCATTTTCCTCTGAATCTCTTCTCACTCCTCAATAAGTTCATAAGTAGTAATATCCCTTGCATTCAGGAAAATTTTAATTGGATGAATGCTAAAGAGAAACAAATGTCTGAAGACTAAATCTCTGACTGTAGTGATGAGAAAGTTCAAGTACAATGAACCCTTGACATTCAGGAAAGGCTTCAAGGAAACTACATCCCCAACAGCCACTCCAATTCTCAACTTCCACAACTAGATAACTGGCATATAATCTCCTCCATAAAATTTCTATTTTCCTTCTAAGAACCATCACTTTCTTACTAAGCCAATTGCTTGATCACATCAGCCTTGAAGGATGTGTAAATCAAAATTATAAATTACTACATGTCATGGGCCTTTAAAACCCACTCATAAATAGTTTAAGCTTTGAATAACCCACCAAAACCAAAACCACTGCCATCGAGTCAATTCTGACTCACAGCAATGCCCATTGGGTTTCTGAGGCACTAAATCTTTACAGAAGTAGATTGCCCCATCTTCCTTCCACAGAGTGGCTGGTGGGTTTGAACTGCTGATCTTCTGGTTAGCAGCCCAATGCCTTATCCACTATGCCACGAGAGCTCCTTAAGCTTTGAATATTGTATCAAAAATCCCAGGGTCTACTGGTTCTTTAAAGTAACTCCCTCACCGAACGTAGATAGGTATTGGGTCACTGGTCCTAATTCAAGGAACAGATTATGTTATGAGAGTGTGAAGTTTAGAAAACTATTGGCTCATGAGTTACATGTAAAATCAGAGTCTATTGAGTTGGCCTAGGAAGAGTAAGAAAAAATAAATCCATCTTGCTTCCCTCTCCCTCCTGTCTGAGCGTCAGAGACTATTTTGCCTGCAGCTATGAATCGAGCATTTGTGCCCAGCTCTGTGCTGTGCTATGCAGTGAGGATTTACACAGAAATATATAAATTATGTTCTCTGCTCTTGAAGATCTTACAGTGAAGCTAGGCAGGCCAGGCAAGTTCACCAGCAATTGTTAAACAGCAGTACAAGGGATGAGAGGGTATTTAATGCCATTTAGTGGAAAAGAAAGCATTTGAGCAAGGGAAGATGAGGTAGGCTGGAGTAAATATGGAAAAGCCTGTAGGGGACCCCAACGATGGGCTAGGGTTTAGGGTTTGGCTCTAGTCACCCTAAGCAGCTAGGGGAACCTCAAGGGATTTTTTTTTTTTTTTTTTTCCTATTTAAGGCCTTATTTTGTGAACTCTTTGGAATGTTCACTATTATCCATGACAGAGGTTTATATATAGTTGGCATTCGGTAGAGCTGCTATTTCAGGTATGCTTCATTGAGGTATAACCTACATATGGAAAAGTATATAAATCATAACTATTCACTTTGATGAATTTTCAAAAATTGAACACAGTATTATAACCAGCACCCAGAACAAGAAATAGAATGTGACCGCTACTGCAGAAGCACTTTCTGTTTTCCCTCCCAGTCACAGGCCCCATATCCCCACCCAAGGTCAACCAGCTTAATTTTGCCAGTTTTGAACTTTGCATAAATAGATCCATGCAGTATGCTTTCTTTTATGTCAGCCTTCTACTCAAGATTGCTTTTTCAAGATCGTGTCTGTGGGTGCATGCAACCTTTTAAGAAGGAATTGGACAATTTCATGATGGTTGCATGCAGTTACCATGTGTCAGGAACACATGGAATCATCTGCTCACTGCTTCTGGGACAGACATTCAACTCTGAAGAAAGGAAGGATAGAAGAGAAGGAAGGAATAGATAGGGCCTCTACAGGCAGGTCCTTGAGAGAAATTGGCTCCTAGCAATTAACTGGAAGGTGAAGGGGACAAGATGTCTGAGTGACAGACCTGATTGAAATTAACATGAACCATTAGGTTAACTGAGAGACAAATAGGAGTGGCACTTGAAATTTACATAAATGCTATACCCAGCCACAATCAAGTTTCTGTAGGAAGAAGAAAATCAACAAAGATCCTTGTAACCCAACTTGAAGTGAAACAATAGCGAGCCTCAATTGTCTTTGTCTGGCAGGAAAGCTGAGGAAAGGTGGGAGATTATAGAAAAAGATTTTTGTCTAAGTCAGTATTGAGGTAACCAATAGATGCTGGCAATTAGTGTCCCCCTTTGTGGGGGTATAAATGCATGTGTCCTGACAGTATTTCTGCTGACCATTCTATCCTCTCAGGTTCCCCAGACTTTCTGAGCAAGAACATAGTGTTCACTGTTAACATTTCTCACCTCCCTATTATGTGCCAAGGAGCTCTGGTGGCATAGTGACTAAGGCATTCGACTGGTAACTAGAAGGTTGGTGGTTCAAACCCACCAGCCACTCTGTAGAAGGAAGATGGGGCAATCTACTTCCGTAAAGATTTACTGCCTTGGAAACCTAAAGGGGGTCTCTATGAGTCAGAATTGACTTGATGGCACTGAGTTTGGTTTGCTTTTGGTTTATTATGTGCCAGGTACAGGCAAAGCCCAACCATGGTGAATTGATTCAAACTCCGTGTTCATGGAGCTCACAGTCTATGCAGGTGGGCAGCTAGCCTAACATTGCACAACAGCATGTCTTTGGAATGAAAAGGTGGCCCCTATCATCCTTGGCACTCCTCTCCACTCCACTGTTATGTAGGAAATCTTGTCTGGGATGGAAGTTATACATCCTTCATGCCATTCCTTGCTACCCAAGCTGTGCCTTAGGAGAAGAGGACCATTTCCCGGGACCTGTAGGAGATCTGAGAGGAAGAAGATGAATACTGGGGTGGATGTGGATTAGACACGTGTCTCTAGATACCTTGTGGATGGGAAACCACCACAATTTCAAAGAAAGCCCCTTCAGGGTGACTTTGGCTTTATTTTGTGATCTCTTTGGAATTTTCACAGGGTGACTTTGAGTATACCCTCCGCCACGCCTCTGCCTCGCCACATGTGCAAATCCTTGGGCCACAGACTTCTATTCTCTCCTCTGCCTCCCTCTGCCTGGGCATAATGATGTAATGTAACCAGGCATAAGGTACTATGCCAAATTGGGGAAAAACTACAGCAAGTTGCTTGAGATTTAAAAATCTGAGCTAGACTTCTGTTTAAGGAGTTCTCAGAAACTGAGACTATTCCAGAAGGCAAGAGGCACTGTTGACCAACACCACAACAGT
>NW_006922158.1:1586246-1590376 GCF_000298275.1 Orycteropus afer afer | reverse complement strand
TCAAACCCACCAGCCACTCCTCGGAAGGAAGGTTGGGCAATCCTACTTCCGTAGTGATACTGCCTCGGAAACCCAAGGAGGGGTCGTTATGAGTCGGGGTCGACTCGACGGCACATAACAACATAACAACAACTTGTGAAATTATTGAACTCTTACCATGGGCCAGGCCCTGTCCAAGGATCTTTACATTTATCAACTCTCTTAGTCCTCACAGGAATCCTACAAGATGGGTGCTATTATTACCCCCATTTTACAGATGAGACAATGAAAGCTTAAGGATTTGCCTCAGTTCACACAGCTGGTAATTTAGGAACGCTGGGATTCACACTCGGCTAACTATGGTGCTGTGGTCTGGGTTTCAAGCACTAAGCCACCTTCTCTCCATGTGCAGCATCTTCTTTTATTCTCCTTCATACCTCTCTGATGAAGTAGAAGTTATCTCTGTTTTACACAAGAGGAGACTGTGGCTCAGAGAGACTTGCTCAAGGTCCCATCGCTAGCAAACAGCAGAACAGAATTTGAAGCTAAGTTTGTTGTTCTGTAAAACCTCATCCTGTGAAGAGTAGAACAAGTAATTCAAAGGCTCAGAGGTAAGTTAATCTTTTGGGTCTGAATTGTAAGGAGTCTACTCCCAAGTTTTCACTACCTTCTTCCCTCTTCATTCAACCTAGGGAACCGAGATGAAACTCCTCTGAGACAAAAAGGAGAGATCATAACTGTGAATGGATTTCATAAGGGGTGGGGAAAAGGGGTCCAACATTTCATATGATCAAAAGAAGAATATGAGACAGTGGTTAAAAGCATGGTCACTTGAGTGCAAATAGACTGGGCTCGAATCTCCATTTCTATCACTTACCAGCCATACGTCTCTTGGGAAAGTCATTTAACTGAGCTTTAGTTTTCTTATCTGTACAATGATGATGATAATAGTTTCTATAACATTCAGCTGTTGGAGAGATTAATTAAGGCTATTCATAAAGTACCACCCATATTGTAGCATGAATCAAGATTTCATTTCTCTTACTGATTGAGTAGTATTCCACTGTATGTATACATCACATTTTGTTTATCCAGTCATCTGTTAATGGGTATTTAGGTTGTTTCCTCATTTTGGCTATTACAAATAGTGCTGAAATGTACACTGGTGTACATGTATCTGTTTGGGTTGCTGCTTTCAAGTCTTTTGAGTATGTACGTAGGAGTGCAATTGGTGGGTTGTAGGGTAGTTCTATTTTTAGTTATTAGGGGAACTACCACACTGTTTTCCTCAATGGCTGTACTATTTTGCATTCCCACCAGCAATGGATATTGTTGTTGTTGTTAGGTGCCATCGAGTCGGCTCCAACTCATAGAGACCCTCTGTACAACAGAACAAAACACTGCCTGGCTGTGCGCCATCCTCGCAATCCTTGCTATACCCGAGCCCATCGGTGCAGCCATGTGTCAACCCATCTAGCTGAGGGTCTTCCCCTTTTGCTCTGATCCTCCACTGTACCAACTATGATATCCTTCTCTAGGGACTGGTCTCGTCTGACAACATGACCAAAATGGCAGAGACGAAGGCTGGCCATTCTGGCTTCCAGGGAGCATTCTGGCTACACTTCTTCCAGGACAGATTTGTTCATTCTTCTGGCAGTCCATGGTACTTTCAGTATTCTTCGCCAACAGCACAACTCAAAAGCATCAACTCTTCTTCGGTCTTCCTTAGTCATTGTCCAGCTCTCACATGCACAGGAGGTGATTGAAAATACCATGGGTTAGGTCAGGGGCACTTTAGTCTTCAAGGTGACATCTTTACTTTTTAACACTTTAAAGAGGTCTTTTGTAGCAGATGTGCCTAGTGCAATACGATGTCTGATTTCTTGACTGCTGCTTCCATGGATGTTAATTGTGGATCCAGGTAACATGAAATCTATGACAACTTCAGTCTTTTCTCCATTTATTGTGACACTGCTTACTGGTCCAATAAGGGTTCCAATTTCCTCATATGCTCACCAACATGTGTTATTTTCTGTTGTTGTTGTTTTATCTTAGCCATCCTTACTGCAATCAAGTCGGATCCAACCCACAGTGACCCCTCCTTGGGTTTCCAAGGCTGTATCAGTACGGAAGTAGATTGCCCAATCTTCCTTCTGAGGAGTGGCTGGTGGGTTTGAACCACCAGCCTTCTGGTTAGCAGTCATGTGCCTTAGGCACTATGCCACCAGAGTGAAATGGTATCTAATTGGGGTTTTGATATGCATCTCTCTGATGACTAATAATGTTAAACATCTTGTCATGTGTCTGGAGCCTTGGAGCCTGGATAAACTCCTGGAACAATTGTTGTGAGATATTCTTTAAACCTTAAACCAAAAATATCCCCTGAAGTCGTCTTCAAACAGAAGTCTAGCTTAACTAGTAAAGATTCTCTGCTCTTTTAAGATCTATCTCTATGGGATCAAATAGACAACAGCAACTCGCAAGCTTAGATAGGAAACAATAAGTCTATGTTAATGATGAAGGAACAGCTTTGAAAAGGAGGATGAGAATCTAATCAATGTCACTGAATTTTATGTGTAGAAATTGTTGAATTTGTGTGTGTTCTGCTGTGTATATTCTCAACAACAATACAAATAAAATAAAACGAAAGAATATTCACAATTAACTATTTATTGCAGTATCTGGCCTAAGGTAAATGCCCAATAGCTGGCAGCTGGTCTCCTTAGTCTTAGTTTTCCTTCTTGGCCCCTCCCTAGTTTTCCCTCCCTGAGCACAAGCTATACAGTCTCCAGTTTCAGACTTGAGGTGCCAATTTCCATTTGAAAGACATGTAGGTATAAAGGTCATCAAGATGAGAACAGGAGGCAGAATGACCAGAAAGATCAAAGCCATTTCCAATTGCAACATGAATTTTCTAAATCTAAAGTAATTCTCACACATACACTGGCTAGAAAATGAGATTGTTTATAACCCTAAAAAAGCTTTGGCTTTGAAAAGGAAAAGATGCTGAAGTTTTTTGCAGCTCCCAGGAGCAAACTGTTCCCATGGTCTTTGAGGGTGCTTAACAAAATCATAAATGATTACGCAAACAGCCAGAACAGCCAGCCAAAGATTGCCCTTTCAATTTCCAAGACAATCTCTTCCCAGAAACAATTTGTGGTGAATTTTGATGGCTTCATGGGTACAAAATGAGTCCCGTTTCTTTGATGCCTCAAAGGCAATTAATTAGCTAAAATGAGTGAGAGGGGTCTAGGTGGGCCAGCAGTTACCGGAGCTGACCAGCGAATTAGTTCCTGTAGCTGTAAACTGAAGCTACCTAGGCTTATTTTGCAGTGATTAAGAGTGGTTTTGTGCAGGTCTGCTTGTCCCTTGCCACTCCTTGTGGAAGGAAGGTCGAGTTGTACATTGACTTCATATCTTTTTATAGTATCATCCAGGGAAGCTACTTTCTTTTCATCCTGCCTTCTTGAATCAGAATTCCAAATACCATCTATGGTTGCACTAAGAATCAAAATTTATTACTGATAACAATCATTTTTAAGTGTTATTTTTTGAAGTGGACATTGGGAAAAGCACTTTACTAATATTAGCTCATTTAATGGTCACAGCTGCCCTATGGATTTGGTCCCTGTTGTGACTCTTCATCTTATAGATTAGGACACTGAGGCCTGGAGAAGTTAAGTAGTTTCTTAACTTCTTGCTAATTGAAAGTGACAGAGCTACGGCTAGAACTCAATTTATATTGACTAAAGATGGACTAATGCTTCCTTTGGAAAGAAAAAGAACTTTCTAGATTCTGGTGACTGCCGCCATTTTGGAAGTTAGTTGTGAATATACATAGTACTAATTTGCCATTTTCAGCATCCCCCAGCAGCTCTCTCTGGAAATAGAATTTGGAGAGGGAAATTTCAAAAACCAAATGTAAAAAGAATAAAGATGAACTGGTTCATTCTGTTGTTGTTGTTCTTATTTGCCGTCAAGTCATTTCCGACTCATAGCGACCCCTCCTTGGGTTTCTGAAGTGGTATCACTACAGAAGCAGATTGCCCAACCTTCCTTCTGAGTAGTGGCTGGTGGGTTTGAACCACCAGCCTTCTGGTTAGCAGTCAAGTGCCTTAGGCACTATGCTACCAGATATATATATATATATA
>NW_006922158.1:1574831-1585911 GCF_000298275.1 Orycteropus afer afer | reverse complement strand
ATTTCTGGCACTTACCAGCTGAAAAAGCACTTGTAAAGAATTAGGTAAAGGATAATATGAAAGTCTCCAGGACACAGGAAGTACTTTCTCCTGGTTTCATTAAATCTAGTGAGTCAGATCAGTTTAGAACCTTCAAATTTCGTGTGTACTCATTTTTTTAAAACACCTACTGTATCACTAATAATAATAAAAAAAAAAAAACCCACAATTTTCTGTCCCCTCTAATCTTCCAAAATTTTCTGTCCCTCTAATCTTCCAAAAAAACTTTTAAAAAATGGAATTAAGTCCTTGTCCAAAGCATGCCTTTGGTGTCCATTTTATTTGCTGCCTAGTCGGTTGAAAAGCCAAGTGTGCAGCCATACTGAAGGTCTCCTCCTCTGAACTGAGACCTTGCCAAGGAAATCATAATGGCCTTTGTGTCTCAAGCTGCTCTGAAAATGTCATGGCTTTCATAAGAACTAAAATGTACTCAACACCCATCACGTGTAAGACGCACTCTACTAGGTGCTGGGAAGTGTACAAAGATGAATAAAGCCCCATCCTTACCTCAAGGAGCTTTCTCATGCAGTGAGGATACATGAAACCCACAAATAAGGAGTTACACCCCTTGGACAAGGCTCTCTGGGCCTCCATTTCATATTCATAATGTGACATGAGGTAAAACCCAATTGCCATTGCATTGAATCTCACTCATGGTGATCCTATGTGTGTCAGAGGAGAACTGTGGGTTTTCAGTGAGTGACTTTTTAGAATTATATCACCAGGTCTTTCTTCCAAGGTATCTCTGGGTGGACTTGAATTTCTAGCCTTTGGGTTAGCTGCTTAGTGCATTAGCCGTTAGCACTGTGCTCTAATCTCATGAATATGAATACCCCAGGAATCATATAGACAGTAAGTGCTGGTCAAGTTCAGAAGAGAAGGGCTGATGTGGATGAACACCTCCTCCAGCACCCCCTCCACCCCTGAAATACATATGTGGCCCTGTGCTGATGGGCATCTTTAAATTGTTCAATTTTTTTCCAGATGGAAAAATGGAAAATAGGAATGGCATGTTTCAGACAGAAGTCAAAAGGAAGCAGGGACATAATTTGATTGCCTAGTACTCAAAGTCATTCACCCAGGCTGGAATAATCAGGTCATAGAGGCATCTAGACACATCCAGGGTGTCCCTGAGCAGTGCAGAGCATTAACACCCTCAGCTGCTCACGGAAAGGTTTGAGTACACCCAGAGGGCCCTTGGAAGAAAGGCCTGGTAATCTAATTCTGAAAAATCAGTCAGTGAAAACGCTATGGAGCACAGTAATGCTCTGACACACGTGGGGTGGCCAGGACTTGGAAATGACTCCAGAGCGACTGGCATGCGTGCGTGCGTGTGTGCATGTGTGCATGTGAGCGAGAGAGACATATAGAGCATCTCTGAGTGATGTACTTTCCTCACAGGTGTTTGGGATTTTGTAGATGCAGCCTCCAGATCAAATGAGAAGAATCCCTATTTTTTTTTATTTTCCATTCAAGTAGGAGTTAATAGGATTTGCAATTCTGAAGTCTAATGGGGTTGATTACCTTCTCAAAACCCAAGTTAGAGAATTCCCTACAGGTCAGCATGGAGCTAAGTCTAGTAATAAGTCTCTCCCTATCCTGGCAATTTCCTGAGAGCTCACTGTGTGCCAACCATGTGAGGGATGGCACACTAGGCTTGCCTTTGAAGATGTCTCTGCCTGCTGAGGAAGACAGAGATCTAAACCCGGAGTCTGCAAACTTTTGTTTTCCTTGTTTAAAATGGGGCCTGGTAGCCATGGAAAGTTGATACTCAAAGGTCAGTGGTTCAAACCCAACAGCTGCTCCATGGGAGAAAGACGAGGCAATCTGCGTCCATGAAGATTTACAGCCTTGGAAACCTCATCGGGCAAGTCTACTCTGCCCTATAGAGTCGCTAGGAGTCAGAACTGACTCCATGGCAATGGATTTCATATGGGGATTGATCTGAAACTCAGATGCCCACAGGATCCTGGCAAGTTCCAAGGGCAGCCTGGTAAAGGCTGTGGCAAGGTGAAGGCTCATGCAGGCGCCGGGGGACGGGCAGGCGCCGTGGGACGGGAGGCACGGCTAAGTCCCAGCGGAGGCCTGCCATGCAGAAATGATGATGCCCGGGAGCCAAAGCTTTTCAGTTCCCCCCAAAATCCCGAAGTCCTGCTTTTTCTATGTGAAATCTCTAAATATTCAAATACTAGGAACTAATTTAAAAATATATTGTTAAGACTGTGAAAGGGCCAAACAAGAAATATTGGCGAGCCCACTGCAAGAAGTCTGCAGGCTGCCAGCTTAGGGTGCCCGCTTTCACAAAGTCCTGCTGACCAGATGGTAGTCAGATCCTCGCAATTAACTGGCCATGTGACACAGTGGAAGTTACTTGACTTCTTCTCTGGGCCTCAGTTTCCTCTACTGGGAAATGGGGAAAATGTCTACTTTATCAAGCGATGATAAGGAATCTGATGAGATTCAAAATGTGAAAATAGTTAAGGAAAGAATTTTTTAGAAGTGGGAAGCATGGGACTCCTGAGACCCTTTGGTTGCTTTGTCTAACCAGCTCATTCTAAATCACAACAAAGGTCCCCGCGGTTTGCAGCAGATGTTAAATGTCTCCTCACGTTTTTTGCGAGGTGAGATGGAGCATTGCTACATAGGTGAGCTAATCAGGTGCAAAAACACCCGATTGCACACGATATAAACAATGCATTAATGAGTCTCAAGTAAATAACGAAACTGCATCCATGTGCATCTGATTTGGCAATTATCTAGAATCATGTTAGACCCCAGCTGATGCAGAGGGTGTAATTGGCCTTTCTCAGAACTCCAGATTAGCACCTTGGTTCACACTCTTCCAACCGAGAGAACTCAATTTTATAAATAGAGAGATGAGTTTTGTCTCCACATCAGTTCAAGGAATGTTTTAAATGGTGAAGTTTTGAACACCTCTTCAATTCCATTCTGGGCATCCCTATTTGTAATTACATCCCCCAAGCAACACTGACAAATAACACTGCAATTTCTAATAAACAGCCCGCGAGAAGGCCAGTGAAGCTGAAAGTCCACTGTGATTTGAGAGACTGCAGCTCTGCCGAATGGCATGTCAGCCCAGTTCTCAAGTTTTACCTTAGTTCTCCTGCTTGTCTGTTTCAGAAACAAACATGTAGCTCTGTGTTTTTGCTGAGCACTGAATTCTGTTCTGTGGCTTTAGGTCACTGCCTCCAATACTAAAACCCAACTTTTAGAAGGTGCTGCAAGAATCTGGTCAGGATGCCTATTTTTCAGACTCTGAAATTCACTCTTTTTGGTAAAATACTTGGGTGGAATCTCTGGTTTGAGAATAATGGAGAGTTTCATTTGAAATTAAAATTTTTCTTTTGGGTTACTTGCTTTGAACATCTTTCCCCCTTAATCTGATCAGGCTTTCTACACTTCTGGTCTGTCTTTAAAATCAAAGGGGCCAAAATGTCCCTTTCGCTCTACATACAGAGATCCAGCTAGGCTTTGGAAAAGAAAACTTGTGCTTGAAACACCCCCCAGATGATGCTTCTGTAGGGAGATCATCTGTAAAAGGAAACGACATATCTAACGTGAAGCCCCTCTCTACAGAGTTGTCAAGCAACATCTCATCCCAGGGGACAAACCAGGGACCTGTGCAACTGAGATTTCAGTCTTTTTCCTTTTTTTCATCCAGAGAAAGCTTACCTAAAGAGGGATAGCCCCTTTGGAGACCTTCCTAGGTTTCAGGTTCTTTCATAAGCTGGACTGGGCCTCTAGTTTGCTTCCACAGAGAAGTGACTTGAAAATACACAAAAATAAGCCAATGATGATGTGGAGGGACCGATGTTTAACACTAGTAAATTGACGTTTTGAAAAATAATTTAAGCCAGAAAAAGTCTTTATGGCCTATTGATATAAACTCTTATCCTGAGAAATGCTAGGCCAAAGAATTGAAAAGTAGAGACCCAAATACAGTTGTTGTGACCTGAGACAATTACCACCATGTGAATATTTCTTCCACATGGAACAATATTTAAACCTGAGGGAAGACCTCCCAATATGTAGACTGAGGCCACAACAAAACACTAGTCATCAGCATCACGATTAATTGTATTTTCAGACTTCATCTAGTGTGGTTTTCTGCTATTCTAAAAATGTCCACCACCTAATTAATCAGTCACATTGACACTTTGTTGAAGTGGCAGGACCTGAAGTACATGCAGGGAAATAAAAGATGTATACAAATACATCAATACTTATGTCTCTATGCAATCTTTTGTATACAAAAACTGTCTAATGTATTATCCCCTAAAATGAGATTCTTATTTTTCAGTGACACTTGTTGTTGTTAGGTGCTGTCGACTCTGCTCCAACTTACAGCAACCCTATGTACAACAGAGCGAAACACTACCTGGCCCTGCACCAGCCTCACAGTCCTTGCCATACCTACCTCAGTGACACGATGGAACATTAATTTCTCTACGTAGAAGGAATATAATGCAATTATTATTAACTAAACAACTACTAAGTTCAAAAAAAGAAAACACAACTTTAAAAATACCCAGTTAGATGGAACAGTGTATTTGTTAGTATTTTAAATATTAAATATTCATTGACAATCAAGCTAAATATCCTTTACAATACATGTAGGAACAAACCCCAACAAAGAGCAACAGTTACTTTCCTGCCCTGACTCTAAGTGGACATTTCAATACGTGCTAATCACTACATTGTTGATAATAAAAAGATACGAAATTCAATAAGCCTATTCTATTTTTATTTCAAATAAACAACAAAGCCTTAAAAACTTCTTGATGTTGCCACATTTTAAAATAAAGTCACAGCTATCTTCCAGCCCAACACATAACAATTTATTGTACCCGAATAATTATTTCAGTTGAATAAAGTCCATATGTATCAAAGAAATCTGAAAGACTTTTTTTTTTTTAAATCTAATTCTCCCAGTTAAACAATATACTAATTAGTCACATATTTCATAAAAGTTACAGGGATGTAATAGCAGCTTGTAAATTGCCTTGCACTGCATAAATATATGATTCCATAAATCATCACAAAGCATAAAATAATGGGCAAGACCTGAGGCTGGGTAAAAATTAAACTATAAAACACAATTTCAACTAAATTCATCATTTTATCTTTTTTTAAGAAGCTATGAGCAGATGTCTAAAAATAAAAAGGAAAAGGTATATTCCATGAAAAGAGAACCCATTTTGTTTATCCTGCAGCCATCTTTGGAAACGGTACAGATACACAGAAGAAACAGCATCAGGCAGCCACTGATTTCCATTTTTAAGAGGAATTATTAGCTAACCAACCAGTTCAGATTTGATTACATATCAAAGGTCCCTATTTCACAGAGAGGAGGGAAAGGGGCACAGGCCAGGGTGTTGGGAAAAACAACATGAATGGCACTTACTCAATCATTAATGAAACTAGAAATCGAACTGGTTTTTACTCCTCATAGGTGACATTAAAGCAGAAGAGGCAACTACTTGCACTGCATATATTTACAACCTCATTACAAAATATTCGGTCTCCTTGGCTTACTTCTCACTGAATTGCCTTTTATTGGAATCACAGGACCGAAATAACATAACCAAAATGTACAAGTTGAAAATCTTTTCAGAAAATGCCTTCCATTCTCTTTCTTTATTCCTTCTGAATTCTGGAAGCCATGGTAGTCAATCTCTAAATTAGCTACTATTTGTCATACTCCACAAATCCCAACTTTTTGCATCCTTCTCTCATAAAAGTCAACATAGAATGCTGAATTTTCCCATCTAGACACAGATACGTAAAAATAAATATTCTTCCATTTACTAAGTGTCTTATACAACAAAGAAGAGACAAACATCTATTTTAAGAGCAAATCAACCAAACTGTCAATGACAAATACTGATTACTGATCTCAATAGCATTCAAAAGAGACATAGATGTCATTTACTTTTGTATCATCTTTCATAAAATCAAATATAAGTGTTTTTATCATCAAGCTCCAAAGAAATCAACAAATACCAATAGAAAATTCTATCCAGACATCAAAATAATCTTAACAAAATACTTGAAACCACTCAACTGACTTTTTAGAATAACAAGTTTTAAAAATCATGTATGTATTAATTATACTAAAAACCTCTCCCAACTTGACTTAATTTCATTTTTAGCCTCTGAAAACGCTATGTAACTTCTTTAATACCCTGGTGCCCCCTTTTGGTGTATACAGACCAAGGTATTTTTTTTCCAAGTTAAAAAAAAAAATCATATACACTGTATGTAGTCATTCACAAGACAGTAGTGTTTAACTTGGGAAATGTCAATTCACACTGCAGATGGCTCATGGTTATTAGAGCTTTTGTTCTGTCTTTACTATTACCAGTTATTGATCTAAAACGTGCAAACAAACAAAGCTAACTCTTTGAGTGGGAAAGGAAAGGCGACCGTTTCCTCACACAATTGGCATAGCACTGTTCAGATTCCTTGAGTTCTCATCCCAGTCTTCATGGTAAATAAGTGACCCATTACCTTTGCTAGAGGACATTCAATGGCTCGTTGACGGCTGCATTCAGAAGATATTTTTTTGTCCTCGACACGTTTATGCCGTATGTCTGTCTATCATCGTGAGGAAAGAAAGGCTGGTAAGCGTGTATAGATCCCAACATCTACCGACAAACAGCAAGCCAAGCATAGAGATACAGTCTTGTAAACAAGCCTTGTCAAAGGGGGATATCCAAGGTAGCATTTTAAAGAGTTTGACCAAAATTTAAGAAAAGAAAAAAAATTAAATATCCTTACGACTTTTCACACGTTAAGGCTGGTAATTATGCTTCAGAAATAAGTTCTTTCCACGTTCAACGACACTGTGCGAAGAAGACGAGCTGATTTCCAGCAGGGATATTGAATCCTTCCATCTGAAGGACCAATCAAGTGTGAAGTACAGTATAGTTTTAGATTCAATTGAAAGGAAAAAGCTTGACTACTAGTTCAGAGCATGACAACTTTCATGGATTAGTTCAGACCCTATTCTCCTCCCTGAAAGGGTATCACAGCATGAAGACAGTTTTCAATGCACTAAACTTTAATAGCTGAGTGGGGGAGCCAAAGCTTCCCTTTGGTCTCTATAGAAACAGTATAGCCAAAATTTGAGGCAAAATTAAGGTCTTTGGTCTTAGGTGCTCTATCTCCCCTCTGAGGTTCCTGTTCACAAATAGACATTGGCCCTTATCAAATGTACAATTTTTGGGGGGCTACTGTAAAAGGGAAGAGGCAAAACCTACTTCATTATTTTCCTTTCTGAACTCCGCACAGGCGGCCATTTCAATGAAATACCAGTGAGCCAGATGTGTGGTGCCTGATGTCAAAGGCAGGTGGAACAATCTCTAAGAAAAGACTTGGCTCTTTGTTGTGTTGGTGGTGGTTGTGGTTGTTGTCAGAAAGTGCTGCCCCTCCCTCTGCCTTCCCCACTCATCTCAGACTCTGGGATTTTCCCACAGCAGCCTCTACAGCACACCAACTGTTACCCCTCCCCCACCCCGACATCATAACTGAGTACACTGTCAGTAGAAAGAGGTGTTTCAACAACACTGAAGGGGTATTACCCCAAAACCAAACCAAACCCACCACCATTGAGTCTATTCCAACTCATAGCAAACCTATAGGGCAGAGTAGAACTGCCCCGTAGGGTTTCCAAGGCTATAAATCTTTCCAGAAGCAGACTGCCACATCTTTCTCCCATGGAGTGGCTGGTGAGTTCAAACCACCAACCTTTTGGTTAGCAGCTGAACCCTTAATCACTGCACCACCAGGCTCCTTAGGACTCCTTTACTGGTAAGAAAATACAGGCTCCTCACTAAGAAAGGGGACTCCAAACTTGTGGTGAAGGTTTAAGATTCATTTCTCTGGTGTCTTAGAAGTACCGGAGCAGGCTGGGGTTGAAGAGAGGCTCTTGTCCTTCAGTGGAACTGATCAGTTCACATGCTGATGAGGAAGTTTCTAAAAAACATGAGTTAGGTGATATTGGAAATGGCTTCCTTCCAGAAAATCCTATCAATTGCTTGCAAATCTATCAAACCACTATTTAAGAGCTACTGGTGCATCCAGAGCTAATAGTTGGGGATCTCCTGCCTAAAACTTGACATTCATATGATGCCAACAAACTACAAAACAGTTGTTATATGGCATCTGGACTTCTGGAACTGTCAGATATATAGACCTGGAAGCAGGTCAAACACATCTTTGATAATGAAAGAATAGCCCCTTGGCATCCAGCATCAAACAACACAGCCAAAAAGGACGGTATGGAAAATTACTCCAAGTGTGAACTGACTGCTTGGGTTGCTGTTCTGGTTACCTACTACCACTCTGACAAGAATATACTATAATGGAATAGCCTGAACAAACAGGAGTTTATTCTCTTACAGTTTGGAGGCTTTAAGTCTGAGTTCAAAGTGCCAAGCTCTAGGGGCTGGGTGAAAGCCCCTCAACTTTGGGCTTCAGCTCTGCCTCCTGCTCCTGGCCCACTGGAGCTAGAGGCTTTTCTTCACTCAGACAGCTACTGGCTGCTGAGGCTAACAAGACCAAGGCTGATAAGAAAAAGGGCACAGTCCTGATATTACCAAACCACATGGCAAGCCATTAATTCAAGTCCATTGAAAGTCCCAAGGTTGGCAGAGCATGGCAGGCTGCTGAACAACAACACAGCTACATGCAGGGTTTAAGCATGCCATAAGCTAGAGACCATCCAAAAGCTGCTGCTTATAAATGGGAAGCAGACTTCATTCCTAAAGCAGCGACTCAGCTGCTTGTGGTAGATCTCACCATGGAGTTGATTGCCAGTCTCATCATGGGGAATAACTACCACCAGCTGCCCAGCCACTTAACCAGGCCCAGCCAAGCTGACACACAACCTTAACTACCAAAGTTGCCAACCAAAAGGAAAGTGTCACTATTAGTCGTTGGCAATAGCTATAAAAGGTCATTATTTACACTTGAAAGCCAAGAAGCATTGGAGAAACAGCAGAAGATAGAAGAACCAAGAAATGGTTAAAGAATCATTGGCAGCAAAAACAGCAGAGATAAGAAGTGGTGATGGAGTGTCCCTGATGATGGTTGCAGGGACAGCAACAGCAGCTCACAGAGCTGAGAAGCAGTGACACCCAAAAGTTTCTCAACACATCCCAATGAATTCAGTTTCACACTCTGGAGCACAGGATACAGTTACCACATATAGGGCAGGGTGACAAATTCATTCATGTAATCCTGCATCCCATCAATTTACAGATACATCCATGGAGGCACAGCACAATAGTTAAGAAAGCAGAGGAGTATATAGTAACACGTAGGAATCATTTTGTCAACAGCCATATAAAATAAAAAAAGTTTATGTATAAATGCTAAAGTACCTAGAATATTTACCAATTCAAAAAGGCTAGCCAAAGGAAGCGAAAAAGAATGCAAAATAAAAAAAAGGGGGGGGGCATTTAGAAGCAATAAGCCCTAGGACACAATGGCCTCAAGACCAGGAGAACTAGAAGGTGCCCAGCTACCACTGCCAACCCCTCAGGAAAGGATCAAATCTGGAGATCCTGGATAGAGTGGGAGGAAAAATGTGGAATAAAATCCAAAAAATCAATAATGACCAGAATTACTGGTCAGATGAAATCTGATGAGACCCCAATACTATGGCCCTGGAATACATTCTGCGCCTGGAATAAAACTCACCCCAGGGGCTGGCTCTCAGCCCAATAGTTAACAAGATGTACACACAGACCACTCAACCCAAGATGATGCACCCACATACTCTATGGTAATACATCCCTTAGAGCAACAGACTACGGGCCACCAGAGGACCAACATTCCAATTGAGAAAATTCAGGACAAACAGGATGGCACAGGGAGTTCCAGTAAGATGGCGGAATAGGCAGAAAGAATGCACAGACCCTCTTCGACAAATAAAACGGGAACCAATTAACAGATATACAGAAGATAATCCTGGACCACTGAGCCTTGAAGGGAAGGATATAGAAGTAGACTAAACTCCGGTTGCAATTTCTTTTTTTCTTTCTCATAGTTAACCCTATTGCTTGTTTTTCCTTTTGCATTTTTCCCATTTTTTAAAAAAATTATTCTCCTTCTCTACCTTTTTTCTCTTATTGCCCTCTCCCCAGATATTGTGGGGCTTTTCTTTCTTTTTTTTTTTTCTTTTTCCCTGCTTTTTTTTTTTTTTCTGGTTACTGTTCCTGTGTGATTATACAGTTACACAGTGTGGTTTTTGTCCATTTGCATTTAACTTTTTGATGGTTATTTAATTGTTATTTTTGTCTGAGTGGAAGACAGCAACAGTTCCCATATGACACAACTACACCCACACCTCCTGCAGCTTCACTTACTGAGAGCCACCACTTCCTTCTCCACCAATGGGCCAACGATAAACAACCACCAAGAAAAGACTGACTCACCCTTGCCTGCTCTTCACAAAAAGTTAACAGAGATCTAAATACAACAACGTCACAATGTCTCGGAGAAAACAGATCATCACAGTCCACACAAAGAAGCAAGACAAAGTGGTAGAAACAAGGGAGCAGAATACAGACCCAGAACACATCTCTGAGGAAGAAGCAGCATTGGAACTCTCAGATAAGCAATTAAAAATAATTATATTTAGATATCTTCAAAGGATTGAGAGACAGACCAAGGAAAACAAAGACAAAACACTAGAAGAATTTTGGAAGAAAATACAAGAACATAATGACAAAGTAAATGAAAAATTAGAAATGATTCTAAATCTACAGATAGACATCCAGAAGTTTAATACTAAATTGTCAGAAATAGAGAACATATTGAAAGGGCAAAGGAGTAGAACTGATGCAATGGAAGACAGAATTAATGAGACTGAAGACAAATACCTGAATACTTCTTTGGAAAGGGATAAATCAGAAAAGAGATCAAAACAAAATGAAGAAAGCCTAAGGTGCATGTGGGATACCATCAAAAGGAATAACCTATGTGTCATTGGAATTCCAGAACAGGAAGAGAA
>NW_006922158.1:1569309-1570350 GCF_000298275.1 Orycteropus afer afer | reverse complement strand
TTTGGCGAGTAATGACTGGCATCTTAAAAGCTTGCAAGCAGCCATCTAGATGCAACGATGGGTCTCTCCTCGTCCAGAGGAAAGAAGAATGAAGAAAACCAAAGATTCAAGGAAACAATTAATCCTAGTGACTGATACACCATGTGATCCGCATCCTATATGACTATGAGACCAGAAGAACTAGATGGTGCCCAGCTACCACTGTCAACCACTTGAAGGGGGATCTACGTAAGAGATCCTGGATAGAGAAGGAGAAAAATGTGGAACAAAACTCAAAATCACTTGAAGAAAAAAAAAAGTGTACCAGGTTTGCTGGTCTGATAGAGCCTGGTGAGACCCCCGAGGCTATGGCCCCTAGCTGCCCTTCAAGTCTGGAATTGAACCCACACCTATGGCTTCCAGCCAAACAAAAAACAGGCATAGGAGTTGAACATGTACCTGAGGTAGATACATTCCTTGGAGAGAATAATCATGGGACAAAGAAGGGCTGTTTGTACACAGGGAGACAGGTCAGGGGACAGGAGTGCATGGAGGGATGGACACAGGGAAGAGGTAACTATCAGGAGGAATTGGGAGGGGAGCTGCTGCATTGTGGTAAATTTTAGTCAATGTCATGAGACAAAGTGCATATGAACTGCTGTATGGAAAGTGAATTTGCTCTGTAAATTTTCACTCAAATAACAATTTTTTTAAAAAAAAAGGACTGCATAAATATGAGGGGCTTACTGGGGGAGGAGGGAGGCTTACTGGGTAGGGAGGGGTGGAGACTGGGTTAGGGTTCGACATGGTAAATGGGGAGTGAAATTAAATGTACACATAACATTGAATGTAAAACAAGCTTTTAAAATAAAAAAAATTAAGAAGCCTCATTTTTCTGAAGTGGTAGATAGTGGAGATATTGCTGGAATATTCAAAATTCACTAGTTTTATTGTATTGGCTGAAATTATTTCTTGTGCTTATTATTATTTTTAAATGGACTAGCATTTATCCAGGAGTTCTGGTAGCATAGTGCCTAAGGCACTTGACTACTAACCAGAAGG
>NW_006922158.1:1567474-1568835 GCF_000298275.1 Orycteropus afer afer | reverse complement strand
TATATATACACACACACATACATATATATTGACAATTACCTGTAGTGAACTTGGTGCAGATAGATAGTCAGCCTTCCTGGAAGGAATTTTGTAAGGCTTAAAAGCATGTGGTAACTCTTTGACTCAGCTATTTCATTTCTAGGAATGGGAATGGATTCAAAGTTGCAGGATACAAGATTTACATACAAAAATCAGCTGGATTCCACTACATTAACATATTGATCTCTGAAAAGGAAGTAAGGAAAACCGTGCCATTTACAATACCTATCAAAAAGATGAGTACTTAGGAATAAGTCTAACTAGAGATACAAAAGACATATCCAAAGAAAACTACAATACACTACTATAAGAGACTTACATAAATGGAAGAACATACCATGTTCATGGATAGGAACACTGAATATTGAGAAAATGTCAATATTACCCAAAGAAATCTATTGATCCAATGCAATTCTGATCCAGATTCCATCAGCATTCTTTAAGAACATGGAGAAACCAATCACTAATTTTATATGGAAAGGAAAGAAATCTCAGATAACCAAAGCATAGCTGAAGAAGAAGAACAAAGCAGGAAGTCTCACACTTCTCAATCTCAAAACCTATTATACAGCCATGGTAGTCAAAACAGTCTTGTATTGGTACAACCACAGACACATAGGCCAGTGGAACAGAATTGAGAATTCAGAAGTAGATCCATCCACCTATGGACAGCTGATTTTTGACAAAGGGCTGAAAGCCATTAAATAGGGAAAAAATAGTCTCTGTAACAAATGATGCTGGCAAAACTGGATATTCTTTTGCAGAAAATGAAACAAGATCCATACCTCACACCACACACAAAAACTAACTCAACATGGATCAAAGACCTAAATGTAAAAGCTAAAACTAGAAAAAATAGGGGCAAACTTAGTGGCTCTAATTTATAGTATGAATAGACTATCAAACTTTACAAAAAAATCACAAACAGGAGAAGATAAACTAGATGACTATGACCTTCTAAAAATTAAATTCTTATGCATATCAAAATATTTTTCCAAAAGAGTAAAAAGAAAATCTACAGATTGGAAAGAAATATTTGGCAATGACATATCAAATAAGGGACTAATCTCTAAAATTTATAGAAAACTTTAACACCTCAACATCAAGACAACAAACAAACCAATTAAAAAATGGACAGAAGACATGAAAAGACACTTCACCAAAGAAGATACTCAGGCAGCTAACAAACCCATGAAGAAATGCTCACAATCATTGTTGTTGTTATGTGCCATCGAGTCGGACCCAACTCATAACGACCCCTCCTT
Organism: Orycteropus afer afer; assembly: GCF_000298275.1. Lineage (NCBI taxonomy): Eukaryota > Metazoa > Chordata > Mammalia > Tubulidentata > Orycteropodidae > Orycteropus > Orycteropus afer. Next base: position 1,567,531 of record NW_006922158.1, on the reverse strand, counting down.
GGGTTGCTGAGGCAGTATCACTATGGAAGTAGATTGCCTCATCTTCCTTCTGAGGAG
>NW_006922158.1:1563438-1566834 GCF_000298275.1 Orycteropus afer afer | reverse complement strand
CCTTGGGTTTCCGAGGCAGTATCACTATGGAAGTAGGATTGCCCAACCTTCCTTCCGAGGAGAAATGTTGTATAAATCCACTATTATAAAAAGTCAAGGAAAGGTATACACATACAAGGCAACTTTCTTTACTGGTTACCAGGGATAGGAGGGAAGGAGAGAAGGAGGGACAACTGCCAGCTAGGTAGGAGATATGTATTGATTTGGGTGAAGGGAAAGTCAATATACCAAAATCTGGTGACCAGCACAATACCATTAAGGAAAAGGAAGATATGGAGAGATGCACACAAGGTACAGACAACAAAGATAAATGCTATTACATACATAATACTGCATTGTCAGTAATAACAAACATTAATCTATGGGTGGATACATAGGTAGACAGGCAAGATGATCAAGTATGAGTAGGCAAATGGGAATATATCCATTACCATATATAGGTTTGTTGTTGTTGTTGTTATGTGCCGTCGAGTCAGCCCCGACTCATAGCAACCCCTCCTTGGGTTTCCGAGGCAGTATCACTATGGAAGTAGGATTGCTCAACCTTCCTTCCGAGGAGTGGCTGGTGGGTTTGAACCACCAGCCTTCTGGTTAGCAGTCAAGTGCCTTAGGCACTACCACAATATCCACATATATAGTAGAGCACACAGAGGGCAAAGTTATGATAACTTCTTAGCCATAACCAAACACCTTGAGGGAGTGAGTTTCTGGGCCTGTGGACTCAGGACTATGGTTGCAGGGACAACAAGCTCAATTAGCATAACATAGTACACACACATTGTTCTACATCCTACTTTGGTGAGGAAAGAATTTATTAAACCCCATTTTTCCCATTAGAGTGCCAAGTACTAGACTCCAAGTCAGTGCAGCTGCTACTATTGTTCACCTGCAGATAACTTCCTTAGAACAGCATGTACATGTTTTTGTATGATCCAGAGAAAACTGACTCTTCTGGGAGGCAGCAAAAGAAAAGCAGAGTTCTGTGACTGGGGTTTTAAAACCCTGTAGTTGGCCATCTTTGGTCTCTCCTCTTGGAGCAAATTAGAGTGAAGAAAATCAAAGACACATGGAAACAAGTAGTCCAAGGGATTAGTGAACCATGGGAAATATAGCCTACACAACCCTGAGATCAGAAGAACTACATGGTGCCCAGCTACCATTGCCAACCATTCAGAAAGGGATCAAAATTGGAGATCTGGATAGAGCGGGAGAAAAACGTAGAACAAACCTCAAAATAAAATAAGACCAGGATTACTGGTCTGATAGAAACTTGTGAAATGCCCAAGACTATGGCCCCTAGTCATCCTTCAAGTCTGGAATTGGATTCACTCCCATGGCTTAACTTTCAGCCAAACAATAGACAGGCCTGCAGGTGAAATATTATACCATGCAGGTGCACTCCTTAGAACAATCAACTCTGGAAGATCAGAAGGGCAACATTTGCCCAGGTAGAAATTCAGAAGGCAGGAATGCATAGGAAAGAAGGACTCAAGGGAAAGGTAACCACAGGGAGGAAGTGGGAAGAGTGCTGTTACATTATGGGGATTCCAATTAACACCACAAAGCAATGTGTATTAACTGTTGAATTGAAAATGAACTTGCTCTGTAAACTTTCACCCAAATCACAAGAAAAAGTTAAGAAAACAAAACCGAACTATCTGTAGCTCAGAGTCTGAACATGGACCAGCTCAATATGAGGGAACAATTAAGTACAGGAAAGAAACTCTCTGAAAAGTGATTAGGCACCAGAGCCAGGGCAGTCCATCCATCCTCAGGAGGTGGCACAACCTGCATGTGTAGGGTCAAGGTGCAGACAAGGGCTCTTCAGTGCTGACACCAACCCTTTCTCTTGGGGCAGGCATTCTGGCCCCATCAACCCAGGGTCAGCAGGGATTTTGAAAGTAGAAAGGACTGAGTTGCCTTCATTTAACAAATATCTACCAAATGCTTACTACAGGTCAGACACTGTCAGACGCTGACTTACTACAAGTCAAGCACTGAGAAAACAGGAGATGCTTTCACGGAACTTGTGGTGGTTGTTGTTATGTGCCGTCGAGTCAGACCCGACTCATAGCGACCCCTCCTTGGGTTTCCCAGGCGGTATCACTACGGAAGTAGATTGCCCTGTCTTCCTTCCGAGGAGTGCCTGGTGGGTTTGAACCGTCAGCCTTCTGGTTAGCAGTCAAATCCCTTAGTCACTATGCTAGCAGAGCTTATTCCCAGATAACTTAATAAGACCTTAAAAAGGTGGGAATAAAAGGAATAGAAGTGGTTAACTTTCCTGTGGTGATTTTAATCTATGGACACAATCTTCGATTCTCCTCTTTTCAAGGGCTGGAGCTTAATTCCCCTCCTCTTGAGTGTGGGCTGTACTTAGTGACTCACAGCTAATGAATATGGTGGAAGTGATCCTGTGTGACTTCATGAAAGACATTATGTTTCCGGCTTGTTCTCTCTTCCGGATCACTTGCTCTTAGCAAAGCCAGCTACCATGTTGTGAAGATATTGAAGCGGCTCTGTGGCAAGATCCAGGCAAGGAGCTGAGGTCTCCTGCCAACAGCCATGTGAACGAGCCATCTTGGAAGTGGATCCTCTAGCCTCATTCAAGTCTTCTGACTGCTGACATCTGGACTACCCCCTCATTTAAGACCCTGAGCTAAAAACACTCAGCTAAGTTACTTCCAAATCCTCAACTCACAGAAACTGTGAGATAATCAATACTTGTTGTTTAAAGTTAAAAATAACAGACTAAGGTACACCTGACCCGAGTCATGGTATTTTCCATCATTTCATAAACAGGAAAAAGCTGGAAAATGAATAAGGAAGACCAAAGAATTGATGCCTTTGAATTATGGTGTTGGTGGGGAATATTAAATATACCGTGGACTGCCAGAAAAACAAACACTTCTGTCTTGAAAGAAGTATAGCCAGAATGGTCCTTAGAAGCAAGGATTAAGAGATTTCATCTCACATACTTTGGACATGTTACCAGAAGGGACTAGTCCCTGGAGAAGGACTTAAGACTTGGTAAAGTAGAAGAAAAAGAGGAAGATCCTTAACAGGATGGATTGACAGTGGCTGCAACAATGGACTCAAATACAGAAACTAATGTGCCGATGGTGCAGGACCACGCAGTGTTTTGTTGTGTTGTACATAAGGTTGCTATGAGTTGGAGTCACCTCGACAGCACCTGACAACATCTCCCAAATCTACAGTCTCTATAGTACAAGTGGCCCCCAGGATATGAAAGAGATCCATTCCTACCTGTGTCTTTAACGATTTGTAGATAAGATGGAACAGGTACATACAGTTATTATTTGGCCTCAGTGCCTAAGGTATTTGACTGCTAACCAGAAGGCTGGCAGTTCAAACCCACCAGCCACTCCTTGGAAGGAA
>NW_006922158.1:1561652-1562813 GCF_000298275.1 Orycteropus afer afer | reverse complement strand
CCACTCCTCAGAAGGAAGGTTGGGCAATCCTACTTCCGTAGTGATACTGCCTCGGAAACCCAAGGAGGGGTCGCTATGAGTCGGGGCCGACTTGACGGCACATAACAACAACAACAACATTGTGATTTGGGTGAAAGTTTACAGAGCAAATTGGTTTTCCATTCAACAATTCATAATTGTTTTGTAGTATTAATTGCAATACCCACAATGTAACAGCACTCTTCTCACTTCCTCCCTGTTTCTCCTTCTTTCTGATCCTTCCCTGTCTTCTGAGCTTTATCCCTGGAAATTCCTGTCCTTTTGATCTCATCTGATTGCTGTTCTAAGGACAGCATACCTCCCTAATGTTATTGTCCACCTTACAGGCCCGCCTATTGCTCGGCTAAAAGTTGAGCGATGAGGGTGAGTTCAGTTCCAGGCCTGATGGGTGTCTAAGGGCCACTGTCTTGGAAGTACAACCAGTAAGCCTGGTCTTTTTTTTTATGATTTTCAGTTTGGTTCCACATTTTCTTCCCACTCCATCCAGGACCTCCTACTGTGATCCCTTTATGAGTGGCCAGCAGAATAGATGGGCAGCATCCAGCTCTTCTGGTCTCAGGGTTTTGAAGGCTGAGGTTCACATGGTCCATTAGTCCTTTAGACTAATTGTCTTTGATTTTCTTCACACTTTTTTGCTCCACGCGGGAAGAGACCAATAGTCACAACTCAGACAGCCACTCATAAGCTTTTAAAACCCCAGTCATTACTCACCAGAGTAGGAGGAAGAACATTGCCTTTGTGGACTATGTTATGCCAATTGACCTTAGTGCCTCCCAAGACCACTGTCCTGAGCTCTCATGCCCAGTGACTCATTCCATCAAGGTATTTGTTTATGGCTAAGAAGTTTTCAGAACTTTGCCCCCTCTATGTTCTACTACATCCATGGATATATTTGCAAATATAAATACATATGTGGAAATATCATCTGTCAAGCCTATATATATATATTTGTGGATGTAGTCTCATTCACCTTCCCATACCTGGTTCAGTTTCAATGTCTATGTATCCACTCATGTTGTTGTTGTTGTTGTTGTTAAGTGCCGTCGAGTTGTTTCCGACTCATAGTGACCCCATGCACAGCAGAACAAAACACTGCCCGATCCCGCGCCAGCCCCACAATCC
>NW_006922158.1:1559601-1561017 GCF_000298275.1 Orycteropus afer afer | reverse complement strand
TCTTTGTTGCCTTTAACTCCTTTGCTCCTCTCAGTGTCTTCCTTTGCCTTGATCATTCTGTGCTGACCTCCCCCTTTCTGTATATTGCCTTTTCACCCACGTTAATAGCTATCTATCCTCTAGTTAGTGATCTAGCCTCTCTTCCCCTCTCATCCCTGGTAACCTTCAAAGAATGTTGCTTTCTCTGTGTAAACCTTTTCTTGACTTTTCACAGTAGTGGACTCCTACAACATTTGTCCTTTTGTGATTGACTGATTTCACTCAGCATAATGTACTTCAAGTTCATCCACAAAACAAAAGGTTTCACAAATTCATCGTTGTTTTTTAACATTGAGTAGTATTCCATTGTGTGTATACACCACAGTTTGTTTATCCATTCATATGCTGATGGGCAATTAGGTTGTTTTCCTCGTTTTGCTATTGTGAATAATGGTGTGACGAACATGGCCATGCATATACCTATTTGTGTTATGGCTCTTATTTGTCTAGGATATATACTGAGTAGTGGGATTGCTAGATTATATGATATTTCTATTTCAACCTTTTTAAGGAAACAGCATACCATTTTCCACAGGGTTGCACCATTTCACAGTCCCACCAGCAGTGTATGAGGGTTCCATTCTCTTCACTCCCTCACCAGCATTTGTTGTTTTCTGTTTTGTTTTGTCTTTTAAAACTTTGCTACCAATGCTAGGGTGAGATGATATTTTGTTGTTTTAATTTTGATCTCTCTAATGGCTAATAATCACAAGTATTTCTTTATATATTTGTTAGCCACATGTCTTCTTGGGTGAACTGTCTGTTCATATCCTCTGTACATTTTTAAGGTGAATTGTTGGTCTTTTTGTTGTGGAAGAGTTGAAGTTTTCTATACATTTTAGAGACTACTCCCTTGTCTGATAAGTCATTGCCATTTTTTTTTCCCCTAGCCTGTTGTACTTTTTTGTGCTTTTGGTGAAGTCTTTTGATGCACAAAAATGTTTAATGTTTAGGAGTTCCCAGTCATCTAATTTGTCTTCTGTGATGTGTGCATTCTTAGTTATGTTTGATAGTGTATCTATGCCATGAATCAGGGCCCATAAGTTTGCCCCTGTTTCTTCTTTGATGATCTTCATAGTTTTAGGTTTTACATTTAGGTCTTTGACCCAACTTGAGTTAGCTTTTGTGTCTGTTGAGAGATGTGAATCCTGTTTCATTTTTCTGCAAATGGATATCTAGTTTTGCCAGCACCATTTGTTAAAGAGACTCTCTCTCCCCCGATTTGATGGGTTTCAGCCCTTTGACCAAGAAAAGCAGTCCATGCTGTTGTTGTTGTTGTTATGTGCCATCGAGTCAGCCCTGACTCATAGCGACCCCTCCTTGGGTTTCTGAGGCAGTATCACTACAGAAGTAGGATTGCCTAACCTTACTTCCGAG
>NW_006922158.1:1556837-1558611 GCF_000298275.1 Orycteropus afer afer | reverse complement strand
TCAAATGCCTTTTCTGCACTGATTGATTCTCTTCCTTTGTCTTATTTATGTGGTGGATTACTTTGTTTTTCTAATGGTGAACTATCCTTTCATAACTGGTATGAATCTCACTTGGTCATGATGTATTATTTTTTGGATACATTGTTGGATTCTATTGGCTAGGGTTTTGTCAAGAATTTTTGTGTCTATGTTCATGAGGGATATTGGTCTATAGCCTAATATAGGAAATTACAGTTTCCTTTTTTAGTGGTGTCTTTGCAAGACTTTGGGATCAGGGTTATGCTTGATGTATAGAATGAGTTCAGGAGTGCTCTATTCTTCTATGTTTTGGAATAGCTTGAGTAGAATTGGTTTCAGCTCTTCTCGGAATGTTTGGTAAAATTCACCAATGAAGCCATCAGGGCCAGGATTATTTTTTGTTTGGAGTTTATTTCTGTTGTTGTAGTTGTTTGTTCATTTATTTTTTAATGATCTGTTCATTTTCTTCTTTGGTGATGAGTTTGTTCAAATTGTCTGACTCACATTGTGCTAGTTTGAGTAGGCAGTGCTTTCTAGAAATCTGTCCATTCTAGATTTTAAAATTCGATGCAATATAATTTTTAATAGTGTTCTGTTATTATCCTTTTTATTTCAGTAGGTTATGTTTTGACATTGCCTATTTCATTTCTTATTCATGTTATTTGCATCTTCTTTTCCTTCTTCAAATTTGCCAGTGGTTTGTCAATATTATTAATCCTTTCAAAGAACCATCTTCTAGTCTTGTGGATTCTTCCTTTTGTTCTTCTGTTTTCTATTTCATTTGTTTCTGCTTGAATCTTTATTATTTCCTTTTTTTCTGGTGACCATAGGGTTGTTTGTTCTTGTTGATGTTGTTGATTTTGGTTTTTGCTGTTCTTTTCCTAGTTGTTGGAGAGTCTAGCTTAATGTGTTGGTTTGGGTTCTTTCTTCTTTTTTGATGTGTGCATGTATTGCTATACATTGTCCTCTGAGCCCTGCTTTAACTCTGTCCTAAAGATTTTGGTATGCTGTGTTTTCATAATTCAAGAAATTTTTTAATTTTTTCATTTCCTGTGTTACCCAGTAGTTTTTAAGCAGCATGTTATTCAGTTTCCATGTATTTGATTTTTTCTTCTTTCATCTTCCTGTTGTTGATTTCTAATTTTGTAGCATTGTGATCTGAGAAGATGTTTTATAGTATTTTGATGTTTTAAAATTTAACGAGGATTTCTTTGCAGACTAATATAGTGTCTTTTCTGGAGAATGTTCCATGTGCATTGGAAAATAATATAAATTTTGCTGTTGTTAGGTGGAGTGTTCTGTGTAAGTCTATGAGGTCTAGTTGTTTGATTGTGTTGTTTAGATCTTCTGTATCTTTGTTGATTTTCTTTCCACTTGCTCTGTCCTTCATAGAAAGTGGTGTATTAAAGTCTCCTACCATTCTTTTGGAATTGTCTATTTCTCTTTTCAATTCTGTCAAAGTTTGATTTATGTATTTTGGATCTCTTTCATTGGGTGTCTAGATATTTATGATGGTTAGTCCTCTTGTTGGATTGAGCCTTTAATCATTATGTAATGCCCTTCCATGTCTCTTGCTGATTTTTGCCTTAAAGTCTATTTTATCAAAAATTAATATCACCACTCCTGTTCTTTTTTGGTTGCCACTGCTTGATATACGGTTTTCCATCCTTTGATTTTTATGTTATTTTTGTCTTTCTGTTTAAGGTGTGTCCCTCTCTTTTTTAATGCATTTTATTGAAATATAACTTATGTACAG
>NW_006922158.1:1553931-1555266 GCF_000298275.1 Orycteropus afer afer | reverse complement strand
AGCTGGCTGTGACCAAGCAGTGACCACAACCTTGCCCCTTGTCAGTTCTACTATACACCTGCTGCCAATTTTTCAATTGGATTGTTAATCTTTTTGTTGTTGAGGTGTTGGAGTTTTCTATAAATTTTAGAGATAAGTCCCTTGTCAGATATGTAATTATTGACAAGTATGAATTTGTTGCTGTCATTTTAAGGTATGTCTCTTGTAGAAAGCATATTCACAGGTCATGTTTTCTTATCCATTCTGCTACTCTCTGTCTCTTGACTGGTGCTTTTAATCTATTTACATTCAATCTAATTATGGATATATATGTGTTTACTCCTGTCATTTTCCTGTGTGTGTGTGTGTGTGTTTCTTTTTCTCGTTTCTTTGTTCCACATATTTCTGTGTATTGAGTTCATTTTCTTTGTTGCTGTTGTTTTACTGTTTCCTGAGGTTTTATGATTTTCCTTTTTTTATTTTCGTGAGAAAGTTTATTAATTTTCTTTGAGGCTAACCTGTAATTTATTATTATATTCCCAAGTATTAAAAGTCTGCTCTATCTTGATATCATCTTGACTTTGTCTCCATTTGGAAATTCTGTAACTATACCATTTATTCCCTCGTCTTGCTTTTCAGTTGTCATTGTTTACAATTGACATCTCTGATTCCCTATTTTCAATGTTGTGAGTTTATTTTATTTTTTGATACTTCTATATCTGGGTTGATATCTGTGTGATGCTGTCATGTGTCTTACTCAGATTGTTGTCTGCCATTGTTGCTTCTTTGTCTGAAGTACATCCCTTAGCATATCTTGTAAGGTGGGTCTTGTTTACAGAAGTTCATTTAATTTCTGTTTATCTGGAAATGTCCTATTTTTGCCATTGTATTTGAGGGACAATTTTGTTGGATATATAATTCTTGGTTGGCATATTTTTTTCTTTCAGGGCTTTATATATATCACCCCGTAGTTTTCTTGCCTGCATGGTTTCTGCTGAAAAATCAGAGCTTGATCCTATTGGTTCCTATTTGCAGGTGACTTTTCATTTTTCCTGAGCTGCTTTCAGGATTCTTACTTCAACTTTTGTTTTTGAAAGTTTGGTTATGATATGTCTTGGTGATTTTCTTTTGAGATCTATCCTATTTGGAGTTTGTTGAGCTTCTTGAATACATACTTTGTTGTCTTTCATGATATTAGGTCAGTTTTCTTCCAACAGATCTTCAAGAAGTTCTTTGGTGTCTTTTTTTGTCTCTTCCTGTTTTGGACTTCCAATCACATGTAAATTATTCCTCTTGATGGTTTCCCACATAACTGTCAGACTTTCTTCATTTTTTTCCATTCTTTTTTTTTTTTTT
>NW_006922158.1:1552217-1553100 GCF_000298275.1 Orycteropus afer afer | reverse complement strand
CCTCTTCAACAAAGAAAAGTAAAACCAATTGACAGAGATACAGAAGATAATCCTGGAGCCCTGAGCTTTGAAAGGAACTATACAGAAGTGGATTATGCATCAACTAGTGGAAAAACCTGAACGAAAACAGTGAGTACAGAGACTGTCAGAGCTGTGGACTGTCAGCTACTCTGAAGAGACCAATAGCCTGAATACTTTCAAGTGGTGTTGGGACCTTAGAACTGACCTTAAAAAGATCAGCCCTGGTCACCAAGGGCTGCAGGGACGACTGCACTGGCAGTCTATGACTAGGAAGGGAAACAGCAAGGAGGGAGACAACCTGAGCTGTTGATTTTCTGCTGTCCGGAGGGCACAGCTATTTTGAGTGTTTACATGTGGCAGTCATTTTGGATATTTAAAGTGTTCAAGGGTGCAGCCATTTGAATGTTTACAAGTGGCGGCCATTTGGATATTTAAAGTGACCAAGGACACAGTCATTTTGATTCTTTACAAGTGGCAACCATTTTGGATTTTAAAATGACAGCATTCTCACTCAGATTTCAGGGACTTAAGAATAGGCTTTGTTTGCCAAGGTTTGCAGGGACATACAAGAGGCTGACAACAGGAAAGGAGAGAGGTGGTGAGTGTATAAGTGCCAGACTGTTCTGAACAAAACTGTTCTGAAGAAAACTACAAATCACAGGGTAACCTCAAAGAAAAATGTTAAACCTTCACATCAATATCAAAAAGAGGACCAGCACAAATATTTAGCAAATACTAAAACAATAGCAATGAAGGATGTAATAACACGATTCATAAGCAAAACGAGCTCGGCATAGAAAATTATATGGAACAAACAAATCAGCACTATGAAAATAACAAAAACAACAGCAACAAATTCATA
>NW_006922158.1:1546163-1551458 GCF_000298275.1 Orycteropus afer afer | reverse complement strand
AAAAGAAAAAAAAAATGCATTGACCCTTGTCACTTTAGTTTTGTGTATTTTACTGTACATAAATTATATTTCAATGAAATGCATTAAAAAAATTCCTTATCGGGTAGTTCCAATAGCATTTTTTCTTCCGGAAGATATTCTCACCCTTTATTTTGGTCACTTGCTTGAGCCACCTTGTCCTGTTTTTTGGCATGTGATTGGAATTTGTCTGTAGTCTCTGAGAGATTGTGATGTTATTGTATTTATTTGTTGATCATATGTTGGTTTGTTTCACCCTGTTGTATTGTTTTGTTTTAATATATCTGGACAATGGTTTGGGCATGCTACTCTGCTTGCTAATTTGGCAGCACTGGGGCACTCATCACTGTCTCCATGTGGATTTGGTAGTGGATGGGAGTTTGGGTGCAAGTCTCTAATCACTTGTTGTGTAGACCAGCTGAGGGCATGCTGGGGGAAGGTGTTGGCTGCCACCTGTTGTTGACCCAGTGGTACTGGAGGGGGTGGTAGCACTTGCACAATGGGTGGACTGGCAGGTGTGTTCGGTATGGCTGGGTAGGGTCACTGGCTCCTGACTGCTCTCTGGCAACTAATGTAGTTGCCAATGGAGTCCTGGGCAACTGGAGCTGGTTATCTGGTTCTTGCCCTGATTGGAACACTGCTTGTAATAATTCAAAATGGCTGCACCATGCTGGTTGGCAGTTCACTGCTCCACATCCCTCCTTGTTCACTTTTTTCATTAGGTCTCTTCCTCTAATGAATATTTCATCTACTTCCTTTGAAGCTCTGGGTTCCAGGATTGTCATCTGCATCTGTTTCACTTGCTTTCTTGAGTCTTTGCTGTAGAGCCTGGACTGTGTTTATTTGGGTGTATGTTCCTATGGGAGGAATTGGGATAAAAAGAATATTCTATTTTATAGGTATAGAATCTTTAATGGAGACTGGCATGGTACAGATAGAATGGAGAGTTTATCTAGGGAAGCACTAGGCATTTGCTGGCTTGAAACACAGGATATATAGCCAGACATTTCTGGTTTCAAATATTGTCTCTTCCATTTCCTTTGGATCATCACATTCTTTTGATCACTCAACAAATGCTTATTAAATGCCTACATTCCAGCAGATCAGTATCAATAGGATAAAGAGCTAGAAAATGACAAAGGTGGGGAAGACTTGGCTATTTTGTCTAAGCGGTCAGAGAAGACTTCTTTGATGAGTTACAGTTTGAACAGAGATCTGGGGGAAGGAGCAAAGGAGCATATTTTTCCATATATCTTGGGGAAGGGCATCTGTGATAAAGTCAATGAGTGTAAATGCCCTGAGGTGGGCTTATTTTGGACTGTTTAAGGACTAGCAGAGAGGACATAATGGCTAGAGAAGAGTGAGTCAGCAGAAGAGGAGTGGAAGATGGGGTCACAGAGGTAACAATAGGCCAATAACATAGACTTTAGATTTTACCCTAAGAGTGAGATGGGAGACATTAGAAAGTGTCCAAGCAAATGAAATAAACAGTATGTCTGATATCTAACAGGATCCTCTGGGGCTGCTGTTCTGAGAAACGATGGTATGGGTAAAGATTGACGTGGGGAAGCCAGGTAGGGAACTAGTCCCATCATCTATGTGGGAGATAGTGGGTAAATTAGACCAGGGTTATAGAGGTGGAGGTGGTGAGAAGTGGTCATATTCTGGATATATTTTGAATATAAAGTCAACAGATTTTTGCTGATAGATTGAATTAAGAATTAAGAAGATGGAAGCATCAAAGATATCTACAAGTTTTGGGGCTTAAAAACTTGGAAATTGCAATTACCATCTGGTAGCATAGTGGCTAAGGCACTTGACTGCTAACCAGAAGGCAGGCGGTTCAAACCCACCAGCCACTCCTCGGAAGGAAGGTTGGGCAATCCTACTTCCGTAGTGATACTGCCTCGGAAACCCAAGGAGGGGTCGCTAGGAGTCGGGGCCGACTCGATGGCAAACAACAAAATGGGGAAAGACTACAGGAAGAGCAGGTTTAAGAATGTAGAAAATTAAGAGTTCAGCTTTTAATATCTTAAGTTTGGAATAAGTAATATGCATCCAAATGGAGATGCCAAGTAGGCACTTGGCTATACAGGTACTCATTTCACATCAGAGGCTGAGACTGGAGTTGTGAGATGTGGTTTAGCTTCTTCACTTGTAAAATATGGAGGTTAATAGGTCCTGTCCCACAGAATTTTGCGTTAAATGAGATTACATATGAAAATGCTTTGCACAATGCCTGGCACTTAGAAAACATTCCATAAGTAGCCTTTATCATGAAACTATAAAGAGGGTTGAGGCCAAACTTTGAAGGGTCTTGGTTGCTCGTTTAAGCAACAATGAACCCATAGAGGTTGCTAAGCAGGAAAGTGACATTATCAAAGTGGTATTAACCACTGCAAAGGGGTCAAGGAGAATGAGTGCTGAGAATAGGCTGCTTGACTTGATAACAAAGAAGTCATTGGAAATCTTAGAAAGCACCATTTCATTTCATTGGAAAAGGAACACTGCATCATGGTACAAGGGGTTTAACAAGTAATTTATAGGTGATAAATCTGAAGTATAATAATGAAAGGCGAGAAAATGAGTAGATAAAAAGCATCAAATCAAACAAAGAGTTCTGCAGGTTAAGAAAGATCTACTGCTATATGGAAAGATAAATACAAAAACAACATGGAACAACCAAAGGGGGGTAATGAAAATGGAAAAGAAGAGCAACCTCTATGAGTTTGAAGATGTGAAGAGGAGTGAATGAAGATGTTGGAGAAAGGGAAGGTAAAGCAGAAAGTAAGTTCTCCAAGTAATTGGAGTATGGAATCAAGAGCACAAATGGAGAGGCTAGCTTTGGGATCAACTAGCCTAGGAGCTAACTTCTCCAAATCCTTGCCCTGGCATCAAAGTTCTTCAAGGCCTTTAGTTTGCCTAGCTATGCAATCTATAATTTCTGTATGTTTTTACTACAGACAGAACCTCCTCCTTGCTGAAGCCTTCCCCTGCCTTCTGAACACACACAAAGCCAAGGTAGCTTACCTGAAATGGCATCCCCAAACTACCCCCTGCTTTTATGCAAAGCTAACTCTTCCTCTCATGTTCATTTCCTCAAGGAAGCCTGCTATTACCATCCTACCCCTCAGAACTCTGTCCCTCCTCTGACCTTCTTCAGCACTTGTCTGTACTCCTCATTGGGTCTTTATATGCTATCTTTTATTGTTATTTTGCTTTCCTGTATATCTGCTCTCTCCAAGTGGATTATAAGCTCCTGGAGGGCCTTATTCATCTTCGTATTTGCAGTAATGAGCACACAAGAGGCGCTCAATATCTGGCTGTTGTTGATGATGATGACAATAAATTGAATTGAGGAATAATGTCATCAAGTGATGGCAGCCTGGTGAGTCATCTTTATCACTGCAGAGAGAGACTTATCAAGGAAATAGAAGTACTCATATTACCCTGACAGGGCTCTTCCCCCAGGGTTGTGCTAAAGTCACAGCACTTGTTATTCTCCATGTCAGTGCTTCCATTAGCTATTTGAACTTACAGTGACCAACTTTTATAACATGCTCTGACTTCTAAGCCTTTAGCTCATTTGAGGTTGTTTGCTTCCTGATGGATGCTAGAGATACACCTTAATCTCATGTACATCACACCTTAGGCTGCATAATTTACTGCAAACAACTGATTCAACATTCATGATGTGTGGATCTTGGTTAATTTCATAAGGGGCTTACATCTCTATTTGACTTTTCTGTTTTCTAATTCCCAAGGTCCAGTGAGGGTCTACCTGGGTTTGCATTAACACAATCAGCAGGACTACGAAGCTAAGGGTTGAACCAGATTTGAAGGGTCATTATAGGTGTTCATGGTGGAGAATTACTTTTACAAGTGATTTTATAATAACTTACACTGTCTACTCATTTTTACAGGAGCTCTGGTGGCACAGTGGTTAAAGCATTTGTCTGTTAAACACTATGGGGAAATTTTACTCTGTCTTATAGAGTCATTATGAGTCAGTATTGACTTGATGGCAATGAGTTTTGTTTTGTTTTTCAGTCTTTTTTTAAGTAGCCCTGCTAGTGTAGAGTTTAAGGCATTTGGTTGCTAACCAAAAGATTGATGGCTCAAACCCATCAGCCACTCTGTGGGGGAAAATAAAGATGTACAGCCTTGGAAAGCCTATGAGGCATTTCTATTCTGTCCTATAGGGTCATGATGAGTTGGAATCAACTTGATGGCAATGGATTTTTTTTTAAGTCCTTCATGAATCCTTCCTGGGTGGCCCAAATAGTTAAGTGCCTGGCTATGAACTGAAAGGTTGACAGTCTGAACCCATCCAGAGGAGCCTCAGAAGAAAGTCCTGGAGATCTGCTTCCATAAAGATTACAGCCTGGGAAACCCTATGGAACACAGTCTACTCTGCAATATACAGGGTTATCATGTGTTGGAATTGATTTGATGGCAACTGGTATTGGTAAAGCCCTCTAGGCTAGACTACAGATTGCCATGGAAACAAAGCTTCTGAGCCTTCTTCCTATATCTGGGAGATTTTGCACCAAATGAGTCTGAGTGAGGTACAGCCTGCCTCACCATAGAAAAAGGCTTTTCCTAGTACTTTCTGCAGCTAGGGTATGACACATGACTGAGACTTGGCCAATCAGAGGCACTGGACCAAGTAATACAGAGAAGCAAAGGTGAGTAGAAATGGTACTAGGGGCCACAGCATTGTCCAGTGCCAGCACTCTGGAGTTCTGGGTTCAATGTCAGCAGGAGCAGTGGCCTCACTATGCAGGGTTTGTACCATAACTATGGCTCTGGCTCGGACTACAGAGCCATCCTTGTTTCCTTATACCCTTGCTCTTCCTCAGCCCTACCCCTTTGGACTGACTCATGGATTGTTTTAATCAATTACCAAGATCATTATTTGTGATGCTAAAATTTCTTGAATTTGACATATGTTGTTGTTGTTAGGTGCCGTCAAGTCATTTCTGACTCATAGCGACCCCATGCACAGCAGAACAAAACACCGCCCAATCCCGTGTCAGCTGCATGATCCCTGCTGTACTTGAGCCCACGGTCACAGCCACCGTGTCAATCCATCTCGTTAAAGGCCTTCCCCTCTTTCATTGACCCTCCACCTTACCAAGCATGACCTCCTTCTCCAAGAATGATACCTTCTGACAACATGACCAAAGTAGGTGAGACAAAGTCTGGCCATTCTCGCTTCCAAGGAGCATTTTGGCTGCACTTCCTCCAGGACAGATCTGTTAGTTCTTTTAGCAG
>NW_006922158.1:1544817-1545909 GCF_000298275.1 Orycteropus afer afer | reverse complement strand
TATTGTTGGTAATTTTTTGATGACCTGTTCAGTTTCTTCTTTTGTTATGCATCTGTTCAACTTTTCCACATCAGTCTGGATTCCTCTGATGCTTGCTCATTCTGTCCTGGTCTCCCTGGCTTTCATTCCTTTCCCCCACTTTCTTGCCACTTGGGGGTGGGGCCTGGGTCCCTCCCCTTATCTGGGTCCATCTGCCACTTTCTCGCTCTGTCCTGGACCCCTGGGTTTCCTTTCCTTTCCCCCATTTTCCTGCCACTTGGGGGGTGAGGCCTGGGCGCCTCCCATTACCTGGATCCCTCTGCTGCTTGCTCACTCTATCCTGGTCCCCCTGGGTTTCCGTGTTAGTTTAGGTAAGTAGTGTGTTTCTAGACATCTGTCCATTTCTTCCAGATTTTCAAATTTGCTGGAATACAGTTCTTCATAGTATCCTGATATTGTCCTTTTTATTTCAGTTGGTTCTGTTGTGATGTCACCCATTTTGTTTCTTATTCATGTTATTTGTATTCTGTCCCTCTTTTCCTTTGTTAAATTTGCCAGTCATTTGTCAACTTTATTACTCTTTCCAAAAAACCAACTTCTGGTCTTGTTGATTTTTTCTATAGCCCTTCTATTTTCTATTTCATTGATTTCTGCTCGAATCTTGATTATTTCCTTCCTTCTGGTGACTGTAGGCTTTTCTTCCTGTTCTTTTTCTAATTGTTGGAGATGTTGGTTTAAAGTGTTGATTTTGGTTCTTTCTTCTTTTTTGATGTGTGCATTTATTGCTATGAATTGGCCACTGATGACTGCTTTTGTTGTATCCCAAAGTTTCTGGTATGTTGTGTTTTCATTCTCATTTAATTCAAGGAATTTTTGAATTTCATTTTTTATTTCTTCTCTTACCCAGTCTTTCTTAAGGAGGGTGTTGTTCAGTTTCCATGTGTTTACCCTTTTTCCGTTGATCTCCTTATTGTTGATTTCTAATTTGATAGCATTGTGATCTGAGAAGATGCTTTGCAGTATTTCAATATTTTTAAATTTATTAAGGCTTGCTTTGTGGCCTAACATATGGTCTATCATGGAAAATGTTCCATGTGCACTGGAAAAGAATGT
>NW_006922158.1:1538473-1539387 GCF_000298275.1 Orycteropus afer afer | reverse complement strand
AAATTTACTAAGTAAAGTTTATGATTACTTTTCCATTCATTTTTGTCCTTAGGACATATACTACTACTAGTGATGTATATAGTCAAGAGAATTGTGTTCAAAAAGTACTTGCATTTTTTTCTCCCTGTAGTTTGTCAATATTTTGGTATTTAGTTAGGTTCATTTGTTTCTATTTGTATTAAGATTTGATTTTCACCCCTTTTATTAAATGTAATTTCCTTAATATAAAAAACATTTACAGGCTTTTTGAAAAAGGAGGTCTGGTGGTGTAGTAGTTAAGGCATTTGGTTGTTAACCAAAAGATCAGTAGTTCAAACCCACCAGCTGCTCCAAGGAAGAAAGATGAGGCAGTCTGCTTAAAGCCTTGGAAACCCAATGGGGATCATTATAAGATGGAATCAACTGGATGGGAATGAGTTTGGTTTGTTTTTTGGTTTACATGTTTAAAAAGGCAAAACTATCTAACAAGATATTATCCAAAGAGTCTTTCCTTTATTCCTCTACCCAGTTTCCACTAACCCCCTAAACCAAACTCACTGCTGTTGAGTCTAACCCAACTCATAGCGACCCCTCATTGGGTTTCTGAGGTGGTATCTCTATGGAAGTAGATTACCCAACCTTCCTTCCGAGGAGTGGGTTTGAACCGCCAGCCTTTTGGGTTAGCAGTTAAATACCTTAAGCACTATGCTACCAGAGCTCCTTAACCCCTTATAGAGAATCATTTTTATTAGATTATGACTTATCTTTTCTCTACTCAATGGTTATGAAACAAAATATATACATACTGTGGTAGTTCAGTTTATATGTCAACTTGGCTGGGCCTGGTTGAGTGGCTAGGAAACTGGTGGTAGTTATTCCCCATGATGAGACTGGCAATCAACTCCATGGTGGGATCTACCACAAGCAGTTGAGTA
>NW_006922158.1:1536195-1536903 GCF_000298275.1 Orycteropus afer afer | reverse complement strand
TGAACTTGGACTTAAAGCCTCCAAATTGTAAGAATAAACTCCTGTTTGTTAAGGCCATCCCATTTGTGGTATATTCTTATCAGAGCAGCACTAGGGAACCAGAACAGAATATGGTACCAGGAGTTGGGTGCTGGTCGAACAGATACCTCAAATGTGGAAACAGGAGTGGAGTGCATCCTTGACCCAAGACCCCAGCATATGGCACGAGAGACAGTAGGAGCAGAGCCAAGAGACTGGCAAAGAGATACCGGCAGAGAGACCAACATGAAAGACAGCAGTAGCAGACCCCAGAGACCAGCATCAAACAGCAACAGGCTTACCAGCCCATGGAGGAGAAAGGCAGGTGCCATTTGCGTAGGCAGCTTCTTGGCAGAGTGGGTTGCCTTCAGGCATTAATTGGTGAAGAGTCTGGCATAAAATTGTGTAGCAGGTTGGTGGGCCCACGGAGCAAGAAAACTAAGTGTCCTCTGGGCAGAAAGATTTCTGGCAGAGTGGGTTGCCCTTGGGCATTAATCAGCAGAAGCAGAGACTAAGGAAACAGGAAGAAGAGCTGTCTCAGCCTCAAAGGGTTGGACCGTGGCCTTTGGGGGTAGAACCACCATAGCCCCCTAGGTTTCAAAGAGTTAGACCATCACCAACTTGGTTCTGGAGTGTGGGGCTGCTCGTTCATGTGGGCCAGTGGGATGGAGCCATAGCTGCTGCCCAAGA
>NW_006922158.1:1528901-1535310 GCF_000298275.1 Orycteropus afer afer | reverse complement strand
TATACAGCTATGTTTTACTCCATGTCTTAAAATTCTTTCTCTTTCCCATAGTACCTCACACTACTTAAGAATGATAGCAGATAAGTTACAAATCTTCTTGGTTAACTAAACATTAATGGTCTAAATTGTAATATAAGCTACTGCGGTTAGACTGACACAAGAACATCCTACAGTAAGAATGATTAAGTCCCTTAAAAATTACTTAGAGAGGTTGTAAAACTTCTTTTTCTAAAGGTCTTAAGAATTAAAAGGGGGCAGCAGAAGTCTAGATTTAAGTCTATTACTGGACCACCATCCATTCTAACAGACCTCAGCACTTATGTACAAGCTGAAATGTTACAATAAATACCATGCCGATATCAAAAAAACTATTTTGAAATGCCATAATAGTACTAAAATATTCATCGAGCTGAGAACACATTTTTCACTATAACTCTGCCAAGATGTGATTTAGTAGTGAATTTACTTAACATTTCAAAATCCTGTAATGAATAGGTCATTTCTTTAGCTCATTTTTTCACCCCAATTTGGGACTTTGGCACAAACTGTGCCTTTTCCGTGCCTATAGTTGCTATTGAGTTTAAACATTTTAAAATATAGAAAAGTGTACGCGTTCACTGGCAAACTTTCCCACTGAATGTTAAAATAATCTAATTAGCATTGAGGCTTTATAATATGCCCTGATGATCCTGATGTTGTTTTTGCTAGTTGTCATTGAGTCAGCTCTGACACATAGCTACCTTCTGTATAAAACCTCCCCCCAAAAAAACAAACCCACTGCCGTCAAATCGATCCAACTCATAGCAACTCTAAAGGACAGAGTAGAACTGCCCCATAGGGTTTCTGAGGCTGAAAATCTTTACAGAAGCAGGCTGCCACATCTTTCGTAGAGCAGCTGGTGAGTTAGTCACCTTTCGGTTAGTAGCCAAGCACTTTAACCACTGTATACCAGGGCTCCTACCTTCTGTATAATAGAACAAAATGTTAGTATACCCATTAACTGCCCCCAAGAACTTTGTTCAAATTTCTGTGCCTTGATTCAAGTGTTTGATTCTCTAACAAGTCAGCATTGCCCTAAAACGCCTTGCTTTTCTAAGTGTGCATGGGAAGATCCAGTCTAGAGTGCTACTACTCAAAACGTGGTCCACTGACGAGCAACACCAGCATCATATAGGAGCTTGTGGGAACTGCAGAATCCCAGGGCCCAGTCCAGGACCTACCAGCATCAGAATCTATATTTTAACAAGTTTCCCCAGGTCATTCATGAATACATCAGAGTTTGAGAAGCACACATGTAACCTCCATATAAGACAGAAGCCAATAGTTGAGCAGGCATATCCCAGCCAATCACCAAATAGACAGTGTTCATCACATCTGTTGCCACCAGAGGAGGTGGGGAAAAGATCATGACTTGTCACTGCATAAAGCCATAGGGGGAGGGAGTGGTAAAGAAAGATTCTTTAGAAGGCACCTAAATCAGAAGTTCTCATTTCAATAAGCCAGTGGGGTTTATGAAATCTCTCTCACTGCAACAAAAAGAAGGTGGAGAAGGGGTGAGGAAGAGAAGAGGAAAAGATACAGCTACTATGGCAGAAGACACAAGATATCAGAACATTGGAGCTGCAGTCTAGC
The DNA here is from genome assembly GCF_000298275.1 of Orycteropus afer afer. NCBI lineage: Eukaryota > Metazoa > Chordata > Mammalia > Tubulidentata > Orycteropodidae > Orycteropus > Orycteropus afer. The sequence continues at coordinate 1,533,678 of NW_006922158.1, read as the reverse complement.
TGGCAGACACATTGCAATGGAAGTACAAGTCAGTGAAGGCCTGGATTTTCTCCCAGTTGAATCCTTTCCGCCTCTTGGTTTACTCTCCCATGACTGCCAGTTTTATGAAGAGCAACACAAACCTATCTGCATTAATTAAGGTTATGTGTCAACTTGGCTGGGCTGTGATTTTGAGTGGCTTGGAAGCTGTGATGTAGTTATTATTCCCCCTAATGAGACTGGATGGGTGTAATCATCTCCATGGTGGAATTTGCTGTGAGCAGTTCATCAGTTGAAGGGGAGTTGCCTTTGGAGTGTGGGCTGCTTCCAGTATATATGGAACCCCAAACCACACCCACTGCCATCAGGTTGATTCCGACTCACTGCAACCCTCATAGGGTTTGCAAGACAGTACATTTTTATGGAACCAGAATGCCACATCTTTCTCCCATGGAGCAGCTGGTGGGTTCACACCACTGACCTCTTGGTTAGCAGTCAAATACCTTAGCACAATGCCACCAGAGCACCTTAGTATACATGGAAAGGGTCCTGAATTTGGCCCTTCATCATCTCCAGTTCCTGGACTTGAACCAGTAGCCTGCTGTGTCACCTGCCAATCCTAAGATTGTTGCCATCACAGCCTGCTATACTGTCTGCTGATCTTGAGTTCATTAGTCCCTGCAGCTGCATTAGTCAGGAGAAGTCTCCAGGTTGCTCCAGTGGCCCTAGAAGGCAGAGCTGAAGCCCAAGATTGAGGGGCCTCCACCAAGCCCCTAGAACGGGCACTCTGAACTTGGACTTCTAGCCTAGTCTTTTCCTAGAGCCAGCACTCTAAACTAAGACTTACAGCCTCCTAAACTGTAAGAGAGTATATTTCTGTTTGTTAAAGCCATTCAGTTGTGGTATTTATCTTATAGCAGCACTAGAGAACTAAGACATTAATTATCCTTTCATCATACTTGTTCAATCTGTACACTGAACAAATAATCTGAGAAGCTGGACTATATGAAGAGGAATATGGCATCAGCACTGGAGGAAGACTCATTAACAACCTATGATATGCAGATGACACAACCTTGCTTGCTGAAAGTGAAGAGGACTTGAAGCATTTACTGATGAAGATCAAAGACTATAGCCTTCAGTGTGGATTACACCTCAACAAAAATCCTCACAACTGGACCAATAAGCTGCATGATGATAAATGGAGAAAAGACTGAAGTTGTCAGGGATTTCATTTTACTTGGATCCACAACCAACACCCATGGAAGCAGTCAAGAAATCAAACGACATATTGCATTGGGCAAATCGGCTGCAAAGATCTCTTCAAAGTGTTAAAGAGCTAAGATGTCACTCTGAGGACTAAGGTGTGCCTGACCCAAGCTATGGTATTTTCAATTGCCTTATATGCATGTGAAAGCTGGACAATAAATAAGGAACATCGAAGAATTGATGCATGTGAATTGTGGTGTTGGCGAACGATACTGAAAATAGCATGATCTACCAGAAAAACGAACAAATCTGCCTTGGAAGAAGTACAGACGGAATGTTCCTTAGAAGTGAGAATGGCGAGACTTTGTCTCTAACACTTTGGTCACGTTGTCAGAAGGGACCAGTCCCTGGGGAAGGCCATCATGCTGGGTAAGGAGGGGGTCAGCGAAAAAGGGGAAGAGTCTCAATAAGGCAGATTGACCCAGTGGCTGCAACAATGGGCTCAAACATAGCAACGATTGTGAGGATGGCACAGGAAGGGGCAGTGTTTCATTCTGTTGTGCGTAGGGTTGCTATGAGTTGGAACTGACTTGACGGCACCTGACAACACCACCACATACCTGATGATACTGCAGTGGGGGAGGGGGGGGGCCACAGGGTTGCAATATTCAATTCAATTCAATCTACAATCTACAATCTACAATTCAATTCAATCTACAGATTCGTTATGTGTCTTATTGATTAATTAAACTTCTTACCACAATGATGTTTTAAGATTGCTAGTGTGTGTGTAAGAGACAAGAGGGTGCCAGGAGGCAATCAAGTATCCATCCCTAGATCTAACAGAAAAAATGTACCAGTGAAGGATATAAGGTGTTCCCAAAAATTGCTACACGGACCCCAGTTTGTGTTTGACTGAAACAAAGACTTATGTCCAGAAATTCAGAATTGGAAAACATCATTGAAATCTTTTGTCATTCACATTTCCCATCAAGTATATCACATATCTTTATTGACTTTAATACAACCCCAGGAAGACCCCAAGAATGAGGAACTGCCAAAGCCTGAAGCTTTTAAATCTGCTAGGATTTTTATCCATGACCTATAAGTTTAAGGTTGCTGGTTGCTAGAAAGTGTGTGTGAGAAAGATTAGATACCAGAAAATGCAATAGTTCCCGAAAACACCCCAGCCACACAGATGCTATTCTACCTTCTGCTCCAGCTGGAAAGAGATTTATTTTCTTTCACTTTTGCAATAATCTGTATTATTTGAGGCTTTGCCCTCACTCTCCTCCTCTGCTGCCCCTTTCAAATCCTTATTTAGACTCATGGGGAGGAAGGGAGGCACCTTGCCCCTGAATTCTCAATCACCCTATCAAAGAGAGAGAAGCCTGGCAGAAATAGTAAGACCACTCTTTGTGCACATGAGACAGCATGGCGTGTACCCAGCTATTCCTTTTAATAAAGAAACAAGTAAATTAGTTTCACAGAGTAATACTAAAATTGGTTTCCTCCCTGCACAAAACCATGAAGATATTTATATATAATTTATCTTTCTAAGTTGTCATGTGGCAAAAGACCACTTGCTGTGCAGCAGGCTTCTCTTGCTACTTAGAGAGAATTACGTGATTAAATAGAGACCTGAAAAGTTTTGAACAAGCCCTGAAGAAGAAAAGGTTTCCTCTTCAAGCCTTAATGAAGTGAGCTCATTCCTCCTCCAACATCAACTTAGCCTTGTGTAGTTTGTTTTCTCGCGGGTTAATCACTGACCAGAGCCTCAGTGCGGACCACCAGTTTCCAATAAACCATAAAAGGCCGATCAGCAGTCATTGTGCTTTTCTGTAGAGCTTAGCAGACAGCAGCTGAATAAACCTGTTCAAAGTCAGAACAGTCAAGCAGGAGCTCAGAGACCCAACCGGTGCCTCTGGTGAATCCTGAAAAGCAAATTAATTTATTAGGACTTAATTGATAGCATGTGCAAATACACTAGCCAAAGACTCCCCCGTGCTAATGTCGGTATAATTAAATATGGGGCAGTTAATGAGTAGTGTTCTGGGAAAGCAACATTATGATAAATATCCAATTATTCCTTACTGTATCCCATACTTGCTATGTTATATGCAGGCCAATGCCTCTGCTCCTGGGTTTAGAGGAAATCCAGAGGGAAAGAAAAGACCTAACAAATTGTGATTCCTTGGAATTAAGCTTCAAATAAAAGCTGTTGTGAGTGAAATACGCCCAGAAAGAGAATTATTCCGATATGCAGGGAAAGGAGTACATGAAATCTGTTGTTGTGGTTGATGATGATGATGATGTCGGTGTTGTTGTTAGGTTCTATTGAGTTGGTTCCGACTCCTAGCAACCCTATGTCCAACAGAACGAAACACTGCCCAGTCCTGTGCCTGCCTCACAATCCTTGCTTGAGCCTGTGGTTGCATCCACTGCGTCAATCCATCTCCTTGACGGTTTTCCCCTTTTCTGCTGACTCTCTACTTTGCCAAGCATGATATCCCTCACCAGGGATTGGTCCTTTCTGACGACATGACCAAAGTACAAGAGACAAACTCTGGCCATTCTCACTTCTAAGGAACAGTCCAGCTGTACTTTCTCCAGGACAGATTTGTTTGTTCTTCTGGCAGTCCATTCAATATTCTTTGCCAACACCTCAATTCAAAGGCGTCAATTCTTCGTTGGTCTTCCTTATTCATTGTCCAGCTCTCACATGCATGTGAGGTGACTGAAAATACCATGGCTTGAGTCAAGCCCATGTTAGTCTCCAAAGTGCTATCTTTCTCTTTAACACTTGATAGGGGTCTTTAGCAGCAGATTTGCCCAGTGCAATGTGATATCCGATTTCTTGACTGCTGTTTCCATGGGTGTTTATTGTGGACCCAAGTAGAATGAAATCCCTGACAACTTCAATCTTTTCTCCAAATATCACGATGCTGCTTATTGGCCCAGTTGTGAAGGTTTTCAAGTCTTCGTCACTTTCAGCAAGCAAGGCTGTGGCATCTGCATATCGCAGGTGGTTAACAAGTCTCCCTCCAATCCTGATGCTGCATTCTTCTTCATATCGTCTAGCATCTCGGATTATTTGCTCAGTGTACAGACTGAATAAATATAGTGAATGGATAAAAAAAAGCCTGATGCCCACCTTTCCTGATTTTAAACCATGCAGTATCCCCTTGTTCTGTTTGAAGGACTGCCTGTTGGTCTATGTACAAGCTCCTCATGAGCACAATGAAGTGTTCTGGAATTCCCATTCTTCTCAATGTTATCCATCATTTGTTTGGATCCACACTGTTGAATGCCTTTGCACAGTCAATGAAACACAGGTAAACATCTTTCCGGTATGCTCTGCTTTCAGCCAAGACCCATCTGACTTCAGCAATGATATCCCTCATTCCACGCCCTCCTCTGAATCTGCCTTGAACCTCTGGCAGTTCCCTATCGAGGTAAATGCACATATTCTGTCTACTTTGGAGAGTTTTGTGATTTGTGAGTCTATTGAAAATCTCTGTTCAAATGTTGTCTAAACAAAGACTTCCCTAAAAAAGGAAAAAATCCACCTGCCCAGGTAAAGCCTATG
>NW_006922158.1:1526034-1528541 GCF_000298275.1 Orycteropus afer afer | reverse complement strand
CTAGGAGGAGCTCTGGTAGCATAGTGCCTAAGACACTTGACTGCTAACCAGAAGGCTGGCAGTTCAAACCCACCAGCCACTCCTCAAAAGGAAGGTTGGGCAATCTACTTCCGTAGTGATACTGCCTTGGCAATCCAAGGAGGGGTCGTTATGAGTCAGAGCCGACTTAATGGCACATAACAACAACAACAACAAGCTGGGTGGGGCTAATGAAGTCCCAGCATTAGTTTGCATTGAGAATGTCAGGTATATAAATGGTGCCACTTTTCTCTGAAGGATCTTTGAAGCAATCTTTGAAAATGGGCAAGATGATCCCCTTTGTGCTTGTAAACAGTGGTTGCTTCTCCCCTCATTGCACCGTCCTCTAACCCTGGAGGCTGATAGGTGAGGGAAAGGGAGATAGTTTCATTTTCTACACTCATCGACAAGGATTTTCCTCTGAGAAGTCTCAGTTCCGCAGAGAGTTCATTATCACTTACTTATGTTTCTCTTCCCAAACAGAAGCCTCTTCTAACACATTTCTACTGCTTATCACCAATTGGATTGTCAAAGAACTGGAGCTTTCCAAATTATCTGCCGCTGGCTAGTGTGTGACATAGGAGCTCTGGTGGCGTAGTGCCTAAAACATTTGACTACTAACCAGAAGGCTGGAGGTTCAAACCTACCAGGCACTCCTCAGAAGAAAGACAGGGCAATCTACTTCTGTAGTGATACCACCTTGGAAACCAAAGGAGGGGTCGCTATGAGTCAGAATCGACCCCACGGCAGTGAGTTTGGTTTTGGTTTTTGAGTGTGTGACATGATCCTAATGGCAGAGGTAGTAACAGGCTTCCCCCATCTGCTCTGGTCACTTTCTTTTCCCCAGCTGGCATTAGTGTGTCATTCTTATTCTCCACACTCTTGGACATTTTGACAGCTAAAGCTGCCAGATAAATGATCATCCTAGATACATCTGTGATGCCTGATATGCTATAGAAAGCAACCAACTTCAGAGTGGCTCTTCACATCATCTTAGAAATCAGGATATGGAAGCTCATGTGTGTTTCCGTCTATTTTAACTTCAGGATCCTGATGACTTTTTGGCCAACTTGAGGCTGTTTCTTACAGCTTTGAGCAGTATATGATTTGAATTCAACAGTGTTTATACTTTCAGGGCCTGTATGATCACTCAGTGGAGGAGGCCAGACTGGGCCATTTGACCATCAGAAGACAGATAACTATGATATACAATATGTCCTTCCAAAGTCAATGGCACCTTGGAAAAAGTAAAACACAATTTGAAACCAACTTGCAGAGAATCTATTAACATTTTCCAAAGTAACCAAGAGTCAATAATCAAAGGACCCTTTAAGGGGAAAAGCTTAGACACTAAAATGACTGAAAAAGAGTCCTAGTCCAGGAGAACACTTTTCAACAGGGAGCATGGACCTACCAACTTGTGAGGGACGCAAGTGGCATCATGCACAAATCAAAGAGACTGGATAATGAAAAAGGCCTTGACTCACCTGGTGCACCAACAAACCCTGGTCGAGGCTGACTCAAATGTACAAGGCCCAGGAGGAGCCAAGGATGATCATTTGTCTGTGTCACATTATCAGGCAGCTTTCCAGTGGCTACTTTATTCTGGGGCATCTCGTGATTATTCTGGGGTATCTCGTGATGCAGATGGCTTCAACTTAGGTTTTGTTCGCAATTTGCTATTTTAGACCAGTTTATTTCTCTCACCTGCACACCCCATGGGGAAGCACTGATTGCTTTAATTCTAACATTTGGAGTGGAACCCATTCATGAAACTTTCTGGCTGTGTGATTCAAACGAAGGCTTCTCTTTCCTCTTTTTGTTCTCACAAGAAAATCAATTCACTTGAAGAGCCTCTTAATCCCATTTTTGCAATCAACAATTGCCACTTGTATATCGCTCTAATAGATTAAGAAGTGGGATGATGCGGTTGTCTGGTCTAATTCAACCCTATTCAGGTAGCTGCAGCCTGAGGCACTTTGTAGTGCCAAGTGCAGAGCTCGACAGGAAGACTTTTGCTATCATAATTTCCTGTGGAGCTATGCACTGCCCCCACTGAGGAGCCTGAATGACTTTGAATTAGGCCCGACAACCACAGAGAGTCGAAATCCAGCAAGCAACAATAACCAACTCTTTGAGCATGACTTGCATGGGTTATTTTTTTCTTTGCATTAGCACAGAAAGGAGGAATTTCAAAATGCACATCCATTTAAATGACAGCAACCTGCCATAAATCAAGTGTGAAACAAAAGGGAAAACAGTTGAAGTGAGAGAGAAGTTGGAGTGGAGGAAAAATTAATCAAAACAGTTTTCAAAAACTTCATAGTTCGAGCCTGTGAAAATTTTCAGGCCTACACCATCACCATGACAACCCAGAACAAGCCCATGTTGGATAACCAGATCAGAAAGGGGCTGTTTGTGAGGATGAAGCCCTCACAGATTCATCTGAAGTTCAAGTCTCTCATGAATGCCTGGAAAAAAAAAAATCA
>NW_006922158.1:1524172-1525934 GCF_000298275.1 Orycteropus afer afer | reverse complement strand
CCCAGGCTTCTTGGGTGCTCTGCTGAAAGCCAGATGTAGCAAACTTTTCTGAGTGAGTTTAAAATGATCTTCTCAAGAAGTGCATTCTCAACCCCATGCAGGCATCCCCTCAGGTAGGCCGCGTCTGAATCCTAAAGCAGTTGCTACAGCGCATCGGACCCAAGTGGGAAAACAAGAGCCAGGCCTTAAATCATTTAGCAGATTCCAAGAATGGCCAGGGTGGAAGCATGTGGTGAAAATGTATTCCTTTCAGAGATACGAGTTAACCAAAATGTTCTAGGTAAGGAAATGGAGACCTTGGTTCTCTATTTGCTGTAACTCCTTAATTATTATCATCATGGCCCTAAAACCAAATTCAATCTAAATAAATATAGGTTTCTCTTCTTCAGAGTCTCCATCCCCATTCCTAGTCTTTTACCTTTCTGTGTTCAGAAAATAAAGAGAACAAAGAGGGAGTCCCACTGATTCAAAACTAGCAGAACAGCCAAACAACAGAGCACAACTGTTCTCTCATGCATGACTGGGATTAGGATAAAAGCAGAAAAAGACTTCTGAGAAAAAGAAAACAACAAAAGAAACAGGAGTGCTGACAAAACTTTTTTTCTTTCTATTGAGGCAAAAGAGAGGGGAAAAGAAAAAGAGGACTGCTTGAAAAAAGAGAGACGAAGAAAGATTAACAAACAGAAGTGAGGGCTTTCACCTCCTGTTTTACTTTTAGCCCAATCTGGTCAGAGAAACAAAACCCAGAAGTAAAGTAGATGATAACCTAGGACACTGTGGCAATTTGCACACTCAGAGAAGCAGCCCTATTGCTCCAAGACCTACTTTTCTGTGATCGGTTCGTTACTCTCGCAGATCTCTGGGATGTGCGACAATGTCTCCCGAATGGACAGGCTGGGTGTGAATTCACACAGTTCTTCCACAGAGGGAAATCAGGAGAGGGCAGGGGAGCTTTTGCATTTGGAAATTGCATTCACAAATTAAACATAATTGTTTAAAAAAGAATGACCCCGAGGTCAACGCCACCAGCGTGGCATCACTGGACGGCTGCAGGGAGGGATTCAAAGCTCAAGCAACTGCAAACTTTGATTCAGGGCTATTCACAAAGGCTTTCAGCTCAGTCATACTCCGTGACACCCCCAAGCCCGCGTTCCTCACATTTTTACAGATCCCATTAGATATTACTGATTAGAGCCCCAGTTTTGACAAGTTTTTGACTTATATCTCAAAGATCCTTCCCACATCTTAAAATAAGAATTAGATTCTTACCCTACTACTATTAGCCAGTATGATTTTTTTTTTAATTCTACCAACATACATAGTAGAATCTTGTTCTTCCAAAATATATTTCAACCACGAAAAACCAAAAGACATCATGTCTTTCCTGGGCTCCTTAAATAAACTACCCTCACAGAACCTGGTCCTTGAATGGACAAGTTTACATTTTAATAGAAGCTACTATGCCGGAAGAACGTGCATATGATAGAACTGCAGAACAAATCAGTGTAAGCCACAGTTTAAAATCACTTTTAGATGTATAATACAGGATTTTCTCCCACTAAAGCACCCAAGAAAAATATCTCACCAAATCTGTATATATTAGGTGCTTTATGGACCATCTATTGAGTACCTGCTGTATGCCACACGTGTATGTCCATCCTCTTTGATCTAATCCTCCCAGTAACTCTGTGAGGTCCACATCACTATGTTGATTTTGCAGTACACCATTGGATACTATACTTCTGCAGTCTGAAATTGACCA
>NW_006922158.1:1513775-1519612 GCF_000298275.1 Orycteropus afer afer | reverse complement strand
CCACTGCAGTGAATTATCGAACCCAGGAGAGAGGTGGTGGGTGCTTTGGGAGGAACGGTTGGTGAAAGGGCTGGAGGGAGGCAGCATGTTTGGCCTTGCAGTAATAGGCCTTGGGTTACTGTTGTCTTCCTCTTGTGAGATTAGAGGAGGTCAGAACATGTGGCCTCCTTGTCATTTTTGCAGGTTAGTATGCTTGGCTGCTAACCAAAAGTTTTAGAGGTTCAAGTCCATCCAGATGACACCTGGTGAGAAAGTCCTAGTGGTCTACTGCCCCAAAATCAGCCATTGGAACCCTGTGGAGCACAATCCTACTCTGACATGCATGGGGTCGCCTGGAGTGGGAACTGACTCAACAGCAACTGCTTATGTGGTTAGTAAGTGAGCAGCATTCAGACAGGAACAGTAGTATGGATATTTTCTATCTCCATGACGAAGATTTCCTTAAGACACTGTCTTGAATTGAACCAGTTCTATACATGTAGCATCAGAAGAAAACAAAATGATATTTTCAAGACTAGATCAGGAAAGCAAATAAGAACATATAACAGATCTAATCCAAACAGCCTGAGGGTACTGCTTAACTTGCTTTTAACATTTGCAGGAATCTGCTGGTTTTTTGTTTTCGGTGGTGATGGTTTTTTAGCACATTGACTCTCATCATCACCGACTTGCTTCTCTCCCCCTCCTAATCAGTGTATGAGAAGCTTTTGGAATGTTGGGAACACAAGTAGATTGAACACGAAGTTAATGAAGTTTGCATTTCAGGACCCATCACTGGGAAGGGCCCTAGCAACATGTTGCAAAAGTACTTTTGTGGTATTTTTTTTTTTTTTAGAAATCTCCCTCCCCCACCAAATTCTAAATGCTTAAGGCACTACAAGAGCCTGGGCCAGGTTCTGTAGCCTGGTCTGACCCAGGTTATGGAAATGGCTCACTCTCTAAAGGCCTTTTCCAAGTCAGCTAAAAAGAGGTCAGGTCAAGCCATAAAAGACCTTCTTCATCAGAACTTTAAATTGCAAGAGAACTTTGGGAAATAATGCTCAGAAGATCTAGTCTAAAACTGTTCCACATTTTCTTGTATCCTCTAATAGCCCCACTATGTTTTGGATTTCAAAGTTAGTGATCATATGTCATCCTGACTTCCAATATAGCATGAAGGGCTAACATTTCTTTCAGAAGAAAATAGCATCTGTTTTCCAAGTCTGAAAAAGGGATGACCTGGCTGAAACACATCCTCCACCAACCCCTGGATGGAGATGGGGCTCCCCTCCCCAATAACAGGGTTCTTCACTGTGACTGACCTGGCACCACTCTAACTTGTCTATGATGCCGGGCCAAATAGGAGTGCCAGGAAGAAATTCCATAGCTACTGGGCTTCTGGTTCTCTAAACTTCTGTTCTGAAGCAAGTGATGCTGTTTCCAGAAGGGAACTTCAGGAGTTCAAGACACCCATTCCAACTTAGATATGAGTTGAAAGGGAGATAGCATTCTTCCTGCTCTGATTTCATCACCCTTAAATAGGAAAGGGGAGCAGGGAAGTACTATCTGATATCCATTTGGATATATTCTGAGGAAAATTGTTCTAGGAATTTTTCCATTGTTCACCAGTCGTCGCTTTTGTACACACATACACATACAGAAGACTCACAATGATTTATCTGGCTGAAAGTATCAGATCTTTAATGATGGAAATTCAGTACCTCACAGAATACGTCGAAAGTATACAAGATTTGTTGGAAAAAATGAAGATTTGACTATTTAACATGCTAGCTGACTATCTCTCTTTCAGGATACATTTTCTTTCCTCATACACACACATGCACACATGCACATACACATGGTGCACATCTACACATCCCCTCGTTATCCATAGCTGCAGCTCAGCCTTTAAATGCCACCTGGCCTGAGCCCTGGGGATTCACACATTCCAGCTGTCCAGTTCAGATCCCAAGTCCTAGAAAACTTCTGACTGGGTGGCCTTAGTTGAAGATTTAGCCAAGATTCCTCCTGCTCTTGGCTACAGCCTGTGTCTCATATATTACTTCTTAAGAGTTTTAAAATACAAAATAAAGTCCCAATGGGAAAAATGTTATGAGTTTGTCAAGTTTTAACAGAAATACTCTGAGAATGCTACATCACCAACCTGTCCAATTTCACACTAAAGTCTGTAAAAGTATTTAGCTTTCAGTACATTTTTCCTGTTCCTGCGATGGTAGAAAATCTTTTTCAAGAGACAGAGGAGAGGCAGAAAAAAAGTCAATCGAACACATATCCCACCAATCACACTGCAGTGACCAAGCATGGAAGCGGAGCCAATTGGCCTCTTCTTCCTCAAGTGGCGAGCACTGCAGCTAGTATTCACCTGACAGCAGTTCACTCACCTTGATTGCTCTTCCCGAATTCAGCCAACCATACCCACGACATTACTTATAGTACTGCAGCAGCAGACAGTGCACACACTGGGATATAATGGCAGTTGCTTTTCACACGTACTTTAGGACTGTCTCTAGCTTTGGGCCTCAAGTGACAGTTCTTTCTCAGTACTAGGTTAGGTACTAAATTTCTACTATTAAGGATCAGATATTTACAGACAAACCAAAACCAAACCCACTGCCGTCGAGTCGGATCCGACTCATAGTGACCCCTCCTTGGGTTTCCGAGGGGGTATCACTATGGCGGTAGATTGCCCCACCTTCCTTCTGAGGAATATTAATTATGAGTAGTTTGTATGTGTGGCACAAAAGTGACAACTGGTGGCCAATGGTAAAACTTCTTCAAGAGAGGAAATAGCATCATTTTAGCTCTTTCTTGTTTTGCTGACTTACATATACTTTCAAAAGCTTAGGAGCCATGGTGGTGCAATGGTTAAAGCATTCAGCTGCTAAACAAAAGGCTGACAGTTCAAGCTACCAGTGGCTCCATGGGAGAAAGATGAGACAGTCTGCTTCCATAAAGATTCATAGCCTTGGAAATCCTATGGGGGCAGTTCTACTGTGTCCTATAAAGTCTGTATGAATTAGAATTTATTTGATGGTAGTGGGTTTTGGGGTTAGAAAGCTTTAAAATGAGTATGTAATTTGTAGTTGAATAAGTAATTAGGATATATGACATGATTTCTAGATAAAATTGTGGGTTTGGGCCTTTAGATAACATTTTTATTCATCTAGTAAATATTGAACATTTATCATGAGCCAGGTACTGTGTTAAACACTGAAAATGCATTGGTGAAGACGACATACTGCCAACCTTCAGAGACTTAGAGTCTTCTGGGACAGAAAGACATAAAAATAAGCCATGCTTATTCAGTGCTATAGGTGGGCATGGGGTAAATGGCCCCAGGGTACTATTGGAGCATGGAAAAGTGATCCAGTCTCAAGTGACCAGGAAAGGAGTAAGGGCTATCTAAATCGAGATTTGAAAAATTATTAAGAATTACCAAGCAAAGGAGGGAGTAAAGGTGGGGAAAAGTGGTTTACTCAAAGGATGTGAAGAGCCTCAAATAGGAGAGAGGGAGGAGGCACATGAAACTAGAGACATTAGGGAGTTTGGACTTTATTCTGAGAGCAGTGGGAAGCCACTGGAAGGCTCTCAGCAGAGAAGGGATGTGGTCTAATTTACATTTCAGAAATCTCATTCTAGCTACAGTGTACAAGACAGGTTGGTTGAGGGCCAAAATAGAAGCAGAATAGTGAGCGAGGGGACTATTGCAGTAGTGCAAAAATGGAAATGCTGGTGGCCTGACCTAGAAGAGTAGTAGTGGGGGATAAAGAAAAGAATATAAATTGGAGAGGTCGTAAGGACGTAATTAATAACAAGTTCATTTGATGTCAGGCTCTGTAGCATGCACTTTACTTGCATTATCTCATTTGATTGACATAACAGCCCTATGAGGTGGTCACTGCTGGGGAAACTAGAATCAGAGAGATTAAGTTACTTGCCTAAGAGGCTGCAACTAGTAGCGGGCTCCTGCTCTTAACCACTATGTTCTACTACCCCTCAGATAAAAACACAGGCCCTGTTGAATAGATGGGTAGGGTGTGGGAAAGGGAAGAGTCAAACTGGACCCCTAGGTTCCTGCCATGGGCAACTGGGAACCCAAGAAGAGGAGTCTGGGGAAAGGAAGGGGAGATGGGTGATGCATTCTATTTTGCACATGTTAAATTGGGTACCTATCAGATTTTCAGGGGAAATTACAACAGATAGTTCAATATATGGGCCTGGAACTAATATATTTGATGAAAACACAGATCTGAAGGCGAGTTATTAGTGTGAAAGCAGGAAATATTACCCAGAGAGTGTATAGAATGAGAAAAGGCCTAAGCAGAATCCTGAGCAGCACAGATTCTTAAAGGGCAGCCAGACAAAGAGGGTTATATAAAGACGGTAAGGAAGGAAGGCAGGGAGGCAGGGAGGAAGGGAAGAAGGGAGAGACAAAAAAAGAAACCAAGAGATTGTTGTCATGGAAGCCAAGGGGAAGAGTATTTTCAAAAGGAAGTGGCCAGTGATTCACTGATGCTGCAGAGAGGTCAAGTAAGATGGGGATTAAAATATAACCACTGGGTTTTAATTTATAGCATGTGCTCAAGGAACATAATGTTCTTCTAACTGAAGTACTTGAATATTTACATCTGTAATGTAGGTATTTCTAAGTTGCCTCTCAAGTGACATTCTTTCAAGTACTGATCAGTAAAGAAAATTATGTTACCTGAGGAAGAGGGTAAAAGAAGAGGAAATGTGCTTTAATGGTAGAATAATGACTAACAATAATGTTATAATTGTATAGTACTTTAATGTTTTACAGAGGACTTTAATATATATTCTATTTGATCCTCCCCCAAAGAAGAGTTCCCTGAATATGAAAGTTCTAAGACCCTAGAACACAATAACTAAGGGAAACCCCACCTCAGTAGGCTTGTTGCTGTTGTTATTTTACAAGGTACAAACAGCTATCCTGTCTACGCAGATGAAGAACACTTCCCTCTAGAGGCAGGATAGTCAACTCTAGAGTAGACCATATTATTTGAACTTAGTCTTCGAGAAGATGTCCTTGCTCCTCATCACTTGAAAGAGGTCTTTTGCCCAATGTGATATGTCATTTGATGTCTTGCCTGCTGCTTCCATTGCTGTTGACTGTAGAGCCAAGTAATATGAAATCCTTGACAACTTCAATCTTTTCTCCATCTACCATGACGCTGTTTATTGGACCAATTGTGAGGATTTTTGTTTTCTTTATATCAAGGAGTAGTTCATACTGCAGACTGTAGTCTTTCGTCTTCATCAGTAAGTGCTTCAAGTCATCCTCACTTTCAGCAAGCAAAGTTGTGTCATCAGCATATCGCAGGTTGCTAATGAGTCTTCCACCAATCCTGATGCCAGGTTCTTCTTCGTATAATCCAGCTTCTTGCATTATTTGCTCAGCATACAAGTTGAATAAGTATGGTGAAAGGATACAACCTTGACACACTCCCTTCTTGATTCTGAGCCATGCAGTATCCTCTTGTTCTGTTCAAATGACAGCCTCCTGATGTATGTACAGGTTCCTCATGAGTACAATCAAGTGTTCGGGAATTCCCATTCTTCTCAATGTTATCTAAAATTTGTTATGATCCACACAATTGAATACATTAGCATAGTCAATAAAACATAAGTAAACATCTTTCTGGTATTCTTTGCTTTCAGTTAAGATCAGTCTGACATCAGCAATGATATCCTTCATTCCATGTCCTCTTCTGAATCCAGCTTGCATTTCTGGAAATTCTCTGTCAGTATACTGCTGCAACCATTTTTGGACTATCTTTAGTAAGATTTTACTTGCATGTGATAGTAATGATATTGTT
>NW_006922158.1:1510457-1513114 GCF_000298275.1 Orycteropus afer afer | reverse complement strand
TCTTGCTTTCTTCATGGATGATGTTATTGATGTCATCCCAAAATTCCTCTGGTTTTCAGTCATTGGTGTTCAATGCATCAAATCTATTCTTTAAATGGTCTCTAAATTCAGGAGGGATATTATCAAGGTCATATTTTGGCTCTTGTAGACTTGTTTTAATTGTCTTCAACTTCAACTTGAACGTGCATATGAGCAGTTGATGGTCTGTTCCACAATCAGCTCCTGGCCTGGTTGTGGCTGAAGATATTGAACTTCTCCATTGCCTCTTTCCACAGATGTAGTCAATCTGATTCCTATGTATTCTATCTGGTGAAGTCCACATGTATAGGTGTCACTTATGTTGTTGAAAAAAGGTATTTGCAACGAATAGGTCATTGGTCTTGCAAAATTCTATCATGTGATATCCAGCATTATTTCTATCACCAAGGCCATATTTTCCAACTACCAGTTATTCTTCTTTGTTTCCAACTTTTGCATTTCAGTCACCAGTGATAGTCAATACATCTTGATTGCATGTTCAATCAATTTCAGAATGCTGAAGTTAATAGAAATTTTCAATATCCTCATCTTTGGCTTTGGTGGTTGGTGCATAAATTTGGATAATAGTAGTATTAACTGGTCTTCCTTGTAGGTGTATGGATGTTATCCTATCACTTGACAATGTTGTACTTCAGGACAGATCTTGAAACAGTCTTTGCGAGGATGAATGCCACACTATTCATCTTCAATTTGTCCTTCCCGGCATAGTAGATCATATGGTTGTCTGATTGAAAATGGCCAAAACCAGTCCATTTCAGCTCACTAATGCCTAGGATATCGATCTTTATGCGTTCTATTTCATTTTTTACAACTTCCAATTTTCCTAGATTCATACTTCATAAATTCCATGTTCCAATTATCAATGAATGTTTGCATCTGTTTCTGCTCATTTTGAGTCATGCCACATCAGCCAGTGGAGGTCCCAAAAGCTTTACTCTATCCATATAGTTAAGGTCATCTCTACTCTGAGGAGTCAGCTCTTCCCCAATCAAATTTTGAGCGCCTTCCAACCTAATGGGCTCATCTTCCGGCAGTATGTAAGACAATGTTTCAGGGCTGTTCATAAAGTTTTCCAGTAATATATCAGACAGTGTTTCACTGCTATTCATAAGGTTTTCACTGGCCAATTCTTTGAAAAGCGGAAGGCCTCTTCCTTCTTCCAAGTCTGTCTAAGCCTGGAAGCTCTGCTGAAACCTGCCCACCATGGGTAATCCTGTTGGCATTTTGCAACACGGTTGCAAAATAGCCTCCAGCCTCATAGCAACACATAAGCCACCAAAGAATGACAAAGTGACAAACAAGTTCGTCTCCCTTAATTGTTCCTAACCCCTCTGCACCTGCCTACCTCAGGCCCTGGTCTTAATATAGAGCGACAAGCAAGCAGAAAGCAGCCTCCAAGCCCCTGGCCTGCCTGCCTCAGGCCCTGGCCTTAATAAAGAGCCGCAGCCAAGTGAAAAGCAGCCTCTAAGCCCCAGGCCTGCCTACCTCAGGCTCTGGCCTTAATACAGAGCCACACCCCAGTGAAAAGCAATGAAGACCATTTTTTACTTAACCAGCTTTGCAAAGTTCAAAGCTTTTGATAACACACTGTGTAGCTATAGGATTTGAGGACACAGGCACTCTCCTACACTGTTGATAGAAGTGTAACTTGGTACAACACTCAGGACAAACAATTTCACATCAAGATTTCTAAGGAACACTGGTGGCACTGTGGTTAGAGCACTAGGATGCTAACCAGAAGGTCAGTGGTTTGAACCCACCAGCCTCTCCAGAGGAGATAGATGAGGCAGTCCACTTTCATAAAGATTCATAGCTTTGGAAACCCTATGAGGCAGTTCCATTCTGCCCTATAGGGTCACTATGACTCAGAGTTGACTCAATGGCAGTGATACCAAGATTTTAAACTTACTTCCTCTTTAACTCATTAATTTCACTTCCAGAAATTTATACCTGTGCATGTTTGTAAAAATGAATAATAGTAGCTAATATTTCTATAGCACTTACTATATTCTGGAAACTTTTTAAAGTGCTTTATATACATTATCTCACTTAATCCTCATCACAACACTATGAAGTGGGTACCATTATGAACTCCAATTTATATATGAGGAAATTGAGGCATAGAGCTAGTATAGCAGCAGTGAGATTCAAACTCCAATAGTCTGGCTGACTTTGTGCCATTAGCTACCACACTGAGGTCCCTTTTCACATAAGGATATTCACTGCAGTTTGCTGCTAACAGTGAAACATGGGAATTTGCTCAGTCTCGTCTTTGCAGTCACTAAAAAGACAAAGCAATTCTCTCTATACTGATACATTAATATTCACCACAATACATTGTTGAGTAAGAAAAACAAGGTGCAGAGCATAAGTATAACTTGCTTCTATTTGTGTGGGTATTTTTTAAGACTATATATGTATATGCTTATATATATATAGAATATCTTTAAGAAGATACATAAATTATCAAGGTGGTACTGAATGGCTGATATACTATATGCATCTATTGTCTATATGTATTTGATTAATTAATAGCCAATAAACATTATAGAATAATATGAAGGACGTCACAGGACTAACCATCCCCAGGCAACCATATACCAGTTCCTAGAGTTGCT
>NW_006922158.1:1508173-1509992 GCF_000298275.1 Orycteropus afer afer | reverse complement strand
TGCAAATTTAATAACATGAGAATTCACAACAACCCTCATCCTGTATTTCTCTAAACTATAAATCTTGCCCAGTGCCCCAGGAAAGTACGGCTCCAACATTTTGGAGTGTCGAGGATAGCTGAACAGTTTCTGAAATGGTAACAACATTTTTCTAATAGGATGTTGATTCTTCCATCTCTTAGAAAGCCTATCCCAGGATATACAACCCCTACTACACCATATGATTGTTCTAAAATAGCCTGAAGAGAGAAGCAGAAGGGAAGGGAGAAGGCAAGAGATCATTTAAGCATCTCAACTTTCATTTATCTTCTATAAATCACAGACACACACACACAGTTTATCAAAATACAGTAGCTCAACCATTTCTCATCTTTCCCCCTTTATCACTGCACTTGCCATGTTATATTAAAACCTGATTAAACATCTGTTGCCTCAGCAAAACCATAACTTCTTAAGGACAGGGGTAGTGTTTGATTCATCTTTGACTACCCAGGGCTTAGCACAGTGCTTAGAACATAGTAAATGTTCTAGGAAGGAAGGAGCAAACAAACGAATGAACAAAGTAAGGATTTCTCTTCAACTAAACTGAGTTGTAATAATGTGCTCACAATGTGAATTACATCTCTATTTAAAAAATCATGCCTTCACAGAGGTAGGAAATGAGGTATGATATTCGTATGAGAGAAGGAGATTGGCAAGTGTAATTGAAAGTTGATATTTACATTCTGGATTTTCTCTGCTCTTGAGATCCTGGTTCAGGACTTACTTATCTTTGGTCCAGGGAACACAAATCCAGGCAAGCAATTGCTATAGGCCCAGCTGCTGGAAATACTAAGAACCTGGTTATTCTTCACTTTCAGCCGTCAGGGGATGAGAAAGGAGAGAGATGCAAGCCAACCGGGCAGAGGTAAGTCTCTCCACCCCAGCTAGTGGCAAGTTACCAGCTGTGCCTTTAATTTAGCCCTTGTCTTCCCGAGAAAGGCCAAAGCCATTGTGCTTGAAA
Source organism: Orycteropus afer afer (assembly GCF_000298275.1). NCBI lineage: Eukaryota > Metazoa > Chordata > Mammalia > Tubulidentata > Orycteropodidae > Orycteropus > Orycteropus afer. The sequence continues at coordinate 1,508,989 of NW_006922158.1, read as the reverse complement.
ACAAAGGGCTCCTCTAGCCAGCTGTTCAAAAGCAAAGAAGGAAAATATGGGGGAGAAGAGAGATGGCATTTATTAAAGGAAAATAACCTTCTCAAGACGAGATGAAAGGCCACTATATGAGAAGAAAAAAATACATGAGTATATTTGGTCATCTGACTGCATTTTGTCAGCTGATTAAAATTCCAGCTCAAGGGACAATCAGGATATATTTTAAAGGTTAGGATCTTGTTCTCGTCGATGAGACACAATATCAATCATGGAGAGAGCTTGGTGAGAGAAAACTGAGCAAGTTCTGAAGGGAAGCACCCCACAGGGCCAAACCCCAAGAGGAACCATCACAAGGTGATCAAAATCGATGTTCACTTAAGGCTTTCATATTTTCCGCTTGGCAGGGGGAAAAAAAGATAAAGACAGTAAATTATTACTGGTTTGCTATTTGATTTGAAAAAGAAGCAGATTTAAACAAAAGAAACAGCACAGTGCTTGAAACATAGCATGTGCTCAATAAGAGTTAGCTATTTTGGTTTATTCTGATTAATAGTATTAACTCCTATGAAAAGAGCCAACTTTGACTTCAGCTGCAACCAGAGACAAGAGCACTGGGCTGGAAATTGGCGTTGCTGGGTGCCATCAAGTTAATTCCGACTCATGGAGACCCCATGTGTTACAGAGTAGAACTGCCCCATAGGGTTTTCTTGGCTGTAATCTTTACAGAAGCAGAGTTGTTGTTGTTGTTGTTATGTGCCGTCGAGTCAGCCCCGACTCATAGCGACCCCTCCTTGGGTTTCCGAGGCAGTATCACTACGGAAGTAGGAT
>NW_006922158.1:1501906-1505703 GCF_000298275.1 Orycteropus afer afer | reverse complement strand
TTTGATTTCCCTTTCTTGCCTTATGGCCCTGGCTAGGACTTCCAGTACAATGTTGAATAGAAGTGGTGATAGCGGGCATCCTTGTCTAGTTCATAAGGTTCTTTCTAATTCCTAGACTCTACATAAACAAATGACAATGATTGTGAGGATGGTGCAGGAGCAGACAGTGTTTCATTCTGTTGTACATTTAGGGTCTCTGTGAGTCAGAACCAACTCAACGGTACCTAACAACAACAACAATATAAACAACCTATAAAAGATCCTTAGCTCCCCCTACCTCGGGATCCCTAAGAGCTGCTAAGAAGAGTTGCATCAGATTGTCTGCTTCCACAAAGCTGCTCCACAACATTCTACAATCCTTTTCCAAAGGCAGGGACAAACAGGAAGAACACCAATGCAAGTAACACTGATCTACCCTGAAGAATGTGGCCAATGGATTTCTTGTCTCTGTAGAAAACGGCCCTATTGGGACTGACGTTTCATGTGCATATAAAGGTCTAACTTGTTAGCATATAACATTTTGGTCTTAATATTGCTCTCCAAAGAGTTAATACACAGCCACTATGGGAAACAGTTTGGTGGTTCCTCAAAAAGTTGAAATTAGAACTACCATATGATCCAGTGATCCCAATCCGAGATATATATCTAGAAATAAAGGCAAGAGTGCAAAAAACAGAAACCTGTACAGCGATGTTCATTCAAGCACTTTTCACGATAGCACAAAGCCACCTTCCAAAAGGCCATCATCAGATGAATGGATAAACAAATTGTGGTTCATACATACAATGGAATATTACACAGCCGTAGAAAGAAATGAAGTTCTGATGCACGTTACAACGTGGATGAACCTTTAAAACATCATGACGAGTGAAAGCAGTCAGTCACAAAAGGATAAATACTGTATGAGCTCACTTATGTAAAATAAGCAAATATATAGAAACAAAGGATTATTAATGTTCACTAGCGGGTAGGAAGGAAGGGGAAAGGGGGAGTTTTTGTTTGAGGGGGACATTGAATTTATGTTAGTGGTGGTAGAATACTTTGGAAAAGGATAGCAATAATGGTAGCACAACATGAAAAATGGAATCATTGTCATTGAAATAAGGAGCTCTGGTGGTGTGTTATCTAAGGCATTTGACAGCTAAAAAGAAGGCTGGCAGTTCAAACCCACCAGCTGCTCCATGGAAATATGGGGCAATATACTTCTGTAAAGATGTATGGCCTCAGAAACCCAATGGGGGTCACTGTGAGTCGGAATGTGCTCAAATGCAGTGGGTTGGGTTGGGTTTTTGTCACTGAATTATAAATATAGAAGTTCTGGTTAATGGCAAATATTTTGGTGTGTGTATTTTTGCCACAATTAAAAAAAAAAAAAAAAAAGACTTAATATAGCCCAAACAGGAAACACCAACTCACCAGCATCCCAGACATGAGGAGGGATCTATATGGCCCTATCCTGGCTCCAATGCTTATTTGTAGGGTCATCTTGGCCACATTACTTAAGCTATCTGTGTCAGTGTTCTAATTGGTACATAGAAATGATAGTTCTTCCACGTAACCCAGAAAGAGGTTGTAAGACTGAAATGAAGTAACATATGTGAAACCACTTTGAAGATCAATGGTTACACAGATGTGTTCTCTCTCCACGTGTCTAGAATGCATGTGTATGGCTAATCTCATTAGGAAAATAAGGGAACCTCCCTGAATGTAATTACTATTATTCTTCAAATAGCACTTAGTGTACAGCATCACTGCTTTCTATATTATTGACAAGCAAACCAAACCATAAAAACCAAACTCACTGCCATCGAGTCAGATCCAACTCACAGCCACCCCTCCTTGGGTTTCCGAGGCCATAGCACTACGGAAGTAGATTGCCCAGTCTTCCTTCCAAGCAGTGACTGGTGGGTTTGAACCACCAGCCTTCAGGTTAGCAGTCAAATGCCTTAGGCACTATGCCACCAGAGCTCCCTATTGACAATCAGATAATCACAGTTACACATAAGCATTCACAGTCATTTGGGAAAAAAAGAGTTTTATTGCTCAAGGATTAAAGCAAGCCCTTTGTCACTGTGAGGAAACTCATTTATATCTCTCTTTAAAAGCTACTTTAAAATAATCATAAAAAGAAATGGGTGATGCAAACAGTTTGCACTCACCTAATAACCAAAAGATTGGCAGTTCAAATGATCCCAGTAACATCACGGAAGAGAGGCCTGATGATCTACTTCCATAAAGAGGGAAACCCTATACAGCTCCACTCTGTGATACACGGGTCACCCTGGGTCAGAATCCACTGGATGGTGATGGGTTTGGAGGGGTTTGGGTTGGTTGGTTGGTCTGGTATTGCACAACAGCAGTCACTATACAAGCTGAAGTACCATCAGGCGATCTCAAGCAACTTGGGACACTCTATCCTTTATGCTCAATTTCGGGTCAAGCCAAAGTTTTATTGAGGACCTACTATCTGCCGGACACTGTGATCGCACTGGGAATCCAATGACAAGAAGCAACCCCTGTCTTCCGAGACGGAAGACAGTCTGCTACATGGAATCATTCTAAGGCGGCATGTGATCAGTGCTATGATAGACTTGCCCAGAGGCAGTGATCATCCGAGGCCAGAGAGGGGCAGGGATGCATCAGCGTTCCCAGGGAAGGTGCTCTTGAGAGAGAGACCAGCGTGCAGCTTTGCGGCTGGCTGGCTGGGCTGGGGGTGGAGCCAGCTTGTTTCTGCCTCAGAAACTGTTTGTCTGCAGTGGCAATATTTCAGAAGGCCACAAGATAGGAGTGTGACTCCATGAAAAGAGACTCTGTCCTCTTGCCACGGAGATTTGCAGACTTCCTTCTTTTCAGAGCAGAAACTTGGGTATTTTCTTCATTAAAGGTTGGAAAAAGAGAGTTTCAAGAGTATCAGAAGGTACGAAGTTTAGACAGGATGAAAGTATTTTCAACAGCAAAGTTTGGCACAGTTGATCCACTTAAAAAAAAGAAAGAAAGAAACCCAACAGTTTCATTATAAGTAGTAATAGGAGCTGAGCTAGGACACTGCGTGCCAGGCATGCCCCCTTTACTCCTTTCTCTCATCTCTTTCACTATTGTATTTGTCATTCTCTCTTTAACTGCCTCCCTTGTTCACAGTGTAAAATTGCAGTGTCTTTTTCATCATTTGCTACATATGATGAATAGTTTTAGATTCCCTGCTCTTTTTAGAATAAAATATTATTGCTATTCCCAAAAAATGACTCAAACTTACTTTTATTTATTTATTTATTTTTAATTATGTGACCTTTGGTTAACTTTTTTCCCTGAAAATTAGAGGTCCTCAATAGAAAAAAAAGTTTCACCCCATATTATACAATACTAATTCTTAATTTTGAGTGAGCACTCGTTTTAAAATGCAGATTCTGGTAGGCCTGGCTTGTGGCCTAGGAAACAGCATTTCAAACACCCTACTCCAACCCTCACAGTGGTTTTTATGGAGGAGAACTGAAGACCACACTTTGAGAATTTCCACAGTAAAGTCTTTGTACTGTACATTTAAACACCGAAATTAAACATTGCTTGGGCTCCACACACTTTACCTAGGCTCATTCCCAAAAGTTGCATACCCAGGAGATACCCTGGGCAACTTGGAGGTCCCATCAAGACTTAACAGAACATCTACATTGTGGTCTAGACTACCTTCCAGCACAGGGAACTGCCCTGGAGAATCTTGAACCCAGAACCCTAAAAAGTATTCTCCACCCTCCTTTTTCCCATGGCAAGTCCCTGGGAATCACAAAGACCTATTTCTTAAG
>NW_006922158.1:1497187-1501726 GCF_000298275.1 Orycteropus afer afer | reverse complement strand
TAGCTGGGGTGTCACCCAAGGAAATTCAGAGTCACAACATGCCCAGGGGCATGAGTATTTCTAGCAAGCTCCCTGAGATGATTCTGAGACATCCAGGATTAAGACCTATATCATCAAACCCTTGTTTAAAAGCCATCCTCTCCTCCAACAAAAGATCGCTTTTCCCCACAGTGTGTCTTTAAGACAGAAAGATATATGGTACTCCACCTCAAACCCAGAGGAGACTAATCACTCAGTTTCCCTGCCCATGGACAGTTCTGATGGTGATTCTAAAGGAAAGGGAATTTTCAGAGGCCCTGAAAGATCAATTCATTCCTCAAATACTTATTTGATGCCTACCAGGTGGTAGGGAGAGAAGGATGAACAAAACAGGCAAGGCCCCTACCCTCATGGAGCTCACAGTCTCACTATACTGAAATAAATCAAGAAAGTTTCAAATGATTAGAAGGGGAGTTGCTGTTACTGATAGGGAATCAAGTATGGCCTCTCTGATGCAGGAAGTGTGCTGAATTTGAGGAAATATTAGAAGTCTTGTGTGGCTAGAGTATAGTGCCTAGGGGAGAGTGGTACATGACGAATTTGGATAAGGACAAGAGTAAATTTTGGTAAAGAGTTTGGGTTTTATTACAGATGCAATGGGAAACCTTTGAAGAGTTTTAAATAAGAAAGGCGCATACTTTGAATCAGATTTTCTAAATAATTTTTTTATTTGGGAATAATTTTAGATTTACACATAGGTTTCAAAGATAGTACAGAGTTTCTGCACAGCCTTCACCTAGTTTTCCCCAGTGTTATCATCTTAACATCCCATAGTATATTTGTCCAAAAAAAAAAAAAACAAGCATTGGTGCATTAATATTAACTAAACTTAAGGCTTTATTTGGTTTTTTTTTTTTCCCCCCACCAATGTCTTCTTTCTGTTCCAGCATCTAGTCTAGGATGTCATGTTGCATTTAGTTGTCATGTCTCCCCAGTCTTTTCTGGTCTGTGACAATTTCTTAGGTTTTCCTAGTTTTTCATGACCTTGGCAGTTTTGAAGAGTACTAGGCAGGTGTCCTGTTGTTGTTGTTGTTGTTATGTGCCGTCGAGTCAAACCCGACTCATAGCGACCCCTCCTTGGGTTTCCGAGGCAGTATCACTACGGAAGTAGGATTGCCCAACCTTCCTTCTGAGGAGTGGCTGGTGGGTTTGAACCGCCAGCCCTCTGGTTAGCAGGCAAGTGTCTTAGCCACTATGCTACCAGAGCTCCCAGGTGTCCTGTAGAATGTCCCAAATCTGGGTTGGTCTGGTATTTTTCCCTCATTATTAGACTTGGGTTGTGGGTTTTGGAAAAGACTACGACAAAGGTGAAGAACTCTTCTCATCACATCATATCAGGGAATACAAGAAATCAACGTGACTTCTTACTGGTGATGTTAACTTTCTTCACTTCATTAAGGTAGCGTTTGCTAGGTTTCCCCACTGGAAAGTTACTACTTCCTTTTCCATACTTTATGCTTTGGAAGCAAGTCACTAAATCTAGCCCACTGTCAAAGAGATGGGGAAGGGGAATTAAGCTCCACCTTCTTGGAAGGGGAGTATCTATATATATTGGTTGGAATTTTTCCAAGATGGATTTGTCCCTCCTCTTCATTTATTTTTCAATCATTTATTATATCTGTATAGTCTCATGGGTACTTAGTTTACACTGTAGGTTATATGTATTTCTTTATTCAAATTGTTCCGGCTTTGGCTCCTGAAAGCTCATAGAGATGGCTCTTTGACATGCTCTTACCCCTTTTTTTTTTCTTTTCTTTCTTTCTTCCTTTTTTTAAAGGGGGAGGGGAGCATATTCTTACTTTCTGGCACTGCAAGAGGTTCTGTGTTCATCTTGTACATTTCCTGGCCAAGTTCTAGAATTAGCCATTTCTCCAAGGATCCCTGTTTTCTTTTTACTGGAGAATATTAGAAACCAAGATCAGCATCCTACATGTGTTGATCACCATTGGAAAGCCATTGTTTATAGGTCCTCTCAGCTGAGTTAGGAAATACATGATATATGTGTACTAACCCACGTAAAGGAGCTGTGGTGGCATAGTGCCTAAGGCACTTGTTTGCTAACCAGAAGGCTGGTGGTTCAAACCCCCCAGCCACTCCTCACAAGGAAGGTTGGGCAATCTACTTCTGTAGTGATACCACCTTGAAAACCCAAGGAGGGGTCACTATGAGATGGGTACGACTCGACGACACATAACAACAACAACAACAACCCATGTATACACACAGATGTAATTATTTCTCTATCTATCCTTCTGTATCTATATTAAACTAAACATGAGTTTACACTGATGTCTTCAACTGTAATAAAAGGCCACTAAGTTCATTAGAAGGAGCTCTGGTAGCATAGTGCCTAAGGCACTTGACTGCTAACCAGAAGGCTGGTGGTTGGGCAATCTACTTCTGTAGTGATACTGCCTCAGAAACCCAAGGAGGGGTTGCTATGAGTCTAGTCTGACTTGATGGCAAATAACAACAACAACAGGCTCATTAGATCACAATTTTAAAAGATCATTCTTGAAATACTTTACAAAAGAACAGCAACATAAAAAGGGTAACTTGACCTGCTGCAAGAGTGGAGACAGACCAATTTAGAGGCTATTACTGTCATTGAGGCAAGAGTTGACGTAGGCTTGAATTTGGACAGTGGCAAATTAGGAGGATAGGAGTGAACAGATTCTAGATATTTTGAAAATGGAGCTGGCAGGATTTGATCGTGATGGGGAGATGAAGAAAATAAAAGAATCAAGTATGACTCCTGGATTTGGGGTCTGAGCAACTATGTGCATGGTGATGTCATTTGCTGAGAAGGGCAAGGAGCACGTTGGGAGAAGAGGAGATAAAAAGTTCTGCTTTTGTTTTGCTACATATGAGATATCTTTTAGATATGCAAAGTAGAGATATTAAGTAGGCAGGTATATATGGAAGTCTGGAACTCAAAAGAAAAGTCTGGGATAGAGATATAAATTATAGATGAATGACAATTTAAGCCAGGTGCTCAATGGGAACCTAGTGAGAAGGTGAGAGTGATGACAGAAAAAAAAAAAAAGTACCAGGACTACATTCCAAGACCCATCAGCAATTAGAAGAGGAGCCAGCAAAAGTCATTTAACTTCTCCACTAGAATTCAAGATTCACAGTGTTTTCAACTGTTCAAGATAGTCAGATGACAAGCAGAAGAATTTTTATATTAATTTTGTTTGGTAACTACTATGGGTAGGCAGGTGCAGATGATTCAACTTGCATTAAATCACATCTTTGGGGGTGATGGGTGTTGATTTGTTAAGGGGCCTTCTCTTCTTCTGAAATATAACATTCTGCTTTTCTTTAATGAGCTCCAATTGACTAATCATTCCCTCCTCTATCCTCATTTCACTCACTGTGTCCCAGAACATCTCTCTGAAGAGTCAGACAGGAGTGGAATAATATTGAGGGTGGAGAATGGGTTGATGCTAAAGTGCCTTCCATACCTAGTTTAAAGGTACCTGCAGGTACCTTTATGATAAAAGGCTTCTTTCCCTCCCTCACCAAAATAGGAAACCAAGTATGAGATAAAAATGCCAGATGCCTAAATCTTGCCCATTTTTCTGATCCAGTCTGCCTTTCCACCACCTCTACACTAAGAATTATTCTGATCAAAAAGGGGAAAATGCAGAACAGATTTTCAAATTTTCATGGACTCTAGACTTTCTGGAGCCATGGAGGATGGATGAACCCATGAAACTACTGTTCTGAGATAATCTTTAAATCTTAAACCAAAAATATCCCCTGAAGTCTGCAAACCAAACACTAGTTTACATAACTAATAAAGAATTTCTGCCTTGAGTTCTGGTAATATGGTGGAATAGGCAGAAAGACTGCACAGACCCTCTTCAACAAAGAAAAAGGGAACCAATTAACACAGACACAGAAGATAATCCTGTACCCCTGAGCCTTGAAGGGAAGGATATAGAAGTGGACTAAACTCCAACTTAGCAGAAGAATTTGCATGAAAACACCAAAAAAGGGGACACATAGAACTGTGGTCTGACAGCGATCCTGACAGCACAGACAGCTTGGATATTGCCGAGTGGTGGTAGGACCTAAGAATTAACCTAAAAATGGGCCCTGCTAGCCAGGGACTGCACAGAGGACTGCTCTGGTGGCTGGTGAATAAAAGGGGAAGCAGCAGAGAGGAAGGCAGGCTGAGCTATGGATTTTTGCCTGTCCAGAGAGTGCAGCTATTTTGGATGTTTCCAAGCAGTTTGACCATTTTGGATATTTAAACAGACAGTGTTCTCCCCGATTCCAGGAACTTAAGAACAGGCTTCACTCACTGGGAACCCCAAGGACATTCCGGACGCAGATGACTGGAAAGGTGTGACATTCCACTTATTACTCTTATACCCCATGCCCTCCTGGTGAATGGAGGTGCGGCCATCCCTCACTCCCACCCACCTTCTGGGCCAGCAGAAATTCCATCCCAGTCTGTGTGCTCGGACAGAGCCTGGGTGTCCTGCTCTG
>NW_006922158.1:1492240-1492840 GCF_000298275.1 Orycteropus afer afer | reverse complement strand
GGAAAGGCTGAACTATTAGGTATGTCTATGAAGCGGGGAGTGTACCCAAGACCATGTACAGGGCTGGCAGACAATGTTTCTACAAGTATATTTGTATGATCTGTAAGAATTCCCAGGAGTATAGTAGAGCTGACAAGGACAAGGTTGTAGTCACTTCTTGGTCACAGCCATCTACCCAGAGGGACAGAGTAGTTGAACCGGTAGGCTCATGACCATAGTCACAGGGGACATCAAGCTCAATTGGCATAACATACTACACAAAACATCGTTCTACCTCCTACTTTGGCAAGTAGTGACTGGGATCTTAAAAGCTTACAAGCAGCCATCTAGATGCAACGATGGGTCTCTCCTTTTCCAGAGCAAAGAGGAATGAAGAAAACCAAAGATTCATGGAAACAGTCTAAACAACTGGTACACCATGCGATCCACAGCCTATACGACTATGAGACCAGAAGACCTAGATAGTGCTTGGCCACCACTGTCAACCACTTGGAGGGGGATTTATGTAGGAGATCCTGGAAAGGGAGAACAATGTGGAACAAAATTCAAAGTCATTTGAGGAAAAAAAAAGGGGGGGAACCAGGTTGCTGGTCTGATAGA
>NW_006922158.1:1473976-1491885 GCF_000298275.1 Orycteropus afer afer | reverse complement strand
ATTGTAGTCAATGTCATGAGACAAAGTGTATGTGAACTGTTGTATGGAAATTGAATTTGCTCTGTAAATTTTCACCCAAATCACAATTAAAAAAAAAAAGAAAGAAAGAAAGAAATAGAATGCCTGCTTTGTTTCTTGGGCTCTTTCAAGATCTCTCTCTATGGGATCAAAGTGATAATAGTAACTTGAAGGATTAGAGAGGAACCTTAGGGAGCAGTGAGTTTATGTTCATGGAGGAGGAACAACTCAGAAAAGGAGAGTGAGAATGATTGCATATTCAAAGAATGTAATCAATGTCACTGAATTGTATATGTAGAAATTTTTAAATTAGTGTATGTTCTGCTGTGTATATTCTCAACAACAACAAAAACAAATGAAATTATATACATATTTAAAAAGAAGAAGAAGATATAAGAGTAAGAGGTGATAGAGTTAGACTAGTCAGCCAGCTATGGGATGTTATGTATAAAAGGTAGAGAAACAGCAATAGTGAAGACTCCGAGGGGAAGAGGACCTGAGCATGTTGAATGACTTGTCAGAAGATCAGTGAGACTAGATCATAGTGACCATGGGGGCATGTGACAGAGGCTATGAGTGCTCACCAATGCCCATGTTCTCTTCTTACTGGGCATACAGCCAGATTACATCTCCCAGCCTCCATTGCCCTTATATGTGGCTATGTGATGGAGCTCTGGCCAATGTAATATGAGCAGAGGTGAAATACACCACTCCAGGACCCATACAACGTGAGACTCTGTCATTCTTCCTTCGTCTGCTTGCTGCCTGCAAAAGAATTCAAGCCCCTTGAAGATTTCAGAGCCACAAATGGATGGCACTTGGTCCCTGAGTGACTGCATGGAGTAGAGCCAGCAATTGGTTGTTCACTTCAACAATATTTCTTACCCCAATTACTAGGGACATGATACAAGATGCTGTCAGAGAGATGAAAAGAGCCAATTCTTCCTAAAACAAACTTCTCAACCTTTATCATGCTGTTATCCAGACTCCCCTGCCCATCTTATGAGGCCCTCTCTGGTCATCCTCATACTACCCACCGCACCATCTTATCTCTCTGGCCTAGATCTTGTGCTGTTCTCAGGCAGTCTTCTCATTGTCCCCTACCTTACAACTTATCCAACCCTCCCAAGCCCACAGCACCCACCATCTCTAACCACCACATTCTCTGGATGCCATTAGGCGTCTCAGCTTTTCACTTCACTCTACATAGATTGTTTCACATGTGTCACTTTCTTCACTTTGCAGGTTTGGTGACAGGGTGGAGAAGCCAGGTCAGGTGCTCTTCTCGGTCCCTCACAATTCCTAATATACAGTTTTCAACAAAGGCTTGATTGACAACATCAAGCTAATTTGTGATAGCCTGTCACCTGCTCCACTTTTAAGGGACAGTGGCTCATTTGGCAGCCATTAAAGCAGGTTTCTGTGACCGTGCAGTTTGAGTGTATGAGCCACAACAAATGTTCCTGTTAGGGCATGGACTCCCTGCCATGAGGAGGCGCTTATATTTCCTTGGAAAACTCTCCCTAGAAACTTTAAAATGGAGCCTCTGCCATTACTGTGAGGATCAAAACCTCCTTCTCATTTACAGCAAATCTTAGGAAACAAATATTGCAGAACCTCCACCTCTGAGACATCTCACAAGCTGGCTGTCTCAGCTCCCAGCTCTGCATCTGACAGCATCAGCTCTCGGTAGCTTCAATTTTGTTTGACTTCCTAATTTGATCAGTCCAAATTGGGGCAACTTGAGTTCTGAACCTCTAGGTAAAGTCAGGAGTTTTTCTCTGATTCAACTTGCTTCAAACCTGGGCTCTCCCTATGACACTCAGAGGTCACAGCTGTGGGACTGAATCAGGCCTTAACCAGCAGAAGCACGGCTCATGGATCAGTACTAGTTTTGTCCAGAATCAGTCCCACCTTGATATTTTCCCATATAACTACGTGATCAAGAAAGCATCTGGAAAGGTATCAATTTAGCTTGATTGGGCTTCCGAGGCAGGTGGCTCTCAGTTCCAGGAAGAGGGAGCCTCAGGAGTTGACATTTATTAAGGCAAGAGAAGGAGTGGGCTAGGGAGACACGTTCCACCTGCCTTTTCCTTTAACCCAGCCATTAACCTTCCTCTACCAGGGGCAGCAGCAGTGGCTGGGGAAGCAGCTCTCAATCAGCACATTTATCCCAGATGGTGCTATCAGTGTGCGAAGTGTAGGCTCCAATAATCACAGATGGAAGTTGACTCTTCCCTAAGAAGGCATCCCTTGCTCTGGAGTTTGGACCTGAGCCCAAAATGAAATGATTTGCATCTGTCCCTCTCTTTTTTCTCCTCCGCCCCTCTTCTTCCCATATGTTGGCCTTCTCTGCTTGCCTACTGTTTAGACTCTGTCCAGCCCTGTCACCTTTTTGTACCTATAGCAACTTAGCATTTATGGAAGAAAGTTGACATTTTTAAGTCTCAACTCAGGTACTGTGCCCAGCCCTTTGAAAGATACATACTTTTATTCTTTAAACCAACCCTGGGTTGCTGTGGTGGTTGCTAGGTGCCATGGGGTCCGTTCTGTCTCATAGCAACTCTATGTACAACAGAACAAAACACTGCCCGGCCACAGTATTGCCACTCTCACATCGTTGCCATGTTTGAACCCACTGTTGCAGCCAGTCCTTCTTGTTGAGTCTTCCTCTTTGGAGCTGACCCTCTACTTTAGCAAGCATGACATCCTTCTCCAGGGACTGGCCCCTCCTAATAACATGGCCAAAGTACATGAAATTAAGTCTCACCATCCTCTCTGATAAGGAGCATTCTGGCTGTACTTCTTCCAAGACAGATCTGTTCATTCTTCTTGCAGTCCTTGATACATTCAATATTCTTTATCAACACCACAATTCAAAGGTATCAGTTCTTCTTCAGTCTTCCTTATGCATTGTCCAGCTTTCACATGCATATAAGGTGACTGAACATACCATGGGTATTTTCAAAGGTGTCAGGGACACCTTTGTCCTCAAAGTGACATCTTTGCTTTGGAGCACTTTAAAGAGGTCTTTTGCAGCACATTTGCCCAGTGCAATATGTCCTTTGATTTCTTGACTACTGCTTCCCTGAGTATTGATTGTGGATCCAAGTAAAATGAAATCCTTGACAACTTCCATCTTTTCTCCATTTATCATGATGTTGCTTACTGGCCCAGTTGTGAGGATTTTTGTTTTCTTTATGTTGAGGTATAATCCATACTGAAGCCTTTAGTCTTTGATCTTCATCAGTGTTTCAACTTCTCTTTGCTTTCAGAAAGCAAGGTTGTGTCATCTGCATATTGCAGGTTGTTAATGAGTCTTCCTCTAATCCTGATGTTTCATTTCTTCTTCATATAGTCCAGCTTCTCAGATTATTTGCTCATTGAATAAGTATGTATATTATTGAATAAATATGGTGAGAGGATACAGCCCAGCTGCACACCTTTCCTGATTTCAAACCATGCAGTATCCCCTTGTTCTGCTCAAATGACTGCCTCTTGGTCTAAGTACAGTTCCATATGAGCATAATTAAGTGTTCTGGAATTCCTATTTTTTGCAATGCTGTCTATAATTTGTTACGATTCACACAAATGCCTTTGCATAGTCAATAAAACACAGCTAAATATCTTTCTGCTATTCTTTTTTTTTTAATTTGGGTGAAAGTTTACAGAGTAAATTGGTTTTCCATTCAACAATCCATACACATTCTGTTCTGTGAGCTTTACTGCAGTCCCCACATTGTAACAGCATTCTTCCCCCTTCCTTCCTGTGCCGCCCCTTCCCTTCATCCTTTCTTCCTATTTCCTCCCACCTTCCTAGCTCTACCCCTGGGCAAATGCTGTCCTTTTGATCTCATATGCCTGATTGTTCTAAGGAGTGCATACTATCCTGATACTACTGTTCACCTTATAGGTCTGTCTAAAGGAGCTCTGGTAGCACAGTGCCTAAGGCATCTGACTGCCAACCAGAAGGTTGGTGATTCAAACCCACCAGCCACTCCACAGAAGCAAGACTGGGCAATCTACTTTCATAAAGATTTACTGCCTCAGAAACCCAATGGGGTTCGCTATGAGTCAGAATCGACTCGACAGCAGTGGGTTTGGTTTTTTTGGTATAGGTCTGTCTACTTCTTGGCTGACAGTTGAGTCATGGGGCTTAAGTTCAGTTCCTAGCTTGAAGAGTGGCTAAGGGCCATAGCCTCAAATGGTCCACCAGTCTTCGTCAGACCAGTAAGCCTGGTCTTTTCTTTTCTTTTTTAAGTTTTGTTCCACATTTTCCCTTACCTTTTCCAGAACCTTTTATTATGATCCTTCTCAGAGCAGTCAGCAGGCACCATCTAGTTCCTCTGGTCTCAGGGTGTGAAGGCTGGGGTCCATGTGCTGCATTAGTCCTTTGGACTAATTGTTTCCTTGAGTCTTTGATTTTCTTCACTCTTCTTTGCTCTAGACAGGGAGAGACCAATGGTTGCATCTTAGATAGCCACTCACAAGCTTTTAACACCCCAGTCATTACTTACCAGAGTATGATGTAGAATATTGTCTTTATGGAATAAATTATGCCAATTGACCTTGGTGTCCCTGGAGACTGTGTTCCTGAGCCTCCATACCCAGCAACTCATTCTCTCAAGGTGTTTGGTTTTAACTAAGATGTTTTCATAACTTAGTCTCCTGTATGTATATTCATGGATATACTTGAAACACATATAAATAGATAGGTAAAGATAGCCTCTATCAAACCTATATATATTCATGGGTGTAGTCTTATTTGCCTTCTCTGTTCAGATTGACTGTCTACGAGCACTCTGGACTCTGAATTTCTGGTATTCTTTGCTTTTAGCCAAGATCCATCTGACACCAGCAATGATATCCTTTGTTCCACATCCTCTTCTGAATCTGGCTTCAATTTCTGGAAGTTCCCATGTCAATAAACTGCTGCAGCCATTTTTTAATTATCTTCACCAAAATTTTACTTGTGTGTGATATTAAGGATATTTTTCAATCATTTCCACATTCTGTTGGATCACCTTTCTTTTAAATGGGCACAAATATGGATCTCTTCCAGTCAGTTGGTCAGGTGGCTTTCTTCAAAATTTCTTAGCATAGATGAGTGAGAGCTTCCAGTGTTGCAACTGTTAGTTGAAATATCTCAATTGGTATTCTCTCAATTCTTGGAGCCTTGTTTTTTGCCAGTGCCTTCAATGCAGTTTGGACTTCTTCCCTCAACACCATTAGTTCTTTATCACATGCTACCTCTTGAAATGGTTGGATGTCAATCAACTATTTTTGGTACAGTGACTGTGTATTCCTTCCATCTTCTTTTCAAGCTTCCCATGTCATTCAATAGTTTGCCCATAAAATCCTTCAATATTGTAATTTTTTCTTCAGTTCTTTCAGAAATGCCAAGGGTGTTCTTCCCTTTTGATTTTCTAACTCCAGGTCACTGCATACTTCATTATAATACTTCACTTTGTCTTCTCAAGCTGCCCTTTGAAATCATCTGTTCAGTTCTTTTATCCTGTCATTTCTTCCATTTGCTTTAGTTGTTCTGCATTCAAGAGCAATTTTTGGAGTCTCTTCTGACATCCATTTCTATCTTTTCTTAGTTGCCTGTCTTTTTAATGATGTTTTGCTTTCTTCATGTATGATGTCCTTGATGTCATCTCACAACTCGTCTGGTCTTCAGTCATTGGTGTTCAATGCGTCAAATCTGTTCTTCAGACAGTCTCTAAATTGAGGTGGGATGTATTCAAGGTCATACTTTGGCTCTCATGGACTTGTTTCAATTTTCTTCAGCTTCAACTTGAACTTGCCTCTGAACAATTGATAGTCTATTCACAGTCAATTCCTGGCCTTGTTCTGACTGATGCTATTGGTAACTATAAGGTATTTATTATCATGCTTATGGTTTGGTTTATTTGCAAAGTGAGGAAACTGAGGCTTAGACAAAAGACAGACCTGCTGTGCTGTCAAATGGCAGAGCTGTGATTTGGATCCCAATCTAGTTGGTTTTAAAGCTCTTGTTCTTTGCACAACTACTTCATGTTCTTAAAAACATCACATGCAAACAATCATATTGTTGAGAGCTGCCCTGTTCCATTGCTTTCATCAATATCAAAAGGAGTGATTATTTCCACAATGTACCTCTGTGATCTTCTCCTGGGGAATGAAATAGCAAGTGGCTATTCAAAACCTATTCTGCCAATGTTCAGCTAAGACCAAAGCCCAGCAAAATTAGTCCCAAATATTACTGTGCAGATTCAATTGAGACTTCTCTTGCCAGAAAAACAGAAGGTGCCCAGGAACAGGGTATTCAGCACAGCATGGTGGACGAGCATGCAGGTTAAGCTCAGGAATCAGACTGCCTGCGTTCACATCATCTGCACTGTCAGGAGGTATGGGAGGCTGGGCAAGTTACCTAAACCCAAATGCCCTCGGCTATGAAAGAAATTCTTCTCTGTGTATTGAGTCCCCACTGTGTCCTAAGCATTTTATATGTGTTCACTCATTCACTCCCCACATCAACCCTATACATTAAGTTATTGTTATAATCCCCATTTTATAGATGAGAAACTGAGGCACAGAGAGCTTGAGTAAGTTGCCTGAGTTACACAGCTGGTAGCTGGCACAACTGGGATTCAATGGGGGCGGGCACAATCCTGTTCCAAACTCTGTGCTCCTAATCATTGCCGCACTTATTGGAACAATAACGGCACCCACCTCATAGAGTTGTTATGAAGATTATGTTAGATGTTGCATTTTAAAGTACCTAGCAGTGCCTAGCACAAAGTAAGCTCTCAGTAAATGTCAGCCATTATTATGAAGAAAAGCTAGAATATTTGATTGCTCTTTTTCCAACAGAACACCTTGAACAGATGAGTTCGGATAGCAGTCTGGATTTAGACAAAAGGCAAGCCTGGATATTGGGAAAATTCAAGCCAGATGAATCTCTCCAGCCACTCTGATCATGGTTCTCACCTCTATCTGTGTGCAAACATTTTCCTCCTCTTCTGAGTGGCCAAATGTATTGTTTTCCCATTCCATGAGTTTAGGGTGGGATGTCAGAGTGTAGGGATGCCAGAAGATGGAATAGAAGGTCACAGGACACTTCACTATTTATATAATTATATATTTATCTTCTCCTCTCTGCATGAATCAGACTGAAAACTCCTTGAAAGAAACAGCCACTGTGTCACCAGCCCCATGCACAGAACTTCTATGACATGTGTATTTGGTGAGTGTGGAATGGGTGAATGAATGATGAGGCTATAGAGCAAGCTTAGAATTGCACTTCTCAGGATGCCGGGATGCCAGAGAAGGTGCAATTCCGAGGTACAGCCAAAAGGTGGCAGAGTGACTCTGCAAACAATCATTTCCCAGCATCCAGAGGAGAAAATGACTCAGCCTGGGAGCTGGGTAGGCTGTCAGAAACTGGAAAACATGGATGATCTCTATGGACCCGCATTGTTCAACAGAAGGCACTGAATATTGGACATACTCAAAACTATGTGTTGAAAAACACTTTCAGCAAGGGTTTTTATTCATTTCTCTTTCTTCAAAAACAACTGTCTTTCAACAAATATTTGTTGAGTGCCTACTACATAGGCACTGAGGCTACAACAATGAACAAGGCAAACCCAGTTTCTGTCTTCACCAAGCTCTCAGAGATGAGATAGGTAATGAAACAAGTACATACCAAATACTATGGAACAGGGGCCCCTGTCCTGGTCCAGAGGGTCAGGAGAGCTTTTCAGAAGTGACACTAAAGTTAAGGAATGTTATATATTTATACACCCACTTGAGATGCAAAATATTCAAGTAAGAGACAATTCCTTGGTTCTATAAACTGTTCCAAGGCAGAGAGAATGTCAAACATATAAAAGTTTAGGAAATCCCATCACTGACCTTTCTCAAATTTACAATCTAGACAAAATATTAACTATTTTTAACAGAAGACATTTGTTGAAAAGGAATTGCAAATATAGGTCAAATCCCAAAATGCAATCTAAGAACAAACACAGGACTTCCCTGAATTCTCAACTAGCATTTCTTGTATGTGTCCAGGGCTTTTCATTTCCTGTAGCCCTTATCCCTACTGTTATGTTATTTGATTCTCACACAAAAAATCTGTGAGGTAGAAGAGCAAGCATCACTATCTCCATTTTACAGGAAGCTCAGAAAAGTTTTTACATGACTTGCCTACTGTGATAGTTAAGGTTGTGTGTCAACGTGGCTGGGCCATGATTCTAAGTGATTTAACAGTTTATGATGTGGTTAT
This sequence comes from Orycteropus afer afer, assembly GCF_000298275.1. Classification (NCBI taxonomy): domain Eukaryota; kingdom Metazoa; phylum Chordata; class Mammalia; order Tubulidentata; family Orycteropodidae; genus Orycteropus; species Orycteropus afer. Next base: position 1,483,592 of record NW_006922158.1, on the reverse strand, counting down.
CCCCCATGATGAGCTCTGATAAAATCTAATCACCTTCATGGTCTGCTATGAGCAGTCAATCAATTGAAAGGGAGTTTCCTTTAGGGTGTGGCCTGCTCCCAAGATATATGGAAAAGCTCTGCCCAAACTCTCTGGCTTTTTGCTCGAGATACTGCATCAGGCTTGTCAGCTTCTGGATGTGAACCAGTGGACTGCTGTATTGCCTGCAGAACTTGGGAGGCTTGCCTTTGCAGCCTATGAACCAACAGCCTGCCTGTTTTTTTTTCACCTGCTGATCTTGGATCCAGCAGCCTCGAAAGCCAGCAGCCTGCTGTAGTGTCTGCTGATCTTGGGTTAGTCAGCCCCTGCAGCTGTGTGAGTCAGAGTCAGTTTGATGTTTGATTCATGGATTTGGGACTTGCCAGCCTCTATAAGTGGATGAGCCATTTCCTGGAGATAAATCTATCCTTCTGTCACTCTGTGTGTGAGTGTGTGTGTATCTTACGTACACATAAACTTCACAGGTTTTGCTTTTCTAGAGAATCCAGCCAAAGACACCCACTGAGAGCAGAGTTGGCACTATAACCTGGCCACTGACTCCTGCTCTGCTGGTCTATCTATTCTGCTGGGCTGTCTACTTATTACAATGATGTGCCAGCACAAACAGACAATGTGGAAAAGCCTGTAGGTTCCTATATTGGGATGAGATTTGCATTTGTGTTTCCTCTTGTTCTGTATGCTCTGGAACAGTTTATATAAAAAAGGAATTATGGGTTTTTTAAATTTCTCCCACAGTAATAGATCTATTCAGATTCTAAAGACCTCCTGGAGTAAACTTTGAAAATAAATTCTGCTAGAAATTCATCCCTATATTTTCAATTTTATTGGTATAAAATGGTAAGTAGTTGTTTTAAAAAATAATTCTGTAATATTTTCTGTATTTACTTTATTTCTTCAGGAATATAGATACACATTTTCTCAAACATTTGAGAGTGAATTGTAGATATAATGACCCTTCACCACCAAATGTCTCAGCATATGCCTACGAAACACAAATTTTTTTTTTTTAATTCACAATGAAATAAGCAAATTCAGGCCCTTTAACACTGATAAAATACTATGATCAAATGTGCATTCCAAATTCAAATTTCACCAATTATTCCAATAAGATCCTTTATAACATTTTTTCCTAATCTGGGATCATGCATTGCATTTAGTTGTCCTGTCTTTCTGTTGTTGTTGTTAGGTGCCATCGGCTGGGTTCCGACTCATAGCAATCTTATGTACGACAGAAAGAAACAGTGCCTGGTCCAGGACCATACTCAGTATCATTGCTATGTTCGAGCCTACTGTTGCAGCCACTGTGCCAGTCCATCTCATTGAGGGTCTTCCTCTTTTTCACTGACCCCTCTACTTTACCAACTATGATATCCTTCTCCAGGGACTGATCCGTCCTGATAACATGCCCAAAGTCCATGAGATGAAGTCTTGACATCTTCACTTCCAAGGAGCATTTCAGCTGTACTTCTTCCAAGATAGATTTGTTCATTCTTTTGGGAGTCCATGGTACATTCAATATTCTTTGCCAGCACCACAGTTCAACTTCCTTATTTATTGCCCAATTTTCACATGCATATGGGACGACTGAAAATATCATGGCTTAGGGCAGGTGCACCTTAGTCCTCAAAGTGACATCTATGCTTTTTAACACTTTAAAGAGATCTTTTGTAGCAGATTTGCTCAATGTAATATATTGTTGGATTTCTTGACTGCTGCTTCCATGCATGTTGATTGTGGGTCGAAGTAGAATGAAATCCTTGACAACCCCAATCTTTTCTCCATTTACCATGATGTTGCTTGCTGGTCCAGTTGTGAGGATTTTTGTTTTCTTGATGTTGAGATGTAATCCAGACTGAAGACTGTAGTCTTTGATCTTCATCAATAGTGCTTCAAGTCCTCTTCACTTTCAGCAAGCAAGGTTGTGTCATCTGCATATCACAGGTTGTTATGGCTCTTCCTCTAAACTTGATGTTGTATTCTTCTCAATATAGGTGAGCTTCTCAGATTATTTGGTCAGTACACAGATTGAATAATATGGTGAAAGGACACAACCATGATGCATACTTTTCCTGATTTTAAATCATGCAGTATCCTCTTGTTTTGTCTCTTTGGCTCCCTTTAATCTGGAATAGTTCCTCAGCCTTCCTTTATCTTTCATCATGCTCACAGTTTTGAAGAGGACAGGTCAGTTCTATTGCAGGATGTTCATCAATTTGGATATGCCTGATGTGCCTTCCCTATGACTGTACTCAGCTGATGCGTTTGGGGCAGAGATATCACAGAAGTGCATCACATCAGTACGTGACTGATCCCATTCTTTGTCAATGTTCTCTTTAATCACTTGGTTAAGGTAGTGTTTACCAGGTTTCTTCATCATAAACACACCGGTTTCCCTTTATAAACAATTATCTGTAGGGAACTGACTTTGATTCTTTTCAACAAATTTGCAGCCAATGGTTTTAGAATCTTACCTAAATCAACTATTACTATGTTCACTGCAAAATAGTGATTACGCCCTCTGTCATTCCCTCTACATTTGCTAGCATTCAGCTACAAAGAAAAATTTTCCCTTCTTCCTCCTTTTTTGTGTATTGATCCATTAGTCTGTCTCTTTTTAGTTTTTATATTGGTTTAGACTCATGGATTCTATTTTAGTCAATGTATTAAGTATATTACTTTCATGATTTCATTTTAATGCTAAAATTGTTCCCAATTTGGTTGTAGAATCCTTTCAAACTATCTCCTATGTGTTTTTTTTTTTTTTTTTAATTCTGGCAAGCATATACAAAACCTTTGCCGTTTTGCCATTTTTACATGTCCAAATCAGTGATATTAAACACATTTATAATGTACAGCTGTTGTTAGGTGCAGTGTTTCTGGATATATCTATGAGGACTTGTGGGAGACTTTAATACACCACTTTCAATGAAGAAGAGAGCAACTGATGGTCTGTTCTAAGTCTGCTCCTGTTTGTTTTTTTTTGTTTTTTTTTTAATTTTTATTGTGATTTGGATGGAAGTTTACAGAGCAAATTCATTTTCTATACAGCAGTTCATATGCATTTTGTTTCAGGACATTGACTGCAATTCCCCCCAATGTAACAGCTCTCTTCCCAGTTCCTCCCCTTAGTTACTTCTTCCCTATGTCCTTCCCTCCCATGCACTCCTGCCACCCAAGCTGTCTCCCTGTGCAAACACTGCCCTTCTGTTCTCCCATGATTGGTTGCTCCAAAGAGTGTATCTACCTAATGTAAATGTTCACCTTACTGACGGTTCAAACCCACCAGCCACTCCTCGGAAGGAAGGTTGGGCAATCCTACTTCCGTAGTGATACTGCCTCGGAAACCCAAGGAGGGATCGCTATGAGTTGGGGTCGACTCGACGGCACATAACAACAACAACAATTGTTTGGCTGGAAGCCACAGAAGTGAGTTCAATTCAGACCTGAAGAGTGGCTAGGGGCCATAGTCTCAGGGGTCTCACCAGGCTCTATTAGACCAGCAAACCTGGTCTTTTTTTTTTTTTTTTTTTTATGATTTTCAGTTTTGTCCCACATTGTTCTCCTAGTCTATCCAGGATCTCTTGCACCAATCCCCCTCCGAGTGGTTGACAGTAATAGCTGGGCACCATCTAGTGTTTCTGGTCTCATGGTCATATAGGATGAAGATTGCATGGTCTACCAGTCCCTGGGGCAAATTATTTCCATGCATCTTTGGTTTTCTTCATTCTTCTTTGCTCTGGACAAGGAGAGACACATTGTTGCATCTAGATGGCCGCTTGCAAGCTTTCAAGATCCCAGTCACTACTCACCAAAGTAGGATGTAGAACACTGTTATTGTGTGGTATATGTTATGCCAATTGAGCTTCATGTCCCCCGCGCCCATGGCCCCAAGCTCACAGGTCCAACTACTCACTCCCTCTGGGTAGCTGGCTATGGCCAAGAAGCCACCACAACCTTGCCTCTTGTCAGCTGTACTATACCCCTGGACATTCTTACAGCACATACATTTACGCTTGTAGAAACATCACCAGCCAACCCTATACATGGTTATGGGCACACTACCCCTGCCTACACATACCTGATCGTTCAGCCTGTCCACCCATCTATCCACCCATATATCCATGTTTGCCTTCACTGACAATGCAGAACTGTATGTGCAAAAGGGTTCATCTTTGTTGTCTGTACCTCCCACGCATCTCTCTATGTCTTCTTCTTCCTCAATGCTGCCGTGTTGGTCACTCACATTTGGTACACTGCCCCTTCCCTTCACCCAAATCAATACTTGTCTCTACCTCTCTAGCAGTGTTCCCTCCCCTCCCCTTCTACCCCTAGTAACAAAGAAAATTTCCTTCCATATATAAATCTTTCCTTGACTTTTTACAATAATGACTAATATTTGTCCTGTGATTGACTTATTTCACTCAGCATAATGTCCTCCAAGTTCATCCACATTAGGTGGTATTTTGCAGATTCTACAATAGTCTTTAGTGTTGTATAGTATTCCATTGTGTGTATGTACCATAGTTTACTTATCCATTCTTCTGCTGATGGGCACCTAGGTTGTTTCCATCTTTTTGCTGTTGTAAATATTGCTGCGATGAACATGGTTGTGCATATATCTGTTCTTGTGCTGACTCTCACTTCTTTAGACTATATATCTAGCAATGGGATTGCTGGATCAAATGGTATTTCTAATTCCAACTCTAAGGAATCACCATACTGCTTTCCACAGTGGTTGTATCATTTTACAGTTCCACCAGCATGGTATGAGAGTCCCAATCTCTTCATATCCTTGCCAGCATTTATTTTCTGTCTCGTTGAACCATCCTTGCATACCTGGTATGAACCTCACTTGCTCATAATGTATTATTTTTTTGATATGTTGTTGAAGTCTATTGATTAGGACTTTGTTGAAGATTTTTACATCTATATTCATGAGGGATATTGGTCTGTAGTTTTCCTTTTGAGTGATGTCTTTGCCTGGTTTTGGTATCAAGGTTATGCTTGCTTCATAAAATAAATTTGGGAGGATTCCATCCTTTTCTATGTTCTGGAATAGTTTGAGTAGGATTGGTGTCACTTCTTCTCTGAACGTTTTGTAGAATTTGCCAGTGAAACCATCTGGGTCCTGGCCTTGTTTTGACTGATGATATTGAGCTTCTCTATCTCCTCTTTCCACAGATGTAGTCAATTTGATTTCTGTGTATTCCATCAGGCGAGGTCCATGTGTACAGTCATCATTTATGCTGTTGAGAAAAAGGTATTTGCAATGAATAAGTCATTGGTCTTGTGAAATCCTATTATGCGATCTCCAGTGTCATTTCTACCACCAAGGCCATATTTTCCATCTGCTGATGCTTCTTGTTTGTTTCCAACTTTCACATTCTAATCACTAATAATTATCAATATATTTTGATTATGTATTTGGTCACTTTATTTGAATATCTTCTCTTATTTTTCTTCATTAGACTTGCCAAAGGGAATTTTTGTTGTTGTTTATTGATCTTTTCAAAGATCAATTAGACTTTGGTTTTATTGGTCAGTTTTACTTGTGCTTCCTTTATATTTTAGTAATGCTTGTATCATTTTTAAGGGGCTTGGTGGTGCAGTGGTTAAGTGCGAGGCTGCTAACTCAAAGGTTGGTGTTTCAAACCCACGAGCCACTCCATGGGAGAAAGATGTGACAATCTGCTTCCATAAAGATTATAGCATTGGATATCCTATGGGGCAGTTCCATTCTGTTGTTTAGGTTGCTATGAGTCAGAATTGACTTGGCAATCAGTTTTTGGTTTAGCATAGTTTTTAATCCCTCTATCTACTTTCCTTGTGTATGTTTTACTATTCTTGTCCTGGCATCTTGAGTTGGATATTTACTCCATTAATTTTCAGGATTTTTTATTTTATAAGCAATTGTTTGTTCTTCAGTGCTATTGAGTCATTTCTGACTCATAATGACCCTATATACAACAGAACCTAAGGCTCTTATTATCTTCTGTACTCTTGTAGCCACACACCAAAGATTTTAATATGCAGTACCCTTATTTTCACTGGCTTCCAAATAATTGTAATTTTTCTTTTTAATGTAAGAATTATTTAGAAGGACTTTCTTTTTAAATTTCCAAGGGTAAATTTTTTTTTGTCATACTTCTGTTGTTAATTTCTAAAATGTATTGCATTGTATTCAAAGAATATGGCCCTGTATGCTTTATGCTTTTAGACATTTGCTATTTTCTTTATGGCCTAATATTTTTGTGTATCCTCCATGTATATTTTCAAAAGACACACAGTTTCTGTTCAGTTATAGGGAGAACCTGTAAAGTTTACTATTCAAATTTTCTATACACATTTTTTGTCTACTTAATGTGTCAATTTCTGAAAGAGATGTGTTAAAGTTCCTCACTATAATTGAAGATTTATTCATTTTTTCTTATAGTTTAACAGTTTTACCTTTATTTCAAGCCTGTTTTTAGATGTATAAAGCATTAACATTAAATCTTCTTAGTGCATGTTACCTTTTTCTATATGAATGATCATTCTTGTCCCAGGTAATGTTCTTTCTTTGAGTTCCTTTTTATTTCTGACATAACAGTTTCTATACCTTCTTTTTACATTAGTATTTGTCTTGTACTTTTCTCCAAGTCTTCATTTTCAGATTTTCTGTATCATTTCATTTTAGGTATGTGTCACTTATAAACTACATGTGCTAAGATTTTAATGCAATCTGATTGTAGTAGTGGAATTTAATTCATACACATTTACTGGAATTATTGATGTTTGAACTTATCCCTCCCGTCTTATGCTTCCTTTATCACAGCTTCTGCCTCTTTTTTTTCTTCTCAGTTCTGCCTTTTTGCTGGTGTATTAATCAAGATTTTTAGTTGCAAAAAGAAACTCATTCTAGTTTAAACAACAACAACAAAATCACATTTGTTAAATATTTTATATAGGTTTTTAGATAGAATCTCTGGGAAGGTCAGAAAAACAAGCCTGGTGTCTAAATAGTTGTTTTTCTGTGCTATAGAATCAATTCTAACTCACAGCGACCCTACAGAGTAGAACTGCCCCATAGGGTTTCCTTGGCTTTAGTCTTTAAGGAAAGATTGCCTGGTCTTTTCTCCCATGGAGCTGCTGATGCATTTAAAACATCAACTTCACAGTTAGCAGCCAAACATTTAACCACTGGGCCTCCGGGGTGCCTTTAAACAACACTCAAATCACCACTGCAGATGGGTATTTGATATCTGCATTATTGGATAGAACCAAAAGGTAGAGGATATCATGCTTGGTAAAGCAGAAGGGCAGTGAAAAAGGGGAAGACCTTCAACAAGATGGATTGACACAGTGGTTGCAATGACGGGCTCAAGTACAGCTGGGATTGTGAGGATGGCCAGGACTGAGCAGTGTTTTGTTCTGTTGTACACAGGGTTCCTGTGAGTCAGAACCAAATCAATGGCACCTAACAACAATACAAAGCTAGAGTATCCAATGATATTTTGAATTTTAGATCTCAACTTTCAAATCACTTGTTGGTACTCTAACCTGTCATTTGTGAGTTTCTTTGGGATAAATAGATATTGTTGAGTAAGTACTTGTGGTTTGATTCATTGGTAAAGATTTTTGTTGAAGAATAAATTAATAGAAGAGATACTTAAATATCCCTTTCATCCTCTCCCAAATCACTTTGGTTTTCACGTTAAGAATGTGAGCTAATGAACAGTTGTCATCTAATAAAAAACAAATCACAATTCATCATCCTAGCTGAAGGGATTAGGGAATTTTTTTGTAAATATTTATAGCTTTGTAGGCTACATGGCCTCTGTCACAATTACTCAGCTGTGCTCACAGAGTGAAAGCAGCCATAAACAATATATAAGTGGATGAGCATAGATAGCTGTGTTCTGATAAAACTTTACTTACAGACACTGAAATTTGAATTTCATTTAATTTTCAACTGTCATGAAATATTATTCTTTCTTTGATTTGCTTCAACCATTTAAAAATGTAAAAATCATTCTTAGCCTGCTGGCTGTACAAAGTCAGGCCAGAGGTCAATAGCCCATTGGAGCTATTCGTACCTTTAATGCCTGTATCTCCAGAAAAATCCAGCAGTGGTTATAGATCTTTTCTTCTTTCGCCTGAATATCATCAACAAATGGGTATTTGAGAAAGGATCATAGTTGTTCCCTTTCTGTTATTTCCTTTCTATTCAGCCTCATTTTGGTCAATTTGCATACATATTGAAAGTCTATTTACTGGCCTCAACATTATTGGTTTATCTTGACTCTGTTTTTCTACATGATTTTATTTTAACCAACAACAATGTCAGCTCTACACACAGAGACACACACAGGAGTGAGAGAGATATTAAGAGAACCATCCTTCCTTATTACTCAGAAATTGGAATGACCTTTCAAATTCTGGCACTTCAGACAATGAATAAAGCCAGACCATTTTAGGAAGAAGGAAAATAATATGTCCTAATCCTAAAACCATAGATTTTAGACTAAAAAAGGTTTAGAAGTCGTTCATTCTATTCAGTGAGATTTTGCTAGTTTTCATGTTGTGCGTCAAACTGGAAACATTTCTCTTCAGAACAGGGGTCCAGGCATTTGGGAACTGAAAATTCTAATCTCTCTCTTTCCTAATTCCCTTAACCACCTGGGATTTAATTTTCTGAAGTTAAGGCAAGCCAAGATTTCTTGTTACCCTAGCCAGCATTCTTGAGGAAATGAGAAGGTATGTGAAACTTCACTAAAATGCTTGCCAAATATATTATTCCTTTGCAGCTTCTATCATGTCTGCATATGACTAAATAATCTGATGCCAACATATTTGTGCTGTCTAAACAACAGTGATTTTGTGAAGGAGTAAGGCTTATTCTCTTTTGACACATTCTCAGTAGAAGAGAATTAAGGTAAACCTGTGGAGAACTGGACACAGGTTGCTTCAGGCTGGGCCATGTTACTGGGGTCACCATGAGTACTAGTGTTCAGGCTTCAGCTTAACTAATTGAGAAACTTGATTTTTATGACACTGAGAGGTGATCAGGCTTCAAGGGACTGACTCATGCTAACCAAATTTACAGGAGACTAACTGATTAAATAGGAAGCCAGTTGATTAATTTACAATGAGAAATAGAACTGCCAGCCAGTCTGTGCATTATCTGACAAAAGAAAAGATAACTTGGAAAACCAAATTAAGTTCAAAGGTTGTTTGAAGAGAGTACAGAATTCAGAACAAGAGTGGTTAAATGGCTCTCATTCATTGCTGGTGGGAATGCAAAATGTACAGCTACTTTGGAAGCCAATTTGTAAGTTTCTTATGATGCTAAAACAGTCTGACCATACAACCTAGGAGATTCCAGAACTTAACGTTGACTGATCAGGAACCCCTCTCTGTGGTCACTGCTAGGGACATACTGTCTTACTCTATGTTGTTGTTGTTATGTGCCGTCAAGTCTGACCCAACTCATAGCGACCCTTCTTGGGTTTCCGAGGCGGTATCACTACGGAAGTAGATTGCCCCATCTTCCTTCCGAGGAGTGGCTGGTGGGTTTGAACCACCAGCCTTCTGGTTA
>NW_006922158.1:1469044-1473876 GCF_000298275.1 Orycteropus afer afer | reverse complement strand
CCAGCCTTCTGGTTAGCAGTTAAGTGCCTTAGGCACTATGCTAGTTATCCTTTTTCAAGTGTCTAAGAGCATCATCTGACCTGAAGCACTGCCCGGGACACATGGAGATAATTATCTGCTGCCACCACCTGGCCGCTAGGTTGTTGTTAGGAGTAATGGAGTCGGTTCCGACTCATAGGGACCCTATGTACAAAAGAACAAAACACTGCCCAGTCCTGTGCCATCTTCACAATCATTACTATGTTCGAGCCCATTATTACAGCCACTGGTCAATCCACCTTGTTGAGGGTCTCCCTCTTTTTTCGATGACTCTCTACTTTGCCAAGCATCATGTCCTTCTCCGGGGACTGCCTCCTTCTCATAACGTGTACAGAGTACATGGCACAAAGTCTTGCCATCCTCACTTCTAAGGAGCATTCTGACTGTACTTCTTCCGAGACAGATCTGCTCATTCTTCTGGCAGGCCACGGTAGACTCAATATTCTTTGCCAACACCATAATTCAAAGGCATCAGTTCCTCATTCTTCCCTTATCCATTGTCCAGCTTTCATGTGCATATGTGGAGACTGAAAATATTTGTGCACTTGGTTCAGGCACATCTTAGTCCTCCAAATGATATCTTTGCTTTCAACACTTTAAAGAAGTCTTTTGCAGCAGATTTACCCAATGCAATATGTCATTTGATTTCTTGACTGCTGCTTCTATGGATATTGATTATGGATCCAAGTAAAATGAAATCCATGACAACTTCAATCTTTTCTCCATTTATCATCATGACGTTGCCATCACCAGCAGGACCACATCGAAGTCCACTCCTCTTTCCCTAAACTGCTTTTCCTATCACTTTGGTCCATTCTATGAAAGTTCCCTTTCCCACTTGCCTTAATGGAAAGGCAGCTTTCCCTTGAGAACAGTGTTTCTATTGCTCCCTTCTCAAACGGTGGCTGTTTTCTTTTTTTATAAGATCCCTCATACATCTGGAGGCAGAGTTGTTGTTGTTGTTCTTTGCCATCGAGTCAGATCTTCCTTCTGAGGAGTGGCTGGTAGATTTGAACTGCCAGCCTTCTGGTTAGCAGTCAAGTGCCTTAGCCACTATGCTACCAGAGCTCCCGGAGGCAGAGTAAGTGTCCTTATTGTTTTACATTGCCATTTACAGACCATTCTTCTTTCCTCTACTGAAAAATTCTTTTAGTTGTTTTATTGTGCTAAAGCTATATATGACAAAACACTTGCTAATTCAACATTTCTTGCATGTATAATTCAAGGGCCTTGATTACATTCATCATGTAACGCAACCATTACCACTATCCTTTTCCAGTTAGTCCACCACTATTAACAGAAGCTCAGTGCCCTCTAAGCAATGGTTGTCCCTTTCCCCCTCGCTCATCCTGGTATGGTAGTTAAGGTTATGTGTCAACTTGGCTGGGCCTGGTTGAGTGGCTGGGCAGCTGGATGTAGTATTCCCCATTATTCATCATGATGAGACTGGTAATCAACTCTACAGTGGAATCTACTGTGAGCAGCTGAGTAGTAGGATGTGGTCCATTTCCCTTATATAAGGAGAAGCCTTGGGAATGGTCTCCAGCTTTTTGGCACACTTGGACCCTGCAAGTAGCCAGGTCTTCATTCAGCAGCCTGCCATGCTCTGCCAATCCTGGGACTTTCAATGTACTTGAATCAATGGCCTGCCATGTTATTTGTTATTTGGTAACATCAGGACTGTGCCATTTTGTCAATCCTGGCTTTGTCAGCCTCAGCAGCCAGCAGCTGCCTGAGTGAAGAGATGCCTCTAGCTTCAGTGGGCTGGGAACAAGAGCCAGAGCTGAAGCCCAAGGTCAAGGAGCTTTCACTCAGCCCCTAGAGCCCAGTACTTTGAACTCAGACTACTAGCCTCCAAAATTGTAAGAGAATAAACCCCTGTCTGTTAAAGCCATCCCATTTGTGGTATATTTCTGTCAGAGTGGCACTAGGTAACCAAAACACCTAATAACCACTAATAATCTTTAGTTTCTGTATATTTGTGTATCTTATATAAATGAGATCATACTATATGTGTCCTTCTGTGACTGATTTATTTCATTCAGCATGTTTTCAAGGTTCATCCATGTTGTGGGATGTATCAGGACTTCACTTCTCTTTATGGCTGAAAAATATTCCATTGTATTACAGACCACTTATTTATTTATTTTTTGCTTTCCTGCCATGCTATTTATTCTTTTTTTTTTTAATGGTGATTTGGGTGAACGTTTAAAAGTGCCCTTGTCAAGATCATCAAATTGCTGACCTCCACATTGATGATTCCTATGGTCATGTCTCAATCCTCATTATACTTTCCTTACCTGCAGCATTTGACACAGTATATAATTTCTTTCTCCTAGAAACACTTACTTCCATTGCTCTCCAGGACTTAGCACTCCTTGGGTCTTCTTTCATCTCACTGGCCTCTCCTTCTTAGCTTCCGTTGCTACTTCATCCTCACCTCCCTGACCTTTCAACATTGGGATTCATCATTGGGATTCCCTGTGGACTCATTCCTTGGTCCTCTATTCTCTCTGTATACTCCTACTTTCTTAGTGGTCTAATCCAGTTCTATGACTTATTCCATGTACTTGCTTGTTGTTGTTATTGCCATCAAGTCACTTTCAACTCATGGTGGCAACAAAACAAAACACTGCCCAGTCTATGCTTGAATTGAACCCACTTTTGTAGCCACTGTATCAATCCGTCTCGTTGAGAGTCTTCCTTTTTCACTGACCCTGTACTTTACCAAAGGAGCTCTGGTGGTGTAATGGTTAAGGCATTTGGCTGCTATCCAGCAGGTTGTTGGTTCAAACCCACTAGCCACTCTACAGTAGAAAGATGAGGCAATCTATTTCCATAAAGATTTACAGCCTTGGAAATCCAGTGGGGGTTGCTATGATCAGAATCGACTCAATGGCATGGAGTTGTGCTTTACCAAGCATGATATATCCTTCTCCAGGGACTGGTCCCTCCTGATAACATGTTCAAAGTATTTGAGATGAAGTCTTGCCATTCTCAGCATTCAAGGAGCTTTCTGACTGTACTTCATCCAAGACAGTTTTGTTTGTTCTTCTAGCAGCCCTCAGTATATTCAATATTCTTTGCCAATACCATAATTCAAAGGCATCATTTCTTGTTTGGTCTTCCTTATTTGTTGTCCAGATTTCACATACATTTGAGGCCATTGAAAATACCATGGCTTAGGTCAGGAATACTTTAGTCCTCAGAGTGACATCTTTGCTTTTTAACACTTTAAAGAGTGTTACATGCTTACAATTTACATGCAACTTCCAAAGTTATAAGCCCAGACCCCTTCCCTGAACTTCATACTTATGCATAAACTGCATATTTTGAGCCCCACTTGTGATATGTATTTGTCATCTCAAGATTAACATGTACAAAAGCAAACTCTTGATAACTCCCCATGCCCACTGCCAACACCTGCCCTACCATAGTCCTCCATCTTAGTAGATGGAATCTCCATCCTTCCAGTTACTCAGGCCCCAAACTTTGGTATAATATGAGTCCTCTCTTCTTCTCATACTTCACACCCAATTTATCTGTGAATTCTGTTAACCCCAAAATATAACTAGAATCTAATCCCTTCTCACCACCTCCATTACTACCACCTTAGTCCAAACCACTACCATCTCTTGCCTAGAGTATTACAGTAGATTCATAACCAGTTTTTCTGAAACCCATGGCCCAATTATAGTTTATTTTCACAGAGAAGCTACCGTTGATTCTTTTAAAAGGAAAATAAGACCACGTCTCCCCTGTCAAAACTTTCCACCAGCTTCTCATCTCCCTCAAAGTCAAAGCCAACATCCTTGCAATGGCTTACATAGCTCGACATAATCTAGTACCCCAGTTTTAGCTCTCTGACCCCATTCACCCTGTTCCAGCAGCCCTGGCCTCTTTGTTCTTTCTTAACCCCATCAGGCAGCTCCTGCCTCAGAGACTTTGCCCCAACTTTTTTCTCTGCCTAGAGTGGTCTAGGCATATGGCTCATTCCCTTGCCTCTTTCAGATTTTGCATCTATGGCCACACTACTTTAAATTGTGCTCCACAGACCCAGCATTATCTATCCACTCCCATGCTTTATTTTTCTTTATTTATTTATCTACTTTATTTTCTTCCTTGCATTTATCACCATCTTTCAAGCTATATGTTCTATTTACTTATCTCATTTATTGTCTGTCTCCTCTAAACTCCATTAGACTGTAAGCTACAAGAGGGCAGGGCTTTATGTCTGTTTCATTTACTTCTTTATCTCCAGTGCCTAGAAGAACACCTGGGTCACAGTAGTTATTTGATAAATAGGTTCAAGGAAAAGAGGGAGGATCAGAGGGACAGAGGGAAGAAAGAAATTAATTCTGTGAAGCTTCTTCTCAACAACTTACTCATATAATGTTTTATACTGTAAAGCATTTCTATTTTGTTTCTATGCAAAAATTTAAAACTTTAATTAAATCTGTTGCTTGGAATTATGAATATATTTTGTCATAGAAATAATGGTACAGAAGATTGCTATAGTTAAAAGCAATAGCTCTATAAATGCAATGTGGTATCCTGGATGGGATCCTGGAACAGAAGAAGGGCATTAGTGGAAAAGCTGGTGAAACTGAATCAAGTCTGGAGTTTATTTAACAGTAACGCACCAGTGTTGCTTTCTTAATTGTGACAAATGTACCATGGCAATGTAAGATGCTAACATTAGGAGAAAATGGACAAAGGGTATATAGGAGTGCTCTATATTACATTTACAACTTTTTATTTATTTTTATTTTTTAACAAAAGCTTATTTTAAA
>NW_006922158.1:1466299-1468667 GCF_000298275.1 Orycteropus afer afer | reverse complement strand
CTTCCTTCCGAGGAGTGGCTGGTGGGTTTGAACCACCAGCCTTCTGGTTAGCAGTCAAGTGCCTTAGGCACTACGCTACCAGAGCTCCCCCCCTATATAGATAGATATTAGAAAATGGCTTTCTAAAGATGTTGACATTCTAATCCTCAAAATCTATGAATGTGTTAGGTTATATGTCAAAGGGGAATTCAGGTTGCAGATGAAATTAAGTTTGATAATCAGATGACCTTTACATGGGGAGATTATCCTGGATTATCCAGATTGACCTAATAATCACAAAGATCTTTAAAATGGAAAAGGAAAGCCAAAGAGAATTAGCAGAAGATATGATGATGAAAGAATGGTCAAAGAGATACAACACTGGAGATGGAAGAGCCAAAAAGTATGGAAAATAGATTCTCTCCCCTAGAGTCTCCAGAAGGCACATGTCCCTATTAATATCTTGATTTTAGCCCAATGAGACCCATGTTGGACTTCTGACCTACAGAACTGTCTTATAATGAATTTGTGTAATTATAAGACACTAAGTTTGAAATAATTTGTTATGGTAGCAATAGGAAACTATATATATAGATAGATATATAGATAGATATATGGTGATTACCACAACCCAGAAAGGTAGGTATCATCCCCATTTTATAGAAAACAGAATCATAACATATAAGATCACATACCAAGTAAATGGGAGAGCTGTGAGCCAAACCAAATTCTCACTTCTAATTTTATGCTCCATTATCAACATAAGAATCTCCCCATCCAGAACAGAGAAGAACAAAGAACACCAAAGACACATGGAAACAACTATTCCAAGAGACTGGTAGACCATGCGATCCTCAGCCTATATGACCATGAGACCAGAAGAACTAGATAGTGCCTGGCTACCCCTGTCAACCACTCAGATGGCAACTGGTACAGGGGATCCGAGATAGAATGGGAGAACAAAGTGGAACAAAACTCAAAATAAATAAAAAAAAAGAGACCATGTTTGCTGGTCTGATAGAGCCTGGTGAGACCCCTGAGACTATGGTCTTTAGCCACCCTTCAGGTCTGGAATTGAACTCACTCCTGTGGCTTCCAGCCAAACAACAGACAGGCATATGGGCTCAAGGGAGACAAATGTGTCTGTCAGTTTGTCATCCTGTGAGGCTTGTACATTTCTGTGAGGCTTGAGGATGTGCCACTGGTGTTTCAGATGCCAGTAGAGTTGCACATGGTATACAGGTTTCAATGCAGCTTACAGACTAACACAGACTAGGAAGGAGGAGGAGGGCATCCACTTCTCTAAAATTGGCCAGGGAAAACCTTATGAATAGCAGAGAAACACTATCTGATACATTACTGGGCAACTTTATGAATAGCTTGGAAACACTATCTGACACAGTGCAGGAAGATGAGCCCCTTGGATCAGAAGGCATTCAAAATAGGACTGGGAAAGAGCTGCCTCATCAGAGTAGAACCAACCTTAATGATGTGGATAAAGTAAGTCTTTAAGGACCTCCATGTGCTGACGTGACACAACCCAAATTGAAGAGAAACACCTGGAAACATCCATTAATCATTGGAGCATGGAATGTACAAAGTATCAATCTAGGAAAATTGGAAGTTGTCAAAAATTAAATGGAACGCATAAAGATTGATATCCTAGGCACTAGTGAGCTTAAATGAACTGGTTTTGGCCATTTTGAATCAGACAACCATATGATCTACTATGCCAGGAATGAAAAATTGAAGAGGAATGGCATAGCATTCATCATCACAAAGGATGTTTCAAGATCTCTCCTGAAGTACAATGCTGTCAGTGATAGGATAATATCCATACGTTTGTACAAGGAAGACAAATTTATGCACCAACCACCAAAGCCAAAGATGAGGAAATTAAAGAGTTTTTTCAATGTCTGCACAGTCTGAAATTGATCAAACATCCAATCAAGATGTGATGCTTATCACTGGGGATTGGAATACAAAAGTTGGAAACAAAGAGGAATCACCGGTAGTTGGAAAATTTGGCCTTGGTGACAGAAAGAACACTGGAGATCACATGACAGAATTTTGCAAAACCAATCACTTATTTATTGCAAATACCTTTTTTCAACAATACAAACGGCAGCTATACACTTGGGCTTCACCAGATGGAGTACACAGGAATCAGATTGACTACATCTGTGGCAAGAGGAGATGGAAAAGCTCAGTATCTTCAGCCAAAAGCAGGCCAGGAGCTGATCGTGGAACAGACCATCAACTGCTCATATGAAACTTCAACTTGAAGTTGAAGATAATTAAAATAAGTCCACAAGAGCCAAAATATGACCTTGAATATATCCCTCCTGAATTTAGAGACCATCTAAAGAATCAATTTGATGCATTGAAC
>NW_006922158.1:1461688-1462852 GCF_000298275.1 Orycteropus afer afer | reverse complement strand
CTTCTTTAAAGTGTTAAGAAGCAAAGACATCACTTAGAAGACTAAGGTGTTCCTAACCCAAGCCATGATATTTTCAGTTACCTCATAAGCATATGAAAGATGGACAATGAATAAGGAAGGCCAAAGAAATTATGCCTTTGAATTGTGCTGTTGGCAAAGAACACTGAAAATACCATAGACTGCCAGAATAATCAGTAAATCTGTCTTGGTAGAAATGCAGCTGGAATACTCCTTGGAAGTGAGAATAGCCAGACTTTGTCTTACCTACACTGGTCATCTTATCAGAGGGGACCATTCCCTAGAGAAAGATATCATGCTTGGTAAATTAGAGGGTCAGCGAAAAAGGGGAAGACCCTCAACAAGATGGATAGACACAGTGGCTACAAGCATAGCAAAGATTGTGAGTATGGTGCAGGGCTGAGCAGTGTTTCATTCTGTTGTATACAGGGTCATTATGAGTCAGAATAGACAACATCTAGCAAACCAACAAAATTATCAACATAGGAGCCATGGCAGCAAAGTGGTTAAGTGGTTGGCTGCTAACCAAAAGGTTGGTGGTTCTAACCCCCCAGCCAGTCTGTGGGATAAAGATGTGATAGTCTGCTTCTGTAAAGATTACAATTTTGTAAACTCTATAGGGAAGTTCCATCCTGTCCTATAGAGCTGCTGTGAGTGGAACGGACTTGACAGCAGTAGGTTTATTATTATTATCAACGTGGACCTTGGTTAGATTCCAGCAAACCCTATTTAACTCATAATATGGCTGAAATACTATATATTTGTAAGTTTTAAAACAAACTTCTGGAAAAATGACTAGAAGTTTGCCATCAAAAAATGTACATTAAAAGAACACAGATACTTTCTAAATAGATATGCACTAGTTCTCCATCATGCTCTAATCCCAAGCAATGAGATGCCACATACTTACGTAAGTAGTGTTTGTTTACCTTGAAGACTAGTGCTTGAGGTAAATCAGATTTAATGAAGAAAAATAAGGAGATAGATAGATGGAGACTTCTGTAGAGAAGTAAAGGTAACTTTGAGCCATTTTCCAGGCCTTTAGAAATTGAGTGCACTGAAGGTTTTTTAGTGTCTAATTTTACTTCAAAGCGTATGGATACAGATGCATTACTAGCACTGCTCTTACCTAGCCTTGATCAGGAT
>NW_006922158.1:1455747-1461561 GCF_000298275.1 Orycteropus afer afer | reverse complement strand
CAAAAAAAAAAAAAAAATTGCCCCAAGCCTCAAAACAAAATTTCATAATCCTTTTTGTTTACTCTCTTTCTCCCAGCTTCGGCATGTCTTTTTCTTGGGCTCTGTGTTCTTCTGTTTCTGCTTAGGATATGGGTATATGTGTGTTTGCTGTCAACAAAGTGCTTTCTTCTCCATTAATTTAATTTGATTTTGTTGCTCTCAAAAACCCTTTGAGGTAGGCAAGACAGGTATTACTATTCACATTTTATAAGAAAGAAATCAAAACTCAGAGAGATGGAGCTGAGACCCAAATCCAAGAAAGTCCAAGCCAAGCTGAGTGCTGCTTCCACCACACCCTGCAACTTCTTCCCCTAATATGGAGCCATCCTCCACTGGATCGTAGGAGGGAGAGGAGCTGGAAATTAGACAAGGCTGTCTCTAAGGGGAAAAAAACTGGAAGAGGGGAAAGCCAGGAGAACAATGCTGCTGTTGCTCCTACAGAGAAGGAAAA
The DNA here is from genome assembly GCF_000298275.1 of Orycteropus afer afer. Taxonomy (NCBI): domain Eukaryota; kingdom Metazoa; phylum Chordata; class Mammalia; order Tubulidentata; family Orycteropodidae; genus Orycteropus; species Orycteropus afer. The sequence continues at coordinate 1,461,071 of NW_006922158.1, read as the reverse complement.
GCAAAGAGCTGTGCTTATGGCACTGGAATGACTGCATAGGCCACTCATCTATGCCACTGATGGATGGTGGGTGGGGAGGGTGCTGCCAGTGGCATGAAAAGGAAAGGAGACTCACAGGTAGCAGCATCAGATGGGAGCCCATTCATATGTAAGGGATGTTCATAATTTGTGGGTTTGTAAGCTGGAGCTAGTCTGTCTGAGGAAATCCTGAAGCACAAACTATAGGCAAGCTATGTGAATTTTAGATTTGTCTCTAACACTTCTCCCGTAGTTTCAATCGCCACAAAAAACCAATTCCCCCAGCATCAAGGAAGCACGGGTCTTTAGGTCTGGATCCCACCTTTCTTCCTGAGTCTTAGCAATCTGAAGGATAGATAACTCAAGGTGTCTTTGGATTATGCTCACAGACAATCCTGAACCATCTCTTGGGCCCCTATGTTCCCCAACACAGGGCTACACAGAGCTGTTTCCAATGAAATGGTCTCATTGTTTCTGTGATGTTTAAAGATATGTACCTCATATTTATTAACTTTTCTTCTCCTCTATATTATTTCCTCACCAACACCCACTCTACCAACAATAAAAAGAATTCCTAACACAATTTAGTCACCAGCTTTCCTACTGATGTATTTTCCAAGCAAACATCAGCATATCTTCCCTTTAATTATATTTAATTTGCTTTTGCCTACTCCAACTACAATATTACTAAGGAGGGCTTATGGGATCAAGATAATATTATCTTCCTGTTGACTCTTCCCTTAACAAAAATCTTTTCGGAGAAATAAAGGAGATATTGCTTATCCAAAGCATTTAACAGAGTCTTTGTTGATTGTTATTATTCTTTTTTTCAAAAAAACCTTTTTATTGTGATTTGAGTGAAAGTTTAAACTGGGTTTCCATTCAATAGTTCATACACTTGTTTTTGTGACTTGATTGCAGTCCCCACAATTAAACAGCACTCTTCGCACTCCCTTAATGTGTTTACGATGCCTTAGGCACTGTGCCACTCTAGTGGCCTACCAAACCAGTGCTCCTGATCAAACCAGTAAGCCTGGTCATGTTTTATGATTTTGAGTTTTGTTCCACCTTTTTCTCCCACTCTATCCAGGACCTTCCATTGTGATCCCTTTCAGAGCACTGGGTAGTGGTAGCCAGGTACCATCTAGTTCTTAAAATATTTCTTGAATTTCATGTGACCATGTTCAAGTTCACAGATTCACTTAGGATATTTCCTTCCCGATGATATGTATAAATACCTACACATCAAAGGATGGGTTACTCCTGATAAATGGAGGGGGAAAAAAAAAAAAAAACGTTGCTATCAAGTCAATTCTGACTAATGACAACCCCATGTGCTTCAGACTAGAACTGCACTCCGAAGAGTTTTCAAAAGTAGATCACCATACTTTTCTTCCAAGACAGCTCCGGGTAGGTTCAAACTGCCAACCTTTCACAGTTACCAGTCAGGTGTATAACTGTTTGTGCCACTTAGGGAGTCCGTTGTTTCTGATTGATACACGTATACACACCCTACTGGTTCTATTTCTCTTGTGGAACCCTGCTGATACAACAAGCTTAGCCATGTGGTTTCCCCATCATTTTTTGCTTGAAAAACACATTAAAAGGGAATCAGTCAGGGAGTTGCTTGAAGCTGACACACTGATGAGTAAAGAGAATAAAAAGAGAGAAGATGGCAGAATCACCAAGTTATTGTGAAAGGGTTATTCTACATTCAATGTAATGAAGATGTAAATATGGAAGCCAATGCTTAAAGGAACATGTTTATGTTATCTGAAAAATTGAGTCTTATGCAAAACTCAAATCTCCAAACATGCTGTAAGTCTCAAGATTCTGAAATTTTCTTTCAAAATTATTTGGGTTCACTAGCAGAAATGCCTTCTATATAATAAACAACACCGTGGTCAATGGAGAAAAGATTGAAAGTTGTCAACGATTTCATTCTACTTGGATCAGCAGTTTATGTCCATGGAGGCAGCATTGGGCAAATCTTCTGAAAAAGACCTCTTTAAAGTTTTAAAATGTAAAGATCTCACTTTGATGACTGAGATGTGCCTGCCCCAAGATTTGGTCTTTTGAATTGTTTCACATGCATGCAAAAGCTGGACAATGAAAAAGAAAGACAGAAAAAGAATTGATGTGTTCACATTGTGGTATTGGTGAAGAATACTGAATATGCCGTGGAGTGCCAGGACAGCAAACAAATCATTCCTGGAAGAAATACAACCAGACGCTCCCCAGGAGCAAGGATGGTGAGACTTTGGCTCTGTTACTTTGAACACATCATCAGGAAGGACCAGTCATTAGAGAAGGACATTTTGTTTGGTACAGTGAAGTGTCAGCAGAAATGAGGAAAACACATCATTAGATGGATTGACACAATAGCCATAAAAATGGACGCAAACATACCAATCATCAGGAAGATGGCGCATGACTGGGCAATGTTTCATTCTGCTATACAGAAGGTCACCATGAGTTGGGGCTAACAACAACAATATTAAATGAAAGCTCAGGTTGGAATCGTGGGAGTCACTCTGGGCTTTATAAGATAAATAAATAATTTTGTTCTTTATTCTAAGACAAATAGTATGTCACTGAAGGATTTAGTGCCACAAAGTGACATGATCAAAAAAATGTTTTAAATTTTATTGTGGAGGTAGATACATAGATAGTTGTTCTTAGGTGTCATTGAGTCAGTTCTGACTCATAGCAACCATAAAACAAAACATCGACCAGTCCTACACCATCCTCAAAATCACTGCTGTATTTGAGCCCATTGTTGTAGCCACTGTGTCAATCCATATTATTGAGTATCTTCTTCTTCTTCTTCTTTTTTTTGTTTTGCTGACCCTCTACTTTACCAAGCATGATGTCCATCTCCAGGGATTGATCCCTCCTGATAACATGCCCAAAGTAAGATGAAGTATTGCCATTCTCACTTTTAAGGAGTATTTAGCTATACTTCTTCTGAGACAAATTTGTTTGTTCTTCTGGCAGTCCACTATACGTCGATATTCTTTGCCAACACCATAGTTCAAATGCATCAGTTCTTCCTCGGTCTTCCCTATTCATTGTCCAGCTTTCACATGCTCATGAGGTGATTGAAAATACCGTGGCTTGGGTGGCATCTTAGTCCTCAAAGTAACATCTTTGCTTTTCAACATTTTAAAGCAGACTTTTGCAGCAGATTCACCAATGTAATACATCATTTGACTTCCATAGGCATTGACTGTTGATATATATATGGAGCTCTGGTGGCATAGTGCCTAAGGCATTTGACTGCTAACCAGAAGGCTGGTAGTTCAAACTCACCAGCCACCCCTTGGAAGTAAGACTGGACAATCTACTTCTGTAGAGATACCACCTTGGAAACCCAAGGTGGGGTCACTATGAATCGGATTTGACTCGATAGCAGTGAGTTTGGTTTTTGGTGTATATGTGTGTGTGTGTGTGTGTGTGTATGGAGGGAACACTGCAAAAATAAAAATAAATAAATAAAAAGAATATATATTTGGTGGCATAGTGGGTAAGGCATTTGGCTGCTAACCAGAAGATCAAGGGTTCAAACCCACCAGCTGCTTCATAGGAGGAAGATGAGTCAACCTACTTCCATAAAGATTTACAGCCTTGAAAACTGAATGGGGGTTTATATGAGTCAGAATCAACCCAATGGCAGTGGGTCTGTTCTTTGGTTTTAAATACACACACACACACACAAGCATGCACACACACACGCATACATACATGTAGGAGCTCTGTTGGTGCAGTGCCTAAAGCATTTGGCAGCTAACCAGAAGATTGACGGTTCAAACCCACTAGCTGCTCCACGTAAGGAAGATGGGGCAATCTACTTCTGTAAAGATTGTTGTTGTTGTTGTTGTTGTTGTTATGTGCCGTCGAGTCAGCCCTGACTCATAGCGGCCCCTCCTTGGGTTTCCAAGGCAGTATCACTGCGGAAGTAGGATTGCCCAACCTTCCTTCCGAGGAGTGGCTGGTGGGTTTGAACCGCCAGCCTTCTGGTTAGCAGTCAAGTGCCTTAGCCACTATGCTACCAGAGCTCCCTCTGTAAAGATTACTGCCTTGGAAACCCAGTGAGGGTCACTATGAGTCAGAATTGACTCAATGGCAGTGAGTTTGGGGTTTTATACATATGTGTGTGTGTCTGTGTGTGTACAGATACATGTGTATATATGTATGTGTGTATATATACACACACACACATATATATGTGTGTGTGTGTGTGTGTGTATGTAGAAAACAAAAACCAAAACCAAACCCACTGCTGTCAATTCATTTCTGGCTTATAGTGACCCCTCCTTGGATTTCGAAGGCAGTGTCTCTACAGAAGTAGATTGCCCAGTCTTCTGAGGAGTGGCTGGTGGGTTTGAACCACCAGTGTTCTGGTTAGCAGGCAAGTGCCTTAGGCACTATGTCACCAGGGCTCCCATGTATGTGTTGTTGTTGTTTTGTGCCATGTATATACATATATATCTAAGAGAACACAAAAAAGTTATAGAGTGTACATGTATGTGTATAAAACAAAGCATATTTACCATTTTTATCATTTTAAGTGTACAATTTGCTGACATTAATTATATTCATCATGATATACAACCATTACCACTATCAATTTCCAAATGTTTTTCATAATCCTAACAGCAACTCAGTGCCCCTTAAGCAATAACTCCTCACCCCCCTGTCCTGCCCCCAGGCCCTGGTATCCACTAATAAACTTTCATCTCTGTGCATTGGTCTATTCCAGATTTTTCATATAAGTAGGGTCATATAATATTGGTCCTTTTATGTTTGACTTATTTCACTCAATATAATGTTCTCAATGTCCATTTGACAGCATGTATCAGAATTTCACTTGTCTTAATGGCTGAATAATATTCCATTGCATGTATATACCATATATTGTTTGTCTGTTCCTTTGTTGATGAACATTCTGAGTTGTTTCCACCTTTTGGCTATTGTGAATAGTGCTGCAATGAATGACATGATCAAATTTGTATATAAAAAAAAATCAGTCCTTGGGATCTTAAAAGCTAGCAAGCTGCCATCTAGATGCAACGATGGGTCTCTCTTCATCAAGAGCAAAGAAGAATGAAGAAAACCAAAATTCACGGAAACAATTAGTCCTAGCGACTGGTCCACCATCCGATCTGCAGCCTATACAACTATGAGACCAGAGGAACTAGATGGTGCCCAGCTACCACGGTCATCCACTTGGAAGGGGATCTATGGAGGAGATCCTTGATAGAGAGGGATAACAGTGTGGGAAAAAAACTCAAAATCATTTGGAG
>NW_006922158.1:1452460-1455092 GCF_000298275.1 Orycteropus afer afer | reverse complement strand
GAGATCAGTGGGACTTCCTGAGTGACTGAGATATGAGGGCGAGGGAGTAGGATGTGTCACTGCTGCCTGCTAGGTTTCTGGCTCGTGGAACAAGATACAAGAAGGTGTCATCCACTGAAACGTAGAGCACTGGAAGAGCACCAGGTTTGGCTGGAGGAAGTGGTGAAGGGAAGAGCAAGAGGTCTTTTTCAGACCTGTTTTGTTTGAGATTTCCAGGAGCCATCCAAGAAGAGATGTGGAACTGGCAACTAGATAAAGAGATCTGGCTCTCAGAGTAGAGTTCTGGTCTGAAGATACAAACATGTGAGTCATCTGCTTATCAGCTGAAGCCATGGCTATAAATGAAATCAACTAAGAGGAGAGTACAGAAGTGATGAACAGCCAAGGACTGAGCCTTGAGGAACATCAGTATTTAATGGCTGGATACCTGTGCCTGCTTTTAATTTAGGCTCAATAAATGTTTACCGAACCAAGTTGAAGTGCCTTATGAGAAAGGTTCTGATGCACCTGAATGTGTTATCTGTCCCGGAGAGAACCCTAGCACATATCTTTAAACATTGCAGTGGATTTCAGCCTGAACTATCCTCCATTCTGTTGGCACCAATCCTACCTTCCCCACAGAGAACAGCAGGGAGATTGCTGCCAAGTAGCACCGTGCTTCATTCAAGCTGGCTCCGTTTCTCTCTTACTTACTACCGCAGCCCAACATGCAATTCACACAGGCCAGCTCACTCCCGCACTTCCTTTGGCTGTTGCTAGCTTCTCTCAAGTTGGACCCAACTTGTAGTGACCCCATAAACACCAGAACGAAATGTTGCCTTGTCGTATTCCATCTTCACTATCCACTGTTGCAACTACTGTGTACTCTGAGCACCTTCCAACCTAGGGGCTCATCTTCCAGCACTAGATTAAACAATCTTCTGTTGTGATCCATAGGGCTTCCACCGGCTAAGTTTTTGAAGCAAATTGCCAGGCGTATCTTCTTAGACTGAGTTAGCACAGAATCTCCACTGAAACCTATCCTCCCCGGGTGACACTGCTGGTACTTGAAATACCAGTGGCATCACTTTCCAGTACCACAGCAATGTGCAAGTCACCAGAGTACAACAAACTGGCAGATGGGTGGTGGGCACTTCCTTTACACCATTCCAAACTACTTGTACAAAATAGAATTAGATGACTAGAATCTGGTATTGAGATTTAAAATGACATTAGCTTTTTAAATGGACATTCATAAAACGCATATTGGCATTTTATGAAACTACCTTGACTATGCTCCCACAAATTAAAAAAAAAAAAAAAAAAAAAGATTAAATGGCTATTCTTTGTTCAGCCCTTTGCAGAAAAATAGGAGAGAAGCAAAAGACATCATGTCTACCATTGAGGAACTTTTAGTCTATTTAGGGAGACAAGACTGACATCCATGACACAATTAAATTAAAATAAAGATCACATGAATAAAGCATATATTGCACAGCATATGCACTATTAGAGCTCGAGCGAGGAGTTCTAATTTACATGCACAGAATAAGGCATCGGAGTGACTTGATGGACTATCACTGCTTTCACACTACCACTATCTTTGCTCCTGGGAGGAACTGGACAGAAACTATATTTGACAAACATATCTCTAGGGGAGAATGTTACATAATCACCTGCAGAAACCAATTCAACCTCACATAATAGAATTTGAACCTCTTTTAAATGATTTAGGCCACTTGAGAGTTTCAGAAGTCAGTTCCCAAATTAATTTAGCATTTATCTTCCAGACAGGCTATTATTGTGAACAGTAAATGTCTGTTAAAGGAATTCAGATGAGTGTGGCCAAGGAAAGGAGTTCTTCATTTCTCGTGCCACTTGACTTCTCGGCAGTATGTGGCACTGTTGGCCAGCCACTCTGCTCCCCACCCTTCCCAGTACCACGCTCTTCTGATTCCCTTTCTACCTCAACAACTAATCAGCCTCTAGCCTCATGCCTGGTACATAGTGGGTACTCGACAAATATTGTTAAAAAGTAAATGGACTTTCAAATCATAAAAAAAAGACCAGGTTTGCTGGTCTGATAAATAGATCCTAGTGAGACCCCTGAGACTATGGCCCCTAGCTACCCTTCAGGTCTGGAACTGAACTCACTCCTGTAGCTTCCAGCCAAATAATATATAGGCATATGGGCTGAACATTTACATCAGGTAGATACAGTCCTTGGAGCAATCAATCATGGGAGAACAGAAAGGCAGTGTATGCACAGGGAGACAGTTCGAGGGGTGGGAGTGCACGGGAGGGAAGGACACAGGGAAGTGGGGAGGAAGGGAAGAGGGAGAAAGTGGGAAGAGAGCTGTTACATTGTGGGGAACTGCAGTCAATATCATGAGACAAAATGTGTATGAACTGCTGCATGGAAAATGAATTTGCTCTGTAAGCTTTCACCTAAGCCACAATAACAATTAAAAATAAATAAATACAAAATACCTCCAGTCCTTATAGAAACAATAGAAGACAGACACAGAGTAATCCCTCACAGACAAGCAGACACTATGGGAGAAAAATCCAATAGATCTACCGTCTCAGGACCATAGCACTGGGGAACACCAGACTCAGTTGGCACAACACAATACATAAAATCCTTGTTCCA
>NW_006922158.1:1445873-1451495 GCF_000298275.1 Orycteropus afer afer | reverse complement strand
ATAAATAAATAAAATGTTTCTTCTTAGTCTCTTCTCTGCTGACTCTTCCTTTTTCATCCAATACTTAAAGGTGGACATGCTCCCAAGTTTCCATATTTGGTCTTCTCTTCTCCTATCCTCACTCCCCATGGGTGGTCTTGCCCATTCCCATGGCTTTCACTACCACCTATATACTGATAATAGCCAAATGCCCATCTCCATCATTCATCTAACCTCTGAACTCTAAACCCCATATTATCAACCACCTACAGGCTCTCTCGTGGGTGAGTTGCAGGAAATTCAAGACCAAGGTCCAAAACCAGACTCATTATCTTTTTTCTTAAAGTTGTACTTGCTTCCGAGTTATGAATGTAGGTTTACAATTCCATCATCCTCTCAGTCACCAGGCCTCAAACCTAAAACGTCTTCAACTTCTCCCCCTTCTGCAGCCTCCCCAGTGTCCCATCATTTGCCAGGTCCTGTGAATTCCCCTGGATGTTACCCACAGTATCTAGCTCCTCCTCCCTATCGTCACTCTTACTGCATCTTCATTGTTTATTACCTGGATTCTGGTCATTACTGCCTTTTTAACATTCCCCACAGCAATTCACCTTGCTCGTTTATTTTCCACTCTACCAAAATATAACTCAAATAATATCATTCTCCTTTTCCAAAAATCATTCTTAATTTCTGTAAACTGCTTTTTGGCTTATAAAGTTTTTTCATATACTCAGAATCAGTCAAGAACTCTTTCAGCTTCAGGGAACAGAAATCCCAACTAACAGTGACATATATAAATAAAGGGTTATTTTTCTCACATACATTCAGACATAAGTGGTTGCTGGCATTAGTTCACTGGTGCCACAAAGATCCAGAAACTCTTCTGATATTTCTGCGTTGTCATCCATAACATGTTGGCTTTTCAGCTTCATTGGTGCCAACATCTCAGCCACAAGATGACTATTAGAGCCCCAGTTGTCATGCCTACATTCAAGACAGAAACTAGGGTAAAGTCAACAGCATTAACAGTGTCTATAGCTTTTCTTCAGGAAAGCAAAAGTTCTGATAGAAATCCCTCAGCAATCTTTTGTTTATATATCATTAGCAGGGTTTCAAACCAATTATTCTCATCTCAGTCATGTCTGACAAAGTGAAACTTGAATGGCTGCAAATTTTTAAAATGTGAGTGAACCAGAACTATAACTGGAACAGGAAAAATAATAGGTTGACACTCTGCTAGAAACAATCTCACTCTTAGAAAACAAGGGCATTATGCATGTTGCATAGCAACCAAAACTCTTCATCAGCAGAGTCAGAAATAACGGTGTCCCACTCAAAGATGGTGGCTGATCACACCGTATTGAATGTGTGTCACTCTTGATAGTCCTGGCAATAATCCAGTCTCCTACCTCAGGCTCCAGAAGGAGCTAACTAGACCTCTTCTGAGTTTCCCATTCCAAAGCTTTGACCCATAAATTTTCTCATTTGGTTATTGTTTGCTTTACCCAAGTTTTAAAAATTCAGATCTGTTCTGATTTTGCTTCATTGGCTATGACTAAACCAGTTTGAAGCCCTGATCCTTAGCCGTAAGTGTGTCACTGACACATGGCTACCTCAAGCAAAGCTGAGGAGTATTTGGTTTTTTAAGCCTCTGTTGTAGATAGAAGTAAGAGAGAAAAGGGTTAGGAATACATACTGGGTTAGCCAGCCCACAATGCCTGTAACATAACTCTTTCATTTGATTCCTCCTACAACTTTTGACTAGGATGATTGCCTTCATTTCCAGGTTAAGGAAATCAAGGTCCAGAGAGGTTAGGTGACTTGTCCAAGGTCACACAGCTAACAGGTGGCAGAGTCACAGACAGCACTTTATGATTCCTGCTGAGGACTTTCACCCCACCATGGAGTCCTACCTCAGGGAATACATTCCAAGCTCCAGGAAATGCAAAACCCTTAGGAATCTAATCCACAGATTCTTCTCTCACAGTATCCCACCACACTCCTTATGTACTACCCAAATTCTTGATTACTCCCTGATTGTGCCAAATAATTGCAAACCCCCATTCCTTTTTATAAGGTGGCCATCAACTTGGAATGACTTGCCTTTCCTCCCTTGCCCTAACCCCCTGAAGCTTTGTTTACTGAATTTAAATTCACACTTCAAGATCCAGCTTAAATTCTACCTCCTAACTGAGGCATTCCCTAATTGTGTCAGTTATTATTCATTATTTATGCCAGAAGCCCTAAACTCTGTTATAGCACTTCTTTTATGCTGTCTTGATAGTTGTTTCCTTTCCTATCTCCCTCCTTAAATTACGAGTTTCTTGATACAGAATCTAAGTTGTCTTTATATTCATGGCCGGCAAACTTTTTTTTCTTTTTTTTTTTTTTCACAGCTTGCTGGTCGGATAGAGACTGGTAGAACCCCCAAGACTATGGCCCTTGGTCACCCTTAGGACCTGGACTCACTCCCACAGCTGTTTTCAGTCAAAACAATAGACAGGTCTACAAGGTGAACAATAATTCTAAGAAAGTACACACTCTTTAGAACAATCAACTATTCATGATCAAAAGAGCAGAATTTGCCTAAGGACAAAGTTCAGAAGGCAGGAAGGATTAGGAGAGGAGGAGGAATGGAAATGAGAAAAATAGGGAAGTAGGAGAAGTGATGTTACATTGAAGGGATTGCAATCAATGATATAAAACAAAATGTGTGTGGATTGTTGAATGGAAAACTGGTTTGCTCTGTAAACTTTCACCCACATCACAATAAAAAGTTAAAAAAGAAGTTTTGGCATACTGTGTATTTATTCTCATGGAATTTTTTTATTTTGTTTTTTATTTTTTCTATTACCCAGTAGTTTTTAAACAGGGTGTTAATCAGTTTCCATGTATTTGATTTTTCCCCTTGATCTTCCCATTGTTGATTTCCAATATTATAATGTTGTGATCTGAGAAGATGCTTTGTGGTATTTCAGTGTTTTCAAATTTGTTGAGGCTTGCTTTGTGACCTAACATATGGTCTATTCTGGATAATGTTTCATGTGCACTGGAAAAGAACATAGACTGCATTGTTGGGTGGAGTGTTCTGTATACACCTATGAGGTTAAGTTGGTTGATTGTGTTGTTTAGATCTTCTGTGTCTTTGTTGAGTTTCTTTCTGGTTGTTCTGCTCTTCATCAAAAATGGTGTATTCAAATTTCTTACTATTATTGTGGAGTTGCCTATTTCTCTTTTCAATTCTGCTAAAGTTTTATTTACGTGTTTTGGGGCTCTTTCAATGGGTGTGGAAATATTTATAATGGTTATGTCCTCTTGACTCTTTAATTATTATACAATGGCCTTTCTTATCTCTTATGCTTGTTTTTGTTTTGTTTTGTTTTTTACCACTTGCACAACACAAGAACCCCTTTCATGTATTGCAAAATGTAATCCTTACTACAAGCCAATGAAGAAAAGTAAAAATAAAACATTTTCACTTGCTTTTTACAGGTGAGGGAACAGAGGCATAGAGAGGTTCTAAAGGTGCCAAAATCAAATGATTATTAAGTAGTAAAGCCTAGATTCTCAGGGGCACAAATTGTTAACTACTACACTAATGAAAATTTGGCAGTTCAATGTCGATTTTTGCCTTATTGTCTATTTTATCAGAATGAATATTGTCACCTCTGTTCTTCTTTGGCTGCCATTTGCTTGCTATATGTTTTTACATCCTTTGAATTTTAGCTTATTTTTGCCTTGGTGCCTAAGATGTGTCTCTGTACACAGCATATTGATGGGTCATGTTTTCTTACCCATTCTGCTACTCTCTCTCTCTCGACTGGTATACTTAATCATTTACATTCAATGTAATTATCAATAGGTATGAATTTACTGCTGTCATTTTGCTGGGTTTGTGTGTGTGTATGTGTGTGTGTGTGTGTGTGTGGTGTAGGGGATCTTTGTTCTATATATTTTTCTGTGCTGAGTTCATTTTGTATATGGATTTTCTTATTATTTCCTTCATTGCTGTTGTTTTAGCATTTATTGAATCTTTATGATTTTCTTCTTTTTCACTTGGTGAGAAGGTTTATTAATTTTCCTTGAGGTTACCCTGTAATTTATCATTATCTTCCCAAGTTTGAAGCAGTCCATTAATCTTGATATCATCTTGACTTCCTCTCCATTTAGAAGTTTTATAACTACACCACTTATTCTCTCTTTCTGCTTTGTAGTTAACATCATTTACAAATTGATGTCTCTGGTTCCCAATTTTCATTCTGGTAGATTTTATTTTTGATGCTTCTATATCTGGGTTGATTCCTGGGTGATATTGTCATGTGTCTTGTGTCTTTATATCAGGTTGTTGCCTGGTGTTCTTGGTTCTCTGTTCAATGGACTCCCTTTAGTATTTCTTGTAAGATTGGTCTGGTTTTTACAAATTTCTATGTATCTGTGAATGTTCTAATTTTGCCATCATATTTGAAGGACAATTTTGATGAGTATTTAATTCTTTGGGTTTTTTTTTTTTTTTTTTTTCAGAGTTTTATATATGCCATCCCATTGCCTTCTTGCCTGCATGGTTTCTGCTGAGAAATCAGAGCTCAATCTTATTAATTCTCCTCTATGGGCAACTTCTTATTTTTTCTGAGCTGATTTCTTAGTCTTCAGTTTTGGAGAATTTGATTATATGTTTTGGTGATTTTATTTTGGATTCTCTCCTATTTGGGGTTTACTGAGCGTCTTGAATGCATGTCTTCTCATCTTTCATGATATTAGGGAAATTTTCTTCCAATAGATCTTTGATAATTTTCTCACTGCTCTTTTTTGTCTCTTCCTGTTCTGGAATTCTGATCACATGTAAGTTATTCCTCTTGATGGTGTCCCATATGATTATTAGGCATTTTTAATTTTTTTCATTCTTTTTTTCCTGATTGTTCCTCTAACAGCTTAGTATTAAGATATTTGTCTTCAATTTTGCTAATTTAAATTAAATAAAGAAGAGGGCAAAGACCTTGAGTGGAGACAATGAGAAATGAAGTGACAACTTAGAGACCAAGGGCTTGGAGGGCCACGCTAAAGAGTGTAGACATCAACCTGACCAAAATAAGATGCCACTGAGGACTTTGAACAGAAGAATATTGAACTCTTATCTATATGTTTACAAAGATCACCCTCACCCCAATGTGGGGGCTGAGCTGGAGTAAAGAGAAACAGAACAATTAGGAGAGGTCAAATGCTATTTGTTAGACTCACAGAAACTTAAGACAGTGGTAGTTAGGGTGGACAGAAGATAAATATAGAGCTCTAGTGGTACAGCGCCTAAGGCATTTGACTGCTAACCGGAAGATTGGTGGTTCAAACCTGCCAGCCACTCCAAGGAAGGAAGATGGGCAATCTACTTCCCTAAAGATACACCACCTCGGAAACCCAATGGGGGTCACTATGACTCAGAATCAACTCAATGGTAGTGAGTTTGGTTTTCATTTAGGAGGAACGCAGAAGACTTGATTTTGACTCAATATGGGGCAAAATGGAGAGGAGGAATAAAGGATTATGGCTTAGAAAATTGGGTGGATTGTGAAATTATTACAAAAGGGGGAACACAAGATGTTTGCAATGCAACGCAATGCACTGCCATGGAGTCAGATCCAACTCATAGCG
>NW_006922158.1:1443700-1445488 GCF_000298275.1 Orycteropus afer afer | reverse complement strand
TTCCTTCCGAGGAGTGGCTGGTGGGTTTGAACCGCCAGCCTTCTGGTTAACAGTCAAGTGCCTTAGGCACTACGCTACCAGAGCTCCCTTACAGGGATATAGCAATAGCAAAATACTCTCAGGAAGGTTGGTGAAAGAAGAGAGCAAAGAGGTGGCTGTAAGAATAAAATGAGTTCAAGGGAGATAATGTATCCAAAAGTGCTGTGGGGGGAGAAAAAACATAGGATAGTTATTATTCTGTTAAGCAAGGGCCATTCTCCAAAAAAGAAAAAAGGCCCTCCCACTAGCACATGAATGAGTCATTAGGTAAAGGAAATGGAGTTCCTGTTATAATTCCTGTTTTCATGGAAATGGAAGTACTGTCCATTCATGTATGTTTTGAGGGATCTCATTAAGAAATTACTCCCTCAGGTTGATCTGGCAGTTTCCTTTGATACTCAGAGTGGTAGCAGGCAACAGGGTATTGCATTAAGCAAAAGGTCATGAGCTTGCCACTGTCTTTTAAGCTAGGAGATTGAGGCTATACATATGTAAAGACCAATCAAGTGGCTTGATGACTTTGTGCACTGAATTGATCCTGATTTGGTATTGTGTTGACCCAGCCTGGGTCTCCCAATCACCCATGAAACCCCTTTATCAAATTGCACATCACACACACTTCAGTTGAGGTAGAGAAAAAAACTGGTGCAACCCAGCTCGAAAGTTCTCAGGGACAAAGCTGAGAGACTTGTGACACATAAAAATACCAGGACATGGGAAGTCCAGAATCTAATGGAGTGGAAATTATGACCCAGGACACCAATTTTCTGCTATTTCCATGTCCTCTGAAATAAGGATGATGAATCACTTTGACAGCAATAATAATAATATCTTTACAATTGGCAAAGCACTTCCAAAGCCATTATGTCATTTGATCCCAACTACCCTGCAAGGTAGGATGTACAGTGATTATAGTCCCCTTTGCAGTTGCAAAAACTAAAGCTCAGGGGTTAAGTGACTTCTTGGCATGGCATAGACAATAAGTAGCAGAGCCCTGCCTCTACACTCTAGGTCTCCTGACTTAGAGTCAAGCACACTTTCTACTAATTACACAGCCAACAGAAGCAATCAACAGGCAAATGGTTCTGTGAACCCCCAGTGCCATCACAGGCACAAGTCAGAGAAGGAAGAAACAGGTGCTCAAAGACAACTGGGGACCTCTCTGTAAAGTTAGCCTTTTCTTCCTAAGAGTTTACTTTTTTTGTCCTGAGCTGCAGGTCACTCACATAAATTCTTGGTGCATTAGATAAAGATTCTTGTTTGTGTAAGGCAGCCTTGCCCATGCTATGCCAGTGTCTGATTTCTGAACAGTGCTCCTCACTTTGTTAAATTCTCCTGGATTTCTTACTCATCTGCCCTCCCCCCACATTCAGCTGAGCAAAAGCCACCATACCTGTGAATCCTACATTCTGAAACTGAATCACAGTTTGGATTTATTTCCATGTCTATTATTAAATGTTGGGATGCATAATGAGAAAAAAAGGACATATTAGATAAATGAATTCAGCTTGATGAAGGTCATTTTCAATTGTGACTGCCAATTACACAACCCTTCGGCTAACATTACAGACAGATGCCATGCAATAGAATTTTCTCTGATAACAAGTTTGCTTCTTGGCAGAATAAGGCAGCTCATTAGTAATCTTGGATCTCTTTTCATATTTGTGATTCAACTCTAGATGTTAGATACTAGGTGATCTGGGCTTTGTGCCATGAAAAACCCATGACATTTCCATAGAAATCCTGATT
>NW_006922158.1:1441722-1442889 GCF_000298275.1 Orycteropus afer afer | reverse complement strand
CTTGCCCCTTGTCAGCTCTACTATACACCTGGGAATTCTGATCATTCACATAAACTTATAGGACCATTGTCTGCCAACCCTATATATGTTCTTGGATACCCTCCCCATTTCATAGACATATCTAATTGTTTAGCCTGTCCACCCATCTATCCACCCATATACCCATGTTTGCCTTCACTGACAAGCAGTACTGTGTATGCAAAAGGGTTCATATTTGTTGTCTGTACCTCCCATGTACGAGAGGGGACTTCTTGAGGTCCTCTGTACTACCCTGAACTAGGATAACTAGTTATAAAGATAAGAAGGAAGGAGTATGGGAGGCAGAAGTGGGGAGGCAGACAGAAGGAGAAGGAACCAGATCTCAGTTTTTGTTTAAGAGTTGCAGTGGCAATACACATCTATGTGACTGTATGCACATAAAATAAAAATAATAAAACACATAGGGAACACAGCTATGAATACTTCTTAGACATAACCAAACACCTCACAGGATTGGATTTCTGTGTTTGAAGTATTAGGATCATAGACTCATGGGACATCTCAGTCAATTGGCATAATGTAGTTCAAAAAGTTATATCTTATATTGGTGAGTAGTGTCTGGGGTCTTTTTAAAAGCTTGTGAGTAGCCATCTAAGATACAGCTATTGGCCTCTATTTATCCAGAGCCAAAGAGAAATAAGGAAACCAAAGACTAAAAGAAGAAACTAGTCTATAGGACAGTCTACACAAACCACAACCTCATCTACCCTGAGACCAGAAGAACTAGATGGTGCCTGGCTACCACAACCAAACATTCTCATCAGAGCCACACAGATTGGCCCTGTTAGAATGAGCAGAAATTGTGGAACATAATCTCAAATTCCTAATTAAAAAAAAAAAAAAAACAGACCTACTGGATGGACTGGTTGAGACTGGAGGACTCCCTGAGACTATCACCCTGAGATCTACTCTTCAAACCCTGAACCAAAACTAATCCCTGAGGCCACCCTGCAGGTAAATAACAAATTGGCCAAATTGACTCACAAAATATTATTACCTGTACTGTGTTCCCTTTTAAAATCATCTATACATGGCCAGAAAGATGTTTACTTGTGTTTTATTGACTATGCAAAGGCATTTGATTGTGTGGATCATGACAAATTATGGACAACATTGAGAAGAATGGGA
>NW_006922158.1:1425994-1440527 GCF_000298275.1 Orycteropus afer afer | reverse complement strand
GGGACACGGCAGGCACTCTTTGGAGAACTACCGATTTGTCTTGAAGAGATGGGACTGAAGGAGAGCGGAGAAGCAACGTGGCATTTGCCGAGATCCGCGAGGATAGCACCCTGGAGTACCGACCATAGAGGTACCGGCGGCATAGAGAGGCACCCTGGCCGCCATCCCGGAGCGGGGACCTTCTCTGAGCGCCCCGGCTCAGCTGCGCATGATGAATGCGGTACTTTGATCATTGCTAGTGTATTCTACTCTACTTAAAAATGTCTGACATGCACCTAAACGCAAGGCCGTTACTTCATTTGATCTAGTGAAAGGGGTGCGACCCTTGGGGCCCTCAGTACAGCCACAGTGCTTTGTTTTCTTTTTGTAGAGGGAAATGGAAAGAACAAAAGCGGCAAATGGAACAAGCCCAGTGAGGCAAACAGACAAGCCTGATGCAGCAAGCTCCAGCAGCGGCCACGAAGGCTCACGGTGCTGCAAATGGTGCGTTTCAATACCGCAGACTCTCACTCTCCGCCAGCGTCTTGGAGCGCCCTGCCGCCAGCTAACAGGAGCGATTGGTGGGGACAACCCATCCTCGGTGAGAAAGCTGTCTCCGTAAGGTCCCTAGGTGACACTTTGTGCTCAACTCTACTAACCTAAAGTTTGCCCATTGGACCCCAGCCAGCCACACCAAGGAAGACAAGGCCTGGCAATCTTCCCAATTAAGATGACAGCCAATGAAACCCTGCGGAGTAGTTCTACACAGTAACACGTGGGGTCCCCTTGAGTCGGAATTGACTCCATGGCAACTAACAACAGTTTAAGATACCCAATCAAGGTAAGGGACTAGCTAGAGCCATGTGGCTGCGGAGAGAGGCGATGGTTCCCAGGAGGAGGGCGGTCATCTTGCAGGCACGATTTAAATACTCAGTACCTTGTCTTTGCTCCCCGTACCTGCCATACCCCACCCTCATCTCCGCTTGTGTGGTTGTTCTGTTTTGCCCCATATTCTCTCATTTCTCCAAACTCTTGCACCCCAAAAGAAACTAAACCCATTGCTGCCATCAACCCCATACGACAAGGTAGAGCTTCCCCCTAGGATTTTGAGAGAAGCAGACTTTCTCCCACAGAGCATCTGACCTTCCAGTTAGCAGCCTAGCGCTTTAACCACTATGCCCCCAGGGCTTGTGAACTCCTATAGAACTTGTTAATATCATGTCTGGTCCTTGGTTATGACGTTGACTTCTTTTGTGACTTGACTTTTCCATGAGCTGATAACTTTACATGCTCAGTAACATTTTGTAAAGGGTCTTAGGGACAGGGACACACCTTATACTTCTTCAGAGTTCCCTCGCAGTTCCTAAAACAGTTCTGCTACATAGTAAGTGGCCAAATGCTTGTCGAGTTCAACTGAACATTTATTCTGTTTCCACTGTAGAGAAGTTTGCCTCTTGACTAGAGCTAACTCATCTTCCCTCTCCTAACTGCAGCTACTGAATGGAAAAAATGGCATTTTATTTCACTCCATGCACCCATTCATTCATTCATTCATTGGAAAACACTGAATGAATTGTTACTCAATTCCAGTCACTGTGTTAGGTGCTGAGGTTACAGAGAATAATCCAATAATTAGTAAATTCCCGGGAGGGCATAGTCTACTTGGGGAACAGATATGGAGACAAACAAATCATCACCACACCAGAAAATGAGTGCTGTAAAGAGAGTACAGAGTGCTAAGGGACCCCCAGAGGAGGTGATTATAGGTGAGTCTCTGGTGTTTGGATGAGAACTCCTAGGAACTAACCCCATAGCTAATCGATCGTAGCCCACATAGGATTATTCATCTTTGACAATGTCCTACAAGCTATGATACTCCAAAATGGGTGAAAGAAACCAAAAGAAGCAGCTTTCTCTTTCCTCATTTCAAAATTCTTTCCTCAGGGAGGAGATTCAATCTCCTGACTTGCTCCTTGTCAGCTCCTTTCGCACCTCCCTGACCTCCTCCTTACCCCATCAGCTGCCTTCTACCTCCTGAATCATCCCACCAGAGGGTAACCTGACTACCTCCCCTCCTTGCACAACCTTGTGTTAGTGAGCCAGGCAGCCAGAGACTTAGGCAGTCAACTGAAAGGATCTTACAATTAGGGACCTTCAGTCAAATTATCCTTCTTCTGATGATTTTTGGTGTTTAAAACAGGGCTTCAAACTGGTTCAGTCATGGCAGACAAAGTGAAACTGGAACAGACCCAAATTTGTAAAATGTGGGTGACCCTGAACGATAGATGGAACAGGAAAAATTACAGGTCAACACCCTGCTAGAAACTTAATCTCTCTCTTAGAAAACAAGGACAGCTTGTATGTTGCATAGCAACCAAATCTTTTGACCGCCACGGAAGCGATGATGTTCTGCCCAAAGATGGCAGCAAACCATGTGCTTGGAATATGTGTTGCTCTTTACAGTCCTGGCAATAATCCAGTCTCCCACATCAGGCTCCTGAAAGGGCTTTCTATGCCTCTTCCCAGTCTCCCACTCCAGGCTTCGACCTATAATTTTTCTGTTTTTCATTATCGTCCCACTTCACCCAAATTTTAAAGATCAGGTCGGTTCCAATTTTGCTCCACTGGCCATGACTGCACTGGTCTGAAGTCCTGTTTTAAAATCACTGGCTATTGCTTCAAATGATGTGCTGGGACCTGTAATATTTCCTTTGTGAAACTACACTGCAGAAGGTACAACTGTATCCTGATATGCCCATGGGGTATGAACTGAGATGTCAAGTAGATTTTGCTTCACAGCTATTGCAAGCAACCTGAGCAGAGAAGAAGCTGTCTGGATGGTCAAGCAGTTTGAGGTGCCACTTCACTTTTCCTTGGACCTGATTTGTAACAGATAGTTCCGCCAATGTGAGACCAACTCAGACTCACACTGTGAAATCTGTTTGTTTACCAACCAGGAAACATAAAGGAAACCATCCTCCAGAGGTTCCTGAGGCCGTGGGAGAGCAACTGGGCCAGCAATGGAGGAAGAAGAGGGGAGAACTGAGTGGCACTTATCACAGGTCTCAAGAAACCAGGTGGCTTTTGGCTAACCATTTGGCATTTTAAACAATTTGTTTTTCCATTACAGATGTTGCTTCTGAATCCAGCCACATATTCACAATACCAACAACCCTACACAGCTATTCCTGGAAACTGGACATGCAAATCACCCTAATGACGTGTCCATCTGCGATCTGAAGTGCATGAAACCACTTTCAGGGGGCTCTTGGTGCTCAGCCTGGGGCATCTCCACTCTCCCTAAGGTGCTGTGGTACAGCAAGCAGAGCGGCTTCCCACGCCACATGAAGGAGGCTGCGTTGGTCACTTTGCCTGCTTGCCACCCAGGACCGGTTCCTCAGAACACCCCACAATGGGAGTAATCTAATGATGAGAACTAAATGTGTGAATTCAATGGAGTCCTGGGGTCTACCCGGGGTGGCTTCTTGTCAGACATGTATAAAGTGAAACTGCGATTAGCCATTACACTATAATCTGCTACCAGTGGTTTTGCACCCAGGCATCTAAAATTGCACTAGGTCACTGAAGTTTTCCCGTGCCACTGACATCAGCTTTAGGGGAGATGAATTCTGGGTGCTTTCTCAATAGACTTGTTCTTGTTTTGTTTTTATTTTTGCTTTGTTTGGTTTTCCTCTTGTGAGGCAGATCCTAGTGATTCAGTTACAAGTTCTTATTCCAGGATCTTTCTGGTCTCCCTACCTTATGATGTATTTAAGTTATTTCCCACTTTCTTTTAAAGGTTGGTGTTTGTCTTATGGGGAGTCCGTGGGTGGTACAATGGTAAATGCACTCAGCTGCTAACAGAAAGGTTAGAATTCGAGTCCACCCAGAGGCATCTCAGGAGAAAGGCCTGATGATCTACTTCTGGAAAATCAATCATTGAAACCTTACGGGCACAAGTCTGCTCTGACAGATAGGTCCCCTGGAGTTGCAGTCAACTCAACAGCAACTGCTTTTTGTTTGTTTTGGTTTTGGTCTGCCTCGATTGGTATAACTCATATTAAATAAGTCTACTGTTGGGGACAGGAACTTGGAAATCCTCATTCACTTGCTCCAACAAACTATATAGGAATATGTATTATTATGACTCAATGTTCCCCCTCTCTTTTTACATTATGAAAAATTCAAACATATATAAAATTAGACAGAATGGCATACTTGAATCCCTATCACTCAGCTTCAACAATTATCCACTGGCCCATCTTGTTTTATCTATACCTACACCCACCTCCTTCTCCCATATTATTTTGAAACAAATCCTATACATCATATAATTTCATCCATAAATATTTCAGAGTATAGATTCCTTTTTAAACAGAAGCACAGTACCATTGTCAAGTATAAAATGAAATAACATTATCCTCTCTCCATGAGAACACTCCTAACACAAGTTTAGCAGAAAGCCCAGCTAGAGGCTGAAGTTGGACACTGTCAGAGCACTGTATGTGAGTACATGTGACTCTCCCCAGGGACCCCTGGCCTAGATTTGAAGGGGCCCAGGGCCTGCAGTGCAACCCTATGTTTATGGTTGTTGTTGTTGTTGTTGTTGTTGTTCTGTGCCGTCAAATGAGATCTGACTCATAGCGACCACTCCTTGGGTCTCCAAGGCAGTATCACTACAGAAGTAGATTGCTCAACCTTCCTTCTGAGGAGTGGCTGGTGGTTTTGAACCGCCAGCCTTCTGGTTAGCAGTCAAGTGTCTTAGGCACTACACTACCAGAGCTCCTATATGTGTATGGTACACACACAAATAAAAAAAAAAACCTCACTGCCGTCAAGTCAATTGCAACTCATAGTGACCCCTCCTTGGATTTCCAAGGCAGTATCTCTACAGAAGTAGAGTGCCCATTCTTCCTTCCGAGGAGTGGCTGGTGGGTTTGAACCGCCAGCCTTCTGGTTAGCAGTCAAATGCCTTAGGCACTATACCACCAGAGCTCCTGTATGGTACACAGTAAATACATAATAAATATTACATGAATTGATATGGCTGGGCAAGATTTCTCACTTCTTTCTCAATTGTACTCTTAGCCTCCAGTTCATGTGCTTCCCCAAAATATATGCCTATCACACCCTCTTGAGAAGAATTACACAAACACACACACACACACACACACACACACCCTTTGACTACCAAGCAGCACCCAAATAAGACTATTATGAATACTCTTCTTGATTTAGTATGTTATACCTGGCATATCTATGACATTAAATCAAGTGAAATTCTTTACTCAAGCTCCATATCTTGTTGAACACTCTTGGCACAGAGTTATATTGAGAAGTTTCATTCACAGCAAGCAATATTTAACAACATTTGTTCAGTAGTTGGAATATAAAGCTGGCAAGCTTCCTTACTCTCCCCCCCACACACACCCCCATGCTGCCAAATTTCTCATCTTGTAAGCCAAGAGTCTTCCCACTCCAGCTTTTTTGCCTCTACTGCATGCCCCCCCCCCTAATTTCCTCACTTCAGTATCAACTGACCATCTCTTTGTGTGATCTGAGGGCCACGGGGAGGTCACCTGTTGTTCCAGCTACTAGCCAGCTCGCCTCACCACCCTCTCCCAAAACTCCCCTCACCAAGCTCATTTTGCTGGGAGGAAGAAGCTCTTCCCCAACCCCCAACATCCAGTTCCCAGGTATTCCTTTTCTTCTTAACTCCTTCATTTTCTCTTCTTTTTGCTCTTCTGCTAGCAAAAGAGTTATTTCCAGCCTCCAGGAGAAGCCTTTCCCCTCCAGTCAATGGTTAGACACCCACACACACACAGTAACCCTCAATCAATGTTACGGAGAAGCCCCAGGCTTCCTGGGTGTGCTCCATTTAGGATCAAGTCATACACAGATTTGTGCACAGACTCATAGAACCTTAGGGCGGGAGGAGAACTTAATGGTGCCCTCGTTCTACTCCTCTTGCAAAACCTGAATCCCTTTGGTGTTTGATTGATTGGAGACTACAGCTAGGACAAAATCTAGCCCCAATAGCATTTGTTGTTGCTGTTGTTATGTGCTGTCAAGTCAGATCCAACTCATAGGGACCCCTCCCTTGGGTTTCCGAGGTGGTATCACTACCTCGGAGTGAGAAGGTTGGAGATTGCCCAACCTTCCCTCTGAGGAGTGACTAGCGGGTTTGAACCACCAGCCTTCTGATTAGCAGTCAAGTGCCTTAGGCACTACCAAGAAGCTTTGCAGTTTATTGCACAGATTATCCTGCTAGCGAATCCAAAGGCAAAGCAGAGGTGCCCCTTCTCCTGGCCTCGGGGCTGAGACCAAATCATCAACAAAGAATACTCATTTACAAGTCAAGCGGGGAGTGCAATCATATGTGTGTGCAAAGCTCCAGCAGATGCCCCTTGTGTTAGCATGGAGTGTCCACTTATGGCAAGGCCAGCAGTGGCCAGTAACTCAGGATCTCTTGAAGGTGGAGGGATGTAGGCAAGGTACCTGGAATGAGAAGTTTTTCTCAAACCCTTTTCTCAGGCTCCCCCTTGATATCACTTTGGTGCCTTGGCTTCATCTGCTACTTACTTCTTCCTCTTGTCTCGACTCCCAGATTCTCCCAGAGGATACTAGGCTTGGGTTTGGTTGATAGTCTTCTCACGAGGCACACATAATTTCAGTTGGAACATAATTTCAATTTGATGCGCACCTTGGCCACTCAGCCTGAGAGCATGTTCCTGCCGCACATCATTTCTCCTTTAGCCCAGTTTTGATGACACCTTGCTCTTGCAGGTTCATTGTTCATTGTTCAAGTGCTCAGCCATGCATTCCCATTAAGGCTGGGAGGTGTAATATAGACATTTCTGATTTGATACAGGGGATTTAGATTCAATTGGTGTTTCACCCATTCATGCAAACACATTCTTCATACTGACACTTCTCAAAATGGCCACCATTTCCATCTTTTTCTCCACTTGGTTACACTTTTCAACAGGAGCCCTGTACACTTCATCCAAATCAGGACAATTTGGCAATGTGGAGTGAAAGCTTTAAAATGCACCTGTTCACGGAAGGAAGACTGGGCAATCTACTTCCATAAAGATTTACCACCTCAGAAACCTAAAGGGGGTTGCTATGAATCAGAATCGACTTGACAGCAGTGAGTCTGGTTTTTGGTTTTTGGTTCATTGACTCAGTAATCAACTACTTTCAATAAACTTTAAGAAATTAAATGTGTGCAAATATTTAGCTACAAATGGATGTTCACTGAGGCATCATCATTTATAAGAGTGAAAAATCATAAAGAACTCATATATCCAACAGCAAAAGACATATATTTTCACCCCCATATGGGATGTAATACTATGCAATCATTCAAAACAAGATTATGGATTTACATTTATTGATATGGAAAGATGTGGATATGTTGATCATTAAAAATGTCAGCTTTAAAAGCACATATGGTACACTCCCCTTTTAAAATATATATGTATGAACGCATGTATAGGCAGATATCTGGAATGCTACGCACTTTTTATTTACCTTTTATCTTATTGCTTTATATAGGACTTGCAGTATGATGTTGACTAGGAGTAGTGGGAGAGGACATCCTTGACTTGTTCCTAATCTCAGTTTTCAGTTTCTTTTTTAGTTTCAGTTTTCAGCTAAGCATGATGCTAGCTGTAGGTTTTTTGTAGATGTATCTATGAAGTTGAAGTAGTTTCACTGTATTCCTAGTTTTCTGAGTTTTTTTTTTTTTTTTAATCAGTAATGGTTGTTGGCATGGGTTTTTAAAATGAGTTGTCCATGTGGGAGGTGAGAAGTGTTAATACAGGTAAAGAGGAAAGGCAAGGAAGGGGAGACAGAAACATAAAAGAATAATAAAAAAAAAAATCCAGTGTAAGCGATGCTGTTGTCAGATGCTGGTGAGTTGGCTCCAACTCACAGTGACCTTTTGTACAACAGAACAAAACACTGCCTGGTCCTGTGGCAGCCTCACAATCTTTGCTATGTTTTAGCCCATTGTTGCAGCCACTGTGTCACTCCATCTCATTGAGCGTCTTCCCCTTTTTCGCTGACCCTCTACTTTACCAAGCATGATATCTTTCTCCAGGGACTGGTCCTTCTGACATGACCAAAATAGGTGAGACAAAATCTGGCCATTCTTGCTTCTAAGGAGCATTCCAGCTGTACTTATTCCAAGACAGATTTCTTAGTTCTTCTGGCAGTCCATAGTATTTTCAGTATTCTACACCAACACCATAATTCAAATACGTCAATTCTTCTTTGGTCTTCCTTATTCATTGTCCAGCCTGCACATGCACATGATGCTATTGAGGATTCCATGGCTTGGATCAGGTGCACCTTAGTCTTCAAAGTGACATCTTTGCAGCAGATTTACCCAGTGCAATATGATATCTGATTTCTTGACTTCTGCTTCCATGAGCGTTGCTTGTGGATCCAAGTAAAATGACATCCTTGACAACTTCAATCCCTTCTCTGTTTATCATGATGTTGCTTACTGGTCCAGTCATGAGGATTTTTGTGTAACCCATGCTGAAGACTGTAGTCTTTGATAATCATCAGAAAGTGCTTCAAGTCCTCTTCACTCTCAGCAAGCATGGTTCATATTCTAATCACCCATAATTATCAATACTTCTTCATTGCATATTTGATCAATTTCAGACTGCAGAAAGTGGTAAAAATCTTCAATTTCTTCATCTTTGGCTTTAGTGGTTGGTGTGTAAATTTGAATAATAGTCCTATTAACTGGTCTTTGTTGTAGGTGTATGGACAGTATCCTATTACTGGCAGCATTGTACATTTCAGGATAGATCCTGAAACGTTATTTTTGACAATGCATATGATGCCATTCCTCTTCAATTTGTCATTCCTATCACAGTGGACCATAGGACTGTCCGATTCAAAATGGCCAATATCAGTCCATTTTAGCTCACTAATGCCTAGGATATTGATCTTCAGAAATTACAGTTCATATTTGACAACTTTCAATTTTCCTAGATTCATACTTTGTACTTTCCACATTCCAATTACTAATGGATGTTTGCAGTTGTTTCTTCTCATTTTTAGTCATGCCACATTGGCAAATGAAGGTCCCAAAAGTTTTACTCCACCCATGCCATTAGTGTTGACTCTATTTTGGAGAAGTAGCTCTTCCTGTCATATTTTGAGTGTCTTCCAACCTGAGGGGCTCATCTTCAGGCACTATATATCAGATAATGGTCCACTGCTATTCATAAGGTTTTCACTGGCCAATTTTTTTTAGAAGTAGGTCCTTCTTCCTAGTCTATCACAGTCTGGAAGTTCTGCAGAAACTTGTCCATCATTGATGACCCTGCTGCTATTTGAAATACTGGTGGCATGGCTTCCAGCATCACAATAACACACAAGCCACAATAGTACAACAAACTGACAGACAAGTGCTGGGTCTACAACACAGGGTTGTAGTGCAGATTAAATGAGGTAATCCAGGTATATCACCTAGCAGACTAGCCTGGCACATGGTATTATGCAACATAGTAAATAACCTTTACTAGAATCTGAAAGTATCATGGACTGCCAAAAGAACTAATAAATCTATCCTGGAAGAACTACAGCCAGAATGCTCCTTGAAAGAGAGAATGGCCAGACTTCGTCTGACCTACTTTGGTCATATGGTCAGAAGGGACCATTCCCTGGAGAAGGATATCATGCTAGGTAAAATGGAAGGTCAACAAAAGTGGGGAAAGCCCTCAACAAGATGGACTGACACAGTGGCTGCAACGATGGTCTCAGGTGTACCAAGGATTGTGAGGCTGGCGCAGGACCGGGCAGTGTTTTGTTCTATTGTACACAGGGTCGCTATGAGTCAGAGCTGACTCAACGGCACCTAATAACAACCAGAACAAGAATGTAGTTTCATACTTGTTGACCTTAGATACATTTTTTCAATAGCAATAACAATCACCCTTGACAATGGTAATCATGCCACATGGATATAGTTCTTTAGAGTTTATAAAGTGCTTCTACATACAGCTCATACAGATTTTCATTTTAATGTTCAAGGATCCCTGTGGAGCATTGCTATCCCATTTTTCAGCTGCAAGAACTTATACTCATAGAGGCTAAACTAATTGAACCAAGTCTCTCAGCCAACCAATACCAGAGCTGGGGTTCAAACGTAGGCCCTCTTGTGTGAAACTTACACTGCTCTTTGAGATTTCCCACAGAAGTCTCCCATCTGGTAAAATTTCTATGAAAAATTTTAGGTGCGTTCTTCCAATTTTCTTCAAAACACAACAGAACCAAAGCCACTGCCGCCAAGTTGATTCCATCTCATAGCGACCCTATACAGAGTAGAGCTGCTCCATAGGGTCTTAAGACTGTACATCTTCATGGAATCAGACCACCATGCCTTTCTCCTGTGGAGTGGCTGGGGAGTTCGAACCATCAACCTTTTGGTTAGCAGCCAAGTGCTTTAACCAGTGAAGACAACAGATTGGTAGCAATTTGTTACTTTATATAATTGTAAATGTGTCTATAGCAACTCCACAACAGTATTCAGGACACGTTTGACCATAAGATATTCCACAAATACAAAGGAAAGCCACAGAAGCTGGGTTTCCACCTCAGGGAAACCTGAGTGCTGCTGTAGAAGTCGATCCTGAGTGTCTATGCTGTACCCCCATGAGTGGCCTCTGCTCGCAGAACGAAAGCCCAGGGATTTGCATCTATATAGCCAATTTGATACACCCTTAATCTCATTGGTTTTTTTAGTCAGACCTGTAATGAAAACTCATCAGATTTTATAGTTTTTTGTTCCATTGTCCAACTGCATTGCATTTGTCTGGTTTCTCATGCCCTAGGTGTGGACAAGTGTTGAGAGCCTTCTGTATATAAGACCAAGGGGTGGAGGATGTACATAGTTTTTGAAAATGAAAAGTACAATCTCTTATGGCCTAGGTTCTAATGAGGCCTCAACCACATCAGCACAGGCCATGTTTAAATGGCCTCGAGGTCCCCGCTATTGTAACTATTAAACCTATTACTCCCATTATTAGATCACATGGCAAAATACAAGAGGGAAAATAGTTTTTTGGCCAAAGGAAATATCTTACAAATGATTTTAATAGTCTTCAGAGCTTGGATGAGCCTGAAGGAAAATACCAGGAAGGAAAATTACCTGAAAGAGAAATAAAAGATCTCTGACCTGATTGTCTCTTTAAGTTACAGGAAAATGTAAAAAATGTAAAAAAGCCTTGACAAAAATGGAAAAAGAGAAAGAAGAAGCACTTGTGTGTGATTAAAACATACAAACTGCTCCAACATTACAGATGGGTTGTGTTCCAAAGCATCATTTATAAATCTGTTGTTAGGTTCTTGAATGTGTTTATTCAAAAAGACAGTAAGAGCCATAGCTGAGAGGGTTCTAAGCTGGCCCTGCAAAGATCACTACCCTGCACTTGAAGACTATCTCCATGAATCCAAGGCTTGGGTATCAGGGAAAAGACATATTCTGCTGTTGGAAAGAGGAGGAAGAATAAATATACAGTGGTAAAGAACTGAGTTGTGGGTGCAGATATGTTTGGGACCCTTCCATCTATTATCTATGAGACCTTGTAAGTCACCTAAATTCTTTATGCCCCACTTTCTTCCTCTGTGAAATGAATATAATTCCCATTTCTTAGAGTAACTGTAGAGGCTAATGAGATAGCAGACATCAGAGTGTCTACAGTTGGTAGAAAATAAAGGATAATAATAATAATAATAATTATTATTATTATTATTATTATTATTAGGGACAGAGCTGGTCTCAACAAAAATTTCAAAAATCAGTGGCTTTTATCTTTAACATCCTTCCTTATGCCCTTCTTCACCCAACTCTTTCTTCCTCATGCTCTAGGTCCCTGAGTACTCACAGCTTTTACTTCTTCTCTAAATTACCACTGCCCTCCCTGGATTAGTGCTCCATGCTATAAAGATATGATGTTGACATTTATTTATTTATTTATTTATTTTCTTCATTCAGTTTGAGATCTTCCTGATTCTTGGTATGACCAGTGATTTTTGACTGAAGCTTGGTCATTTTTGTATTATAAGACTCTGGATCTTATTTAAATGCTCTGTTTTAGTTGACTTTTGCTGATACCACTCTGTCAGGGAAAGGGAGGGCACTGCCTCATCCGTGCCAGGTAGAGGTAAAAGTCGAGGTTCCTTACTCAGCCTCCATTGACACCCAAGGGACAGGCTCCTCATTGCTGTTGGCTAGGGTAGGAGTTCTGGCTTTATACCATATCAGGAGAGGCCTTGTTACTGTAGGAAAATGGTGAAAGTCTTGGCACTCTACTAGGCCTCCTGACACCACTTGAGTGTGCAAGGGAGGAACACCTCATAATCACCTGGTAGAGGTAGATGTCTCCTCATGTGGTGTCCACTAACACTGTGGAGGTAAGAGCTCCTTACTGCCTAGTAGGGATGAAAATCCTGGCTCCCCATTTGGTCTTCTCTATTACCATCCTTGTAGGGGTGTTGGGGTACCTTTGTATAGTCTTGCAAGTATGAAGTCTAGTTTCTCCATTTAGCCTTTGCTACCATGGGTGGCCACCACTCATCTATCAGTTTTCCTCCTGTGGTGACTTGTGTGTTGCTGTGAGGCTGGAGGCTATGCAACCAGTATTTCAAATATCAACAGGGTCACCCATGGTGGACAGGTTTCAGTGGAGCTTCCAGACTAAGACAGACTCAGGCGAATGAAGGGGCCATCTACTTCTCAAAGAACTGGCTAGTGAAAACCTTATGAATAACAGTGAAACACTGTCTGATATATTACTGGAAAACTTTATGAATAGCCCTGAAACATTGTCCAATATAGTGCCAGGATGGAAGACACTCCAAATATGACTGGAGAAGAGCTGCCTCCTCAGAATAGAGTAGACTTTAATGATGTGGATGGAGTAAAGCTTTTGGGACCCCCATTTGCTGATGTGGCACAACTCAAAATAGGAAGAAATAGCTGCAAACATCCATTAATAATTAGAACATGGAATGCACAAAGTATGAATCTAGGAAAATTGGAATTTGTCAGAAATGAAATGGAATGCATAAAGATCAATATCCTAGGCATTAGTGATCTGAAATGGACTGTTTTTGGTCATTTGGAATCAGACAACCATATGATCTACTATGCCAAACCAAAAAAAAAAAAACCAAACTCACTGCCGATGAGTTGAAGAGGAATGGCATGGCATTCATTTGTCACAAAGAATGTTTCAAGATTTATCCTGAAGTGCAACACTGTCAGTGATAGGATGCTATCCATACACCTACAAGGAAGATCAGTTAATACTACTATCATTCAAATTTATGCATCAGCCACCAAGCCAAACACAAGGAAATTGAATATTCTTATCAACTTCTGCAGTCTGAAAGTGACCAAACATGCAATCGAGATGTGTTGATTATTACTGTGATCGGAATGCAAATGTTGGAAACAAAGAAGAATCACCAGCAGTTGGAAAACATGGCCTTGGTGATAGAAGTGACGCTGGAGATTGCATGATACAAAATTGCAAGACCAATGACTCATTCATTGCAAATATCTTTTCTCAACAACATAAACATAGCTATACAGGTAAACTTTGCCAGATGGAATACACGGAAATCAGATCAACTACATCTGCAGAAAGAGGCAATGGAGAAGCTCATTATCTTCAGCCAAAACCAGGCCAGGAGCTGACTGTGGAACAGACCATTAACTTCTCATATGCAAGTTAAGGTTGACGCTAAAGACAATTAAAACATGTCCATGAGAGCCAAAATATGATGTTGATTATATCCTACCTGAACTGAGAGACCATCTGAATAGGTTTAACCCATTGAACACCAATGACCTAAAAACAGACAAATTGTGGGAATGACATCAAGAACATCATACATGACAAAAGGAAGAAAAGACCAAAATGGATGTCAGAAGAGACTCTGAAACTTGCTCTTGAAGAGAGAGTCACTAAAGCAAATGGAAGGAATGACAAGATAAAAGAGCTGAACAGAAGATTTCAAAGAGCAGCTCGAGAAGACAAAGTCAATTATTATAATGAAATGTGAAAAGACCTGCAGTTAGAAAACCAAAAGGGAAGAGCACACTCAGTATTTCTCAAGCTGAAAGAACTGAAGAAAAAAAAATTCAAGCCTCGAGTTGCAATACTGAAAGATTCTATGGGCAAAATAATGAATAATGCAGGAAACATCAAAAGAAGATGGAAGGAATACACAGAATCACTGTACCAAAAAGAACTGTTTTATGTTCATCCATTTCAGAAGGTGGCATATGATCAAGAACCAATGGTACTGAAGGAAGAAGTCGAATTTGCACTGAAGGAATTGGCGAAGAACAAGGCTCCAGGAATTGACAGAATACCCACTGAGATGTTTCAACAAACGGATGCCACGTTAGAGGCAGTTACTTGTTTATGCCAAGAAGTTTGGAAAACAGCTACCTGGCCAATTGACTGGAAGAGATCTATATTTGTACCCATTCCAAAGAAAGGTGATCCCACAGAAT
>NW_006922158.1:1418339-1418959 GCF_000298275.1 Orycteropus afer afer | reverse complement strand
GTTTATATATGGAGGGAAACTTTCTTTGTTGGTTGCCAGGGGTGGGAGGGGAGAGGAGGGAACACTGCAAAAAAAAAAAAAAATGCATTGATCCACGTCACTTTAGTTTTGTATATTTCACCATACATAAATTATATTTCAATAAAATGCATTAAAAAAATAAGGTATGGTAGGCAGAGGTAGCTCCTAGATGCTCAATATGCTGCCTGTCCATTTAACAGGACCCCAGCATTCTTAATTGTCAGTGGGGACAAGGCTGTCTGTACCTGCTGTTTGCAGTCTTCCAACTCTGGGGGCATCATGGTTTGGGAAAAACTAGAGCCCCATTTCCAGTCCCCATGACCTCAAAGGCCCAAAACAGTTCTGTATAAAGTAACACCTCAAAGCTGAGAGAATGAACCCAGCAGTGAAATCTTTGTAAAAATATCAATGTGGAGGTGCCAAGAGCTTACTGCTAGAATGTGCACCGTCTCCTTGGAGACCCCCCAGAATGAATGACAGCACTAAGGAAGTAGCGTGGACAATTGAGATGCACGTTAAACCTACCGAGCATTACAGATTCTCTAACTGATGGAGAAGAATAAGGTACTTCTGATTTCCAATGGCATCACTGGGGGGGG
>NW_006922158.1:1412549-1417854 GCF_000298275.1 Orycteropus afer afer | reverse complement strand
ATGTTTACTTGTGTTTTATTGACTATGCAAAAGTATTCGACCATGTGGATCATAACAAATTATGGATAACAGTGTGAAGAATGAGAATTTCAGAACACTTCACTGTGCTCATGAGGAACCTGTACATAGACCAGGAGGCTGTCATTCTAACAGAAAGTAGGCATCCTAGATATTAAAGCACTTCAAATAACCTATTCATTTTGTAGTAAATACCTTCATGTAAGTCAGACTTCATATTTTCATAATTAAGGAAAAATGCTTCACAAAAAACCTTGTCTGTTTTCAGCTCACTAGATCCCCTTCTAGTTAATTGGTGTAAAAAACCGCTTTGTTGTCACAAGCGTTTCTATATATATGAAGTTTCACATCCTATTTGAGATGAAACAAATCACTTCAGCTGCTCCTGGGGCTTTTAATATAGAAATGCAATAGTCAAGCCTCCTAATATCCTAGTGAATGACTCTACAATCAATACAACTAACTACAGTCAAATTTTCCCAGTGGAAAATTTCCACTTGCTGGCCTTGTTCTTCATCGTAATACAAGCACAAAGCGTTAAAGCCAGTAGGGATATTCTTGTTTAAGTACGACATTTTAAACATGAAAACCTGAGATTTATGTCTGCAACAGCCTTCCAGGGTCCCAGCTTGTCATCTAGATTTCTTCTCTGGCAGCCATGGAGCTGAATAAGCCACTGGGATCTCCTTTCAGGAAACAATAGCTGATCCACTGCAAATAGTACAGTTGGTTACAACCACCAGCTGCAGGGCCTTTGGGATCTGCTACAGTGTTGAGCTGAGGGCATACCCTTCCCAGTCTGCCCCAGACAATGACTGAGAATGGTGGTGGGTTAGGGATTGCCTAGTTCTGCCCAATCTCGACCTCCTCTATGGGAAATCGTGGTGCCAGAAGTCTCTTCCTATCCAATCCTCCTTACTTCTCCTTTTCCCCTCATAGGTTGGAGATCAGCACTGTGGTCTGAAGGCTCTCCCTGCTTACCCCTCCTCCCTCTCATCATTATCTTTTATGGGCATTTATGTCCAATAAATATCTTGCCCTTCTAACTCCATCTTAGTTAATGTTTGCTTCTAAGAGGCTCCTAAATAATACGTAAATCCGAAGGGTGTTCCTAAGTAAAAGAACCCCTTGAAACTCCCAGAAATAATTAAATGTGGAACTTTGCAAACTGTGGGGATCCTGCAATAGCCAGTGAGGTGAAGGGCTCATGTACAACAGAATGAAACACTGCCCAGTGCTGTGCCAGCCTCACAATCCTTGCTATACCAGAGCCTATCATTGCAGCCACTGTGTCAATCCATCTCGTTGAGGGCCTTCTCCTTTTTTGTTGACCATCCACTTTACCAAGCATGATATCCTTCTCTAGGGAATGGTCCCTTCTGACAACATGGCCAAAGTAGGTGAGATGAAGTCTGGCCATTCTCGCTTCCAAGGAGCATTCTGGCTGCACTTCTTCCAGGACAGAGTTGTTCATTCTTTTGGCAGTCCATGGTACTTTCAGTATTCTTCACCAACACCACAACTCAAAAACATCATATAACCCTGAAAAGTGGTCATGTGCCGAGCCAAGAAGTATTCAATGCCTAGATCTTTTATTTTTAGTCCCTTTCCTTTTAGATGCAGGTGCAGACGGTGCTGAATTCCAAATTGCCATTGGACAGAGCCCACACAACATACAAAGTATTTTGGGGAAGGGATACTGTTTTTGTTGAAAAGTTGATCAGTTTAACTGTTTCATACTCATTTTAAAATCAGCACTAGCTCCCACATGCATTTTGCTTGTCAAACTAAAAGACGAGGGTGCTGTGAATGAGGAGATGAATACAGCATGTTGTAATTAGTACATACGTTAAGGATCTGTTTAATTGTGTTTTATTCAAGATAATGTCTGAACGATATTGTGAATTAAATCCAAAAGCTGTTTCCACTACTTACTAACTGCCTTTCTTCCTGGCAGAAACCCGAGTTCATGTGTATTCATTAAAATGCAGTCCTTATTGCTCCCTAGTCAGCTATGAATCTTAAGAAGCTTACTGTTAAGTGCTTAAATTGTGTTTGCTGACAGAAAATGGAATTTCTCTAATGATCTGCTATGAATATCTCCATATTGTTATTATAGTGATTTTACTCATAGTAAGTTTTAGAGACTGTGCTAAGAGCATTCACAGTAGCATTTATTCCTTTAAAAAATAAACAAGTCGAGCCGTCTTTGGATCCTTCCTCAAATGCCAGTTTACAGTCTCAGCCAATGAAGGAATTCTTAAATCCACGTATATAATAGAACCCCTTTCTAATGGACAAAGCACAGACCCACCACCACTTCTAGGATTCTAGGACCCAGGGTTTCTTTTCCAAAGATGGGGGAGAGGTGGGAAGGAAGTGAGGAAAAGTGTGTGAAAGAGAATCTTCCTTTCCACACTAAGCTCCTGGATCAAGTTAGGCCCACAGCGCTCTGTTTCCCCTGTCCTAACCCCCCATCCACACACAGCCTTCTTGGTATTCCTATTTACCTGTGTTTTCCCCCAACTAGTTCATGAACTCCTTGAGGACATGGATCCTGCCATCTTGTTCCTTACTGTATGCCCAACAGCAGAACACCTAACACATAGTGAGCACCCAAACGTTTGTGGACAGGATAATTGGGTGAATGAGAGAAAAAATGCCATCCCCTTCTCCCTTGTTCATGTCTTCCATTTGACCCCACCACTATCCTTCCTGCCTCTCTTCCCCTAGTCCTGTGGAGCTCAGGATTAAGTCAGCCTCCCAGAGCCAGAATCTGATGGTCCAGTTCTGACCGCCAGATTCCTGCATCCCCCACTCTCAAATCACTCACACATCAACCTTTCAGGAAGGCTCTCTTATCTGGATGCAGTCTCTCTTCATGAGAAAAGTCTTCTAAGAAGATGCTCCATCTCTTTGAGTCCTAGCTAACTGATTTGCTCCTGCACAGCTCTAAAACTTCAAAATAGTACCATAGCAGCTGACATTTATGAGTCATTTCATTCTAGAAAAGGAGCTCTGGTGGCATAGTGCCTAAGGCATCTGACTGCTAGCCAGAAGGTTGGCGGTTCAAACCCACCAGCCACTCCAGGGAAGGAAGATTGGGCAATTTAATTCCATACAGATTTACTGCCTCAGAAACCCAAAGGGGATCGCTATGAGTCAGAATTGACTTGATGGCAGTGAGTTTGGTTTTTGGTTTTTCAGTCTAGAAGCAAGGCATTTTACATGCTTTATCTCCTTAAATCTCAAAAATCTATGAGCTCAATATTAGAATTTTCCTCTTTTGCAGATGAGGAAATGGAGACTCAAGGGGAAACAAGGAGATGGAGGATAAATATCTAGAAGTGGCACTGAGATGCAAGGAGTCTGCCATCCTCCCCAGTGTGTGGTCATCACATCGGCAGCCACTGCTCTCCCAGATTTCGCCCTTCATGGCTGGGAAGGGAGAGCAATCTCATTGTCTTTTTTCTCCAGCAGCCACTCCCTCCTTAAGCCCATGTAAGCTGCTTTCTCTCCCTAGCTCTCCATGGGAACTGCTCAGGGGTCCAAAGTGGCCTGCTCCTGCCAATCTAAAGGTCTGCTCTGCATTTTCCTTTGTTGACTGGGGTGCTATATGCCATTTCCCTTCTTGAGCTTTCCTCACCCTTGCCTTTCTCCTGTCTTCTTCCTATCCCCTCATACCACCTGCTTTAACCTTCCCTGGTCCTAAATCTCTATCTCACTCTGTGGCTATGTCATCCCTTCCCCCATAGACAAAAAAAACTTTGGCATTTTTACAGATGAGGAAACTGAAAGTCACAGTCTAAAAACAAACAAACTCACTGCCGTGGAGTCAGTTCCGTCTTATGGTGACCCCTCCTTGGGTTTCTCAGGCAGTATCTCTACAGAAGTAGATTGCCCAATCTTCCTTCCAAGGAGTGGCTGGTGGGTTTGAACCACTAGCCTTCTGATTAGCAGTCAAATGCCTTAGGCACCATGCCACAAGAGCTCCTCAGAGAGGCTAAGTGCCTGCTTAAATTCATAATATCAAGGAGTAGCTGGATTGGTACTCAGACTCAGATCTGACTCTTAATCACTGTGCCTCCAACAATCTCCCTCTCTTTCCAACCCTACTCCCCCCACCACTGGTTTTCAGTAAAGGTCAATAAGATATGGTAGGACTTCCAGTAAGATGGAGGAATAGGCAGACAAGCAACACAGACTCTCTTCAACAAAGGAAACAAAAACCAATTGACAGATACACAGAAGATAATCCTGGAGCCCTGAGCTTTGAAAAGAACTATACAGAGTTGGATTAGGCACCAATTAGTGGAAAAACCTGAACAAAAACAGTGAGTACAGAGACGATTGGCACTGTGGACTGTCTGCTATTCTGATGGGACCAACAGCCTGAATATTTTCAAGTGGTGTTGGGACCTGAGAATTGACCTAAAGATCAGCCCCGGTCACCAAGGGCTGCAGGGACGATTGTACTGGTGGCCTGTGACTAGGAAGGGAAATAGCAAGGAGGGAGACAACCTGAGCTGTGGACTTTCTGCTATCCGGAGGGCACAGCCATTTTGACTGTTTACACACTACAGCCATTTTGGATATTTAAAGTGACCGAGGGTGCAGCCATTTTGAATTTTTACAAGTGGCAACCATTTTGGATTTTAAAGTGATAGCATTCTCATTCACATTCCAGGGACCTAAGAACAGGCTCAGTTTGCCACGGTCAGCAAGGACATACGAGAGGCTGACAACAGGAAAGGAGACAGGTGGTGAGTGTATAAGTGCTGTCAACTAGTGAATAAAGGAGCATAGCACAGTACCCTGCCTGCATAGATAACATACAAAGAAAACAAAAATCATGGGCAAGTCACTCCAAAATACAAACACCAATTAAATACAAACACAAAAACATCACAATGCCTCAGAGACAACAGAGCATCACTGTCCACACAAAGAAGCAAGATAAAGCAGGAGAAACAAGGGACTAGGATACGGACCCAAAACATATCCCTGAGGAAGACACAGCATTGGAACTCCCTGATAAGGAATTCAAAATAATTATATTTAGGTATCCTCAAAGGATTGAGAGACAGATCAAGGAAAACACAGACAAAACCCTAGAAGAAATTCAAAAGACAATACAAGAAAAAAATTACAAAATAAATGAAAAATTAGAAATGATACCAAATCTACACACAGAAATCCAGAAGATTAATACTAAATTTTCAGAAATAGATAAGACATTGAATGGGCAAAGGACCAGAATTGAATCAATGAAAGACAGAATTAGAGA
>NW_006922158.1:1399747-1409974 GCF_000298275.1 Orycteropus afer afer | reverse complement strand
TTAGTAAATAATAGTAAATAATAAAACAAGAGCCCTGGTGACGTAGTGCCTAAGCATTTAACCGCTAGCCAGAAAGTTGGTGGTTCAAACCCACCAGCCACTCCGCAGAAGGAAGACTGGGCAATCTACTTCCATAAAGATTTACCGCCTTGGGGGTAGGGTCACTGTGAGTCAGAATCTACTTGATGGCAGTGAGTTTTTTGAGTTTAGGCCAACTGGTTTGATAGAAACTGTTAGAACTCCCGAGACTACACGTATCCTTTCAAGCCCAGAACTGAACTCATACTATTGGTCAATTTTCGGCCAAAGACAAAGGGGCCTATAAGGTCAACAGTGACACCAGAGAGGTAGCACTTCTTAGAACAATCAACCACACAAGATCAAAAGAGCATCATTTGCCTGGGGGTAAAGCTCAGAAGGCAGGAAGGGATAGGAGAGAAGGACAAAGAGAAATGGTAGCCACAGGGAGGCAGTGGGAAGAGCCCGTTACACGTTGGGGATTTGCATCAATATCACAAATGTGTATGAATTGTTGAATGGGAAACCAATTTACTTTGTAAACCATAAATTTTCACCCATATCATAATAAGAAGCTTTTTTAAAAATCCCCAGTGCATACCTCTAACTTCCCATATGAGAACGCCTTGAGAACAGGGTCTATGTCATTCAGCTTTACATGCCCAGCACGTAGCCCCAGGCCTGGCACATAGCAAATACTCCATAAATATCTGATGACTAACTGAATGGTTATTTTTGAGTGCCAATTATGTATGAAGCCTGAGTACAGCCTGGGAGCATCCAAAGTCATTCAATATCAATCCAGCTCTCATTAAGCCCTAAAGCTAATAGAGAGTATATGATGAAAGCATTCAGATACAAAATGGAAGGTGAAAGGGGACCCAGGAAAAGGGGAGGGAGGAAAGTAGGGTGGTCAGAAGGTAAGAAGGCAGAGAGGGACATAGAAACCTCCCAGGGGGACAGCAGGAAAAGTCTTTATTTAAGTGTAGAAGAATGGGTAGGGTTTGGACATGTGAAGATGGATGGGAAGAACAGTCCAGAAAGAGGGCACGTGAAGATGGATGGGAAGAACAGTCCAGAAAGAGGGCACAGCATGAGTTAAAGCACAAAGGTAGCAACACAGAGCATGGATTGGGGGACACTGGTAGGAACAAAGGTCCACTGAGAAAGAAAGTTGAGAATAACCTGTTTAATGGTTTTTTTTATTAGTTTGACCATTTTTTTAAGTTGGATTAAGTATAAGAAGCTCCTCCACTTACAACTTTCGACTTACTAATTTTTCATAGATAAAAAAATCTGAGCCAGAGCAAAAGCCCATCAACTCCGTCTGTCCTCAACAGGTGGCATCAGGGATTGCTCATAGTGTCACCTGGAATAAAGGGAAATAATGGACTTTAACAACAGCCAGATGGAAGCTAACCTGCTCATGACTGTAGGAGCTTCTATGTCCTTTGTATGGCAGCAGGTAAACACAGTTCCCTTGGTTCTGATATATTGATTAACCCTTAAGCTGTTTAGTTTTCTTCAAAAAGATATTTCAAGAACAAGTCATTTGCCCTCCCAAGTATTAACCAGAGGAAAAGGAGAGCTTATGCCCATGAAAAGACTTGTATGTGAATGTTCATAGCAGCTTTATTTGTAACAACCAAAAACTGAGAACAATTCAAACACCCAACAGGTACAGCCACAGAATGGAATACTACTCAGCTATAAAAAGAAAGAACTATTGATACATGCAGCAACAGGGATGGATCTTCAGAGAATCATACCAAGTGAAAAAAGCAAGACACAAAAGGTTACACACTGCGATTCTATTTATGTGAAATCCTGGAAAGGGCAAAATTAGAGTGACAGAAAGCAGATCAGTGATTGTCTGGGGTCAGGGGTTGGGAAGAGAGAATCTACTCCAAACGGACAAAAAGGAACTTTTTAGGATGATACAACTATCCCATATCTTGACTATGGTCATGTGTATTAACTACAATCAATCACCAAAATTCATTAAACTCTATATCTAAAACAAGTAAATTTTAGTGTATGTGAATTATACCTCAACAAAGTTTTCAAAAGAAAAAACTAATTGATCAGCTTTTAAGAAAAAGAAAAAAAGCTTTTATTCCAGATGATAGTTACTTATTTTTCCTACCTAGGCATACCTTCTTTATCAACTCACTCACTTTTTCCCATGGCAAAGTCATAAACAGATTTGCTTGTCTTTTAAAGGAAAATGACATACAACAATAAAAATGAAAATCTCTCAATTCTTTAGATGATATTTTATATCTATGAACATATTTCCCTGTTATTACAAATGTATACTAAGTAAATAATGACGGCATTAACCGGCATTCTTGGTGTGCTTTTGATCATTTTTTTCCAAAAGTGACTGCCAAGAGAATTTCCTAACAAACATCGCTTAACCACTAAATGATTCTATTTTTTACATAATGGGAGCTTATTTAGATATTGCTCTTCATTCCATTTTCTTCTCTATTCTATTACCATTAACAATAATGAGATTTCTACATTTTCTCTAAGGAAAAAAAAAAATAGATTTGTGAGCGATTGTTTCCTGCTGAATCCAAATAGATAATGCACTGTCTTCAGAGCCATGTTTAATGGCTCTAGCCTTACCCAAAGCCCTCAAGCTTAGGATTCACATCTGATTTGAGCTTTTTGTATGGTCGTCATCTTAGTGTACTGTAATTGTTCACTTGTCCATCTCTGGCCTAGACTTGGGAGATCCTCAAGGGTAAAGGCTGTGTCTTATTCATCTCTGTATCCCCATGCCCAGCATCATGACTGGCCCAGCATCATGATCATGGTTGTTACTCAGGAAATATTAGTTAAACTGTGATGTACTTCCTCTTACCCTTGGCTTACTCTTTGCCAATATTCACTCACTCACTCACTGAACATACATTTATTGCAAAAATGCTCTCCTACATAAACATGAAAGGGAAATTTTTCAGGTACAATCTTTTCTGAATAGCAGTTTCAAAGAAAGGTTTTCATTATATATCATGTATTCCATA
Source organism: Orycteropus afer afer (assembly GCF_000298275.1). Lineage (NCBI taxonomy): Eukaryota > Metazoa > Chordata > Mammalia > Tubulidentata > Orycteropodidae > Orycteropus > Orycteropus afer. The sequence goes on along the minus strand of NW_006922158.1, from coordinate 1,406,921 downwards.
AAAAAATTTTATTGAGCATCTCATATGTGCCAGGTACAACACTAAGCACTGGGGTAACAGTGATAGGTAAGATTTAGGAGATCTTAGCTTTTATGGTTATTTAATCACAGCAGCACGCGTCTCTATCACAGCATAATCACACCATTTCAAAATTGCCTTTCCTTGTTTGTCTGCCCCACTGGACTACAACATCCTTGGGGCCAAGAACCTTGTCTACCTACCTTGCTGAGAGACTCACCCCACTGTCTTCCAGCACCTAGCACAGTGCTTGACACATGATTAGAGCCCAACACATGCTATGGGAATGAATTAAAGAATGAATGACCAAAGAATAACAGCTATCAATGTTACTATGTGGTAATATTAACCAGGTACTCGTCATATGTCCTGCTAAGCAGGTCTTCTTGGATTCATAAACAACAGATATAACTTAAGGAATCATAGCCTAGTGTGGTCATGGCCAATGAAAGTTGTTGTTGTTAGTTGCCCTGAGTCAGCTCTGACTCGTGGTGACCTTACATGTAACAGAATAAAGCATTGCCCTGTCCTGTATCATCCTCGTGAGGCCATTTCTGCGACCACTGTGTCAATCTATCTCATTGGAGGTTTCTTTCATTTTCATTGACATTTTATTTTCCCAAATATGATGTCCTTTTCCAGCAATTGGTCTTTGAAATTTAAGCAGACTCTAATCCCCTCAAATTATTCTCACTTCGAGCAGGGAGAGTTTTGATAAAAAGTTTTAAGAGGACTTGCAAGAAGAGACTCAACACTAATATCTAGCATGTATTGAGCATGTACCAAAGTCGATGCTAAGAGATTTAAATGTTACCTCGTTTAGTACTTACGCCATCCCTTTGAGGTGGTGTAACAACTATCACCCCATTTTAAAGATGAGTAAATTGAGGCTCAAGGAGTTTAAGTGATTTTTCCATGGTTACACAGCTAGGAAATGTGTAACTAGAATTTGAACTCAGGTCTGTCTGTCTCTAAAGCAGAGCATTAAAACCTCATGATCAACCAAAACCAAATCCCACAACACTGAGTCAATTCTGACTCACAATGACATTATAGGACAGAGTAGAATAGCTCTAATAGGGTTTCCAAGACTGTAAATCTTTACAGAAACACAGTATCACATCTTTCTCCCATGGAACAGTTAGAGGGTTCAAACCATTGACCTTTCAGTTAGCAATTGAACGTTTAACCACTGCGCCACCAGGGCTCCTAAAACCCCCTGATATATGCCCCATAAAATAGGCCAATGATCCTCAGTTGGGGAAAAGAAATTAGAATCTGCAGAGGACCACATGGACTGTGAAATATATATATTCACCTGGTTAAAGATGCTAGATTGACAGCACATGTTTCTCTCCTTCCCCTCCCAAGAGTTCTCAAAATGATAGCAAAGGAGTAGCAAAGGTATGAAGCTATAAGGACCAAAAAGATGAGAAGAGCCGTCAGTGGGTGAGAGATTTCAGCAATTCTTGGAAGCAAAGCAGAGGAGGTTAAGCCAGTTCATTTGCTCTGTGAAATCCAAGAGGCACAAATGTATATGGGCTGATTACCCTCTGAGGTTCTCCACCTTCCCCCAGGCAGCCAGGCAAGAAACTGGAGGTTTTCTCTCTGGAAATATTAAATGGGGAGAATCAGGATTCAAAACGTGGAGATCTGCTCCCGTAAAGATTTCAGCCTAGGAAATGCCACACTTTCACATGGGGACACTGAGTCTAAATCAACTTGACAACACACAACATGCTAGAGAGCAGGGGTCAGCCTGATGGCTTTAAACAAGGGGATGTCATGAAAGTCTGCTCCTAACTGTTAAGACTGCTCCCTCCAGGTTCTTTCCCGCTAGATTCCAAAAATGATGGCAGCCAGGCTTATCTCCCGCCTTCCCCTAAAAAATGAAACTGGCCTATTTGAGCAAGAAAGATCTCCCCATACTTACATCTGAGATTTGAGGACCCCAGTAAAAAAACTCTGGCTCCTTCCTTGCCCAACCACCCTTTATTGCAGACTACCAGTCAACAATCTTCAACCACACAGACTTCCATTTAAGCACTTTTGTGCCTCAATTTTAAATATATACGTATAGCCAAGGATTCATATTTGAATCCTACTATTTCTCATCACCTCCATTGTCACCACCCTTCACCCAGTTTCATCTCTCACCTGGATTATTGCATTAGTCTCTTATTGGTTTCTCAGCTTTCACCCTTGCCCTCTTCAACCTATTCTCAATAAAGTAGCCAGAGTGATAGTTTTAAGACAGACCTAACCCATGTCACTGCTCTTTATAAAACTCTCCAATCGTTTCCTATCTTGATCAAAAAGCAAGTCCATTCCCAGGCCCACAAGAGCCCTTCCTTCTGAAATCCACTTTCTACGGCTTTTCTCCTTGTTCACTTCACTCCATCAACAATGCTTCCTGGATGTTCCATTATGCCAAACATCTTCCCACATCAGTGCTTCTGCACGTTCACTACCGAAAAACATCATCTGCATCCCTCTCTTGCTCTGATATTTTCCCTTATTTTTCCTGATAGCCTTCATCAATCATCATGACATTGTATTAGCACCACTCTACTAGAATGTCAACTCCATAAGAGCAAGGCTTTTGTTTTGTTCCCTTAGAATAGTGCCTTGCACATACTAGGCACTTGATACTTGTTGATTAAGTGAATAAATCTGAGGAAGAGCTCCAACACTGAACAAACAAGACAGAAATAAAGGAACTAGAATTATAGAAAAGAAACAAAGAAGGCAGGAAAAAAAGTCTATTTTTTTAAATTCTCCCAGTGACATCAGCAGGAGTGGTGGAGTAAAGACCTCCAAAAATTTTCTCCTCCATAAAAGCAGTAACAATGTTGGCAAAGTTTGTCAAAATCAACATTTTAAGGACTCTGGAAAATAACCAAAGGCTTGCAGCAACCTGGGAGAATTTATTCAATAAAAAAATGGCTGATTGGGGCGGGGGGGAGGCGGGGGGAATGTGGACTTGGAGACATCTTAACTCATCTTATCCCATTGTGCTCTCTGCAGTTCAAGTTGTTGTTGTTATGTGCCGTTGAGTCGGCCCAGCTCATAGCGACCCCTCCTTGGGTTTCCAAGGCAGTATGACTATGGAAATAGATTGCTCAACCTTCCTTCCAAGGAGTGGCTGGTGAGTTTGAACTGCCAGCCTTCTGGTTAGCAGTCAAGTGCCTTAGGCTGCCAGAGCTCCCTGAGCAGTCCTGAAATCCAAGAGCCCTGCAATCCGAAGAACAGCAGGAGCTTGGAAGCCACTAGACAGGGCAGAATGGGGGTGAGGTGCCTTCCCAGGCTCATTCACGGAGAATTATCATGATTGGATATGTCTGAAGGTTTCCTAGAAGCCCCACTCTCAGGATTTTCTTTATTTAACCTGACTGGGAGCTTGCCAAATGCCTAATGCCTTTTACTCAGGGGAATTTGTTGAAAGCAATTAGAGGCAATTCATCAACCTCACAACTGCAGTGGATAACTTTTAGGGCAAACAACAGGCTAAATTAGTGTCAAAGGAAAAGCTGGGAAATTAGATGTCCATCTCAAAACCAAACCTGCTGCCAATGGATTCCAACTCATAGGCCCCCGTAGGACAGAGTAGAATTTGCCCATAAGGTTTCCAATGCTGTACAGCTTTGCAGAAGCTGACTGCCACATCTTTCTCCTGCAGAGCAGCTGATGGGTTTGAACTCCAAACTTTTGATTCACAGCTGAGCATTTTAACCACTGTGCCACCATGGCTCCTTGAGATGCCCATAGAGGCTTCGAAAAGCTCAGACATATTCCAGAATCCAGAAAGCCATGTGCATGTATAGGGCTACATGCATGCCCCAGGCTGTGTGCATACTTAGAAAAGATTTGAGAAAGCCCTAAACTCTCATCTCTAGAGGACCCTGAGGCTCTACACAGGCAGGAAGCAGAAGCTAAGGTAGAATTGTGAACTGCCAGTTCAATGTTGAAGCTGTGCCCCAAAGTGAACACAGAACCCCTCAGTAAAGACTGGAAGACTTATGTGGTCCCAGACATTTAAAGAAATCTCTGTTCAATCATTAGCTGACCACGAAGCTAACCAAGCAGAGACTTCAGTAGTCACACACACCAAAAAACACAGACTTTACAGAATTAGTGCAGAACGTCAGTAAACAAATATACAACTACTACAAAGCTGCAACAACAAACCCTGGAGAGGGAGAAGAATATAATTTTCAAGGTTGAGATTTACAAGATCAATCCAGGAGATTCAAGAGGACAAATGGGAGAAAATTACCATATAAATAGCCCCAGGGATGAATTGTGATTAGCTCTAATCCAGTCATATAACGTTATTTTCCTTTGCCAATGATTGGTCTAACATTGGCTTTGTGATTCAGTTCTGGCCAAAGATGTAAGTGGAAGTCATCTAAGTGAACATTTAAAGGAAATATTGGCTTTCTAGATAAAAAAGGAGCAACTCAGTTGGCACACCCCTTCAATCCTTCAGTCTTTACCCTTTTTTCTTTCCTACTTGCCTCGGAAACCCAAGGAGGGGTCACTATGAGTTGGGTCTGACTCGGTACATAACAACAACAACAAAACAACTGCATGGAATGCTGATGAGATGCCTGGAGGTACAGAAGCTATCTTGATACCAAGAAACAAAAAGCATGAGAATGAAAAATCAACATACAAAGGATGGCTGAGCTGAAATTTGGAAAAATCCTGGGTCCCTTTAGACACACTTAAGCAGCCATACCTACCCTCAATTTCCAATCACTGCACTTGATATTACTTGAAACAAAAAGAAAAAAAGCAAAACTATTTGTTCGAGCCACTATAACTTGCCACCAAAAATATTGCTAACTGATAAAACCTGTCACAAGCAAGGGGATATGTATAATCTCCTACAAATCAAACAATGGTTTTTTAATCCTATAGCAAAATAAGAAAAAGATTATAAAGGAATGGCTCTTAAACATATGGAAAAAATACTCAACTTTACTCATAATCAGGGAAACATACCTTTAAACTACAATGAGATAATTTTTCATCTATCAGATTAACAAAAGCAAAAAATTTTTATAACACATTGTGTAAGTGAATGATGGGAGTAATGGACCCTCTAACACATTGTTAATGGAACAATAAATCTCTAGGAACAATTTCTAGGAGATAAATTTAGCAAATTTGGCCCAGCAATTCTATTTCTAGAAACAGATCCTACAGGCATAGTCATACATGTATATAGACTGATATATGTACAAGGCTATGCATTACAGAATTGTTTGTAATACCAAATGTTTGGAAACAACCTCTGTGTTCAACATAGGAAATTGGTTAAATAAATTATGGAACACCCACACAATGGAATATTATGCAGCTATTAAAATGAATGAGGCAGTTCTTAAATGACTGGGACCTTTTAAAACTTAAATTCTTATGTGCATCAAAAGACTTCTCCAAAAAGTTAAAAAGAGAATCTACAGATTGGAAAAAATATTTGTCTATGACATAACTGACAAAGAATTTATCTCTAAAATTTATGGAAACCTTCAACAGATCACCAAAAAGACAAACAATCCAATTAAAAAATGGGCAAAGGACATAAACAGACACTTCACTAAAGAAGATACACAAGTGACCAACAAACACATGATGAAATGCTCACAATCATTAGCTATTAGAGAGATGCAAATCAAAACAGCAATGAGATATCATCTCACCCCAGCAATGTTAGCAAAATTCAATAAGACAGAAAATAACACATGCTGGCAAGGGTGTGGAGAGACTGGAACTCTCACACACTGCTGGTGGGACTGTAAAATGGTACAACCATTGTGGGAAATGGTATGGCGTTTCCTTGAAAAATGGAAAATAGAAATACCATTTGATCCAGCAATTCCATTACTAGAAATATATCCTAAAGAGGTGAGATCCAGGACATGACTAGATATATGCACAACCATTTCATCACAGCACAATTCACGATAGCAAAGAGATGGAAACCTAAATGCCTATCATTAGATGAAGGGATAACCAAACTAAGGTACAGTTACACAATAGGATACTATGCAGCATTAAAGAATAATGAAGAATACATGAATCATCTCACAACATGGATGAATTTGGAGGACGTTATGCTGAGTGAAATAAGTCAGTCACAGAAGGACAAATATTGTACGAGTCTATTATTGTAAAAAGTCAAGGAAAGGTTTATGCAGGGAAGGAAATTCACTTTGTTGGTTACCAGGGATGGGAGGGAATGGGAGAGAAAAATTCAGACTAGTTGGGGGTCACATGTTGATTTCGGTGAGGGGAGGGGTGGTATAGAAAGATTCTGTGACCAGCATGGTGACAATGAGGAAACAGAGGACACGGAAACACGCACAAAAGATATAGACAACAGAGGCAAATACTATTACATGCACAATACTGCATTACCACTGGCACCAAACACGAAGCTACGGGTAAATGCATAGACAGGTAAGAGGATCAAGTGGGGGTAGGTGAACAGGAGTATACCCAAGACCAAGGATAGATTTGGCTGAGATAGTCTTACGTGTGTACTTTGTGCCACATAATTATCCACATACATTACAGAAGTAACAGAGGACAAGGTTGGAGTGGCTTCTCAGAGACAACCAAACACCTTGAGGGAGAGAATCACTGGGCCTGCAGGCTTGGGACAATAGTCTCGGGGGACATCGTGCTCAATCAGCACAACATAGTACATAAAAATCTCACTCTACATATTACTTCGGTGAGTACTGACTCTGGTCTTAAAAGCAGCCATCTAAGATGGAACTATTGGTCTCCTCTCATCTGGAACAAAGAAGGGTGAAGAAAATCAAAGTCATCTGGAAATAATTAGTCCAAAGATAGGATGGCCCTCAAGGAGCTCAGCCTTCACAACCCCTGAGACCAGAAGAACTAGATGCTGTCTGGCCACCAATGCCAACCACTTGGAAAGGGATCAAAATTGGAGATCCTGGATAAAGTGGGAGGAAAAATGTGCAACAAAATTCAAGAACACAAAAATAACTAGAATTAGTACTTGGATATGTTGTGCCCAGGCTGTAAAGGAGAATTTCGGAAGAGAAGAAGACGCCAACCCACGCCAATGCAAATGCAATAGGACAGTTTATTAGCTAACTTAAGTCAGGGTCTTTGC
>NW_006922158.1:1392794-1399064 GCF_000298275.1 Orycteropus afer afer | reverse complement strand
ACTTAAGAAAATCAACAGACCAAGGGTGGCTGCCTCCACCCAGGAAGGCCTTCTGCAAGCAAGAGTAGATAAACAGAGTTAGAACTTAGAGCCCGTGTCAGGGACGAGCTTGTGGAGGGTCCCAATGTCTGCAGTGCTTGTGATGAGGCCTGTAGTGCCGCCTTCTTCAGCTTAGTCATGGCAATGCGGGAGTTTGCTCTATTGGACGCCACAGGAAGGGTTAGGAGTGTGCCGTGCCGGGAGTGGATGGGATTAGATTGCAGGGGAGGGCCTCTGGGACGGCAGGCGCCCTGCCGGGCCTGGAGACACTCTCTGCATGGAAGAGACCCAGTGGGGCCAGCGCACGGCTACCCCAGAGGAGCGGCCACTACTGATGGGTCCCGTGCACCGGAGAGTCCCACAATGTGCCGGGTACTGCCCACGTTGGCCACCAACAGCCATTACCTTAACCTCACCAACACTTTCGGTGCTCCGAGCAGATAGAGCGCCACACCGCGAACGTGTCGGTTTAGAGTGAGATCGCTCTCGAGACCTCCGCCTGGAAATGGAGTCTCCTCCACCAGACCTGGGTGCGCACGGTCTCGAGATAGCGAGGGATGGGACGAAGCGTGCCTTAGTAGCTCCTCTGGAGGAGTCAGACTCTCGGTGCGGTGGCTCTGTTATTGCTCCGAGCTATGAGCTGCTATTCCAGCTATGGGCTGGTCCTTATAGACTCCATAACCAGCATTTTCCCATATTGTCTTTCCATACCACACTTGTTCTGTCTTTTCTGTTAGCTTGCCCACACCCTTGGTTACTTCTGTCACATCCTTGTTTTATCATCACACTTGTTTAAACATTGGTTTGCTACAATTTCTATTTCTTGCTTACGTTAACACACTCTTATTTTATTACTACACTTGTTCACTACATCTGGAAATAGACTCACTTTCGTGATTGGCTCTCTGCCCAACAGTAGAAAAACCTCCAGGCAGAACACATACCCCCAGAGAGATGCACCCATTAGATCAACAACGAGACATCAGAGGGGCAGCATTCCCATAGAGGGAAAGCTGGACAGACAGGAATGCACAGTCAAGAAGGGCACACGGGCAGGAGTGCTCATGGGGGGGAGGAGTAGGGAGAAGTTTCTTAAGGTTGGAAATTGTTATCAGGGCTGTGAAATCAAATGTGCACAAACTATTGAGAGTAAAACAAATCTGCTTTGTACATTTGCACCCAAATCACAATAAAATAAATGAGGCAGTTCTAAGTGAACTGATTCAGAACCATGTCCATGACAAAAGGTTAAATTAAAAAGCAAGGTGAAGAACTATATGTAAATTATGTGATGTATTCAGTAAATACCAAAAAAAAAGAAAAAAAATATATACATATTATAAATATAGAGATATGTATATACACATACATCCATAGGATATCTCTGGAAGAATACACAGAGGTAAGAATGGTTACTTCTGTGGTGGTGAACCTTAGGAGAAATCAAGATCCAGCATATCTGAATAAGGTGACATCAGATCAAACCTCCATTTTTAATTAATATTTTCATCTCTATGTTTCTAAAGAAAACCATTCAGTCTTTTTTCCTTGTTAAAGTGTTACTGCTCGAAAAACAAAGAAAAGAAGTCAAATTTCTAACTTAGAAGAATTGTTTAATTTCTTGTAAAATTTGCTATCACTAGGTAAATTGCCTAAGCCATCCTTATGGCCCCAGCCAGATAAACAATGTTTTACATTTCAAAAGCTTCAGATTAGAGTTAATTCAACCATCTCTTCTTCTTAACCAAATGGATCAGTTTTTATATTGCAAGGTTTTCAACTAAAATTGACCTGATCCAGGTCACAAGATCCCACATCAAAATGTTCACACAGATGGAGGGGGCAGAGACAAGATGGTGTACTGCAAACATACTCTACCTAATCCCTCTGCAACCAAAAACCAAACTCACTGCCATCGAGTTGATTCCAACTCAGGAAAACACCCACTGGGTTTCTGAGGCTGTAAATCTTTAGGATGATCACCCCAGCTTCCTTGCAGGGAGCAGCTGGTGGGTTTGAATTGCTGACCTTCTGATTTGCAGCCAAATGCCTTATCCACTATACTACCAGAAGAGAGACCTGGAAAAACTGAGTGAAATAGATACAAATATAATACAAATAATGATCCTGGAATTCTGAGCATCAGATGAGAGGATAAAGAATTAGACTGAGCACTGACTGGAAAGGGAGACAGAGCGAAGAAAGTGACTGGGGAGAAATATGAAGCAGGGACCTGACAAAGTGTAGCCATTTTGAGGCACGGAAGGCATCACACGCACAGACAAGGAGAAACCAACTTTGCAGAGTCCACACTGAGCTAGAGACACAGTGCGGACAGATCTGGAGGGAATCGAGGTTAGCAGAACAGCTGCTGGCTCTCGGAGAGGGAAGTGCAGGGAAATAGCTCACATTTCCAGTGGCACAAGCAACCAAGGAGTAAAGAGGGAGCCAGAGAAGGGGAATGCAACAAGTCACTGACAGTAAACACTGCTTGTTTGGGTTGAAGACCCACACAAAAGAGAAAGCCTGTGGTGTGGAGGTTGGAGAAGCTAGACTCCAGGTGGCCTCCCACTTGATTGAGTCTAGGCAGGAGCTGGATAAACAGCTGTGTGCACCCAGAAGGGCGCCAGACTCCACCACTGAATCACATCTGGAGAGGTGTATTCTCCACTGTAACAAACATACCTTCCTAGCAACAAAGGACGGACTCTCTTCCCACCTCCCACAGCCTAGTGGCTAGAGAAGTCCCCTTGGCCATCCCCACATGCCCGGTTCCTCAGCCACCTCCTGAGCAGCCCAGCCACCTGCCACAACACACTCCAAGCAGACAGAGCCATGGCCTGCAGCTTGCCACGTCTGCAACTTGTGCCACTGACAGATCCTTCTCTCACTGAATGCAAGAGCTACTTCCCTGAGGCCTGTCTCAGAGGCACCCACTCACGCCAGGTTCCTCCTGTGTTCATGGGCACGTGCTGTAGTGGATCAGTGGATCATGCCACAGCTGCCTGATCCCAGGGCTGCCGGCTAACCATAACTACAAAAGCCCCTTCTCCTTTTCCTTTTTCCTTTTCTCTTTTCCCTCTTTTTTCCTTTATATTTGGTCATTTCTCCCTCTTCCTCCTCCTCTTCTTTTATTTATACCAATCTTTCTTCTCATCCACTCCCTTTTTACTAATTTTATTTTTTTTCTCATCCCAACCAACAGGAAGAAGACATTTACTCTCCACTAGCCAGCCATCTAAGGCATTTGACTGCTAACCAGAAAATTGGCAGTTCAAACCCACCAGCCGCTCCAGGAAATGAAGATAGGGCAATCTACTTCTGTAGACATCTACCACCTCGGAAACCCAATGGGGGCTGCTATGAGTCAGAATCGAGTCGATGGCAGTGAGTTTGGTTTGATTTTGGTTCAGCCAGCCATATCTACTACACTTACCACCTCACCCAATGGGTGAGCACCACCACCCCTCCTGGATCAATGACAGATGAAGGACAACAGCTACTCATTCCAGTGGTAGCTACTCTTCATGACAACAGATCTACACCCACATCCCTACCAATTACCTACCCACTCAGAAACATCTGGGGGGTGCCCTTGTGCTACCAAGCTAAGAACTAAAGGACAATGCCTCTCCCACCTGCTGGATATATCAAAACAAAGCAAAACAAAAAAGGTGAAACAAATAAATACATAATTAACAAATAAAAACAGTAACTTCAAAATGTCTTGGAGACAACAGACAACTTCAATTCAAAGAAACAGGACAAGACAGTTGAAGCAAATGACCAAAATAAAAAACTAGGGAAACTCTGCAAGGAAGAACAGGTAATAGAACTATCTGATAAGTAATTCAAAAGGTATATATATTTATATGGCCTTCAAACACCTCATCATCACTCATCTGTAAGTCTGTTGTACTGTGGTGGCTTGTATTTTTTTGTGATGCTGGAAGCTATGTCATCAACATTTCAAATATCAGCAGGGTCACCCATCATAGACAGATTTCATTGGAGCTTCCAGACTAAGACCGACTATAAAGAAGAATGTGGCCAGTTCTACTTTTGGGAAAAACACGTTGGCCACTGAAAACCTTGTGAATAGCAGGCAAACACTGTTGGATGATATAGTGACAGAAGTTGAGCCCTTTAGGTTGGAAGGTACTCAAAATACAACCAGGGAAGAGCTGATTTCCTTAATGACATGAATGGAGAAAAGTTTTGGGGACCTTCATTTCTTGATGTGGTATGACTCAAAATGAGAATAAACAGCCACAAAAATCCATTAATAATTAGAACATGGAATGTACATAGTATGAACCTAGGAAAACCGGAAGTTGTGAAAAATGAAAAAAATGCATAAAGATGGGTATCCTAGGCATTAGTGAGCTAAAATGGACTGGTATTGGCCGATTTGAATTGGGTAATCGTATGGTCTACTATGCTGCAAATGACAAATTGTAAGAGGAATGGTGTCATATTCATCATCAAAAAGAACATTATAAGATCTATCCTGAAGTACAGTACTGTCAGTGATAAGATAATATCCATACACTTACAATGAAGACCAATCTGTCCTGGAAGAAATGCAGCCAGAATTTTCCTTGGAAGCGAGAATGGCCAGACTTCCTCTCACCTACTTTGGTCATGTTGTCAGAAGGAACCATTCCCTGGAAAAGGATATCATGTTTGGTAAAGTGGAGGGAGGGTCAGCGAAGAAGGGGAAGCCTCTCAATTAGATGAATTGGCACAGTGGCTGCAATGATGGGCTCATATTGATCAAGGATTGTGAGGCTGGCACAGGACCAGGCAGTGTTTCATTCCACTGTGCAGAGGGTCGCTATGAGTCAGAGACAACTCGATGGCACCTAACAATAACAACAACAACAACAATGAAGACCTGTTAATAGGACTATTATTCAAATTTACACACCAACCACTAAAGCCAAAGACAAGGAAATTGAAGATTTTTACCAACTTCTGTAGTCTGAAATTCACCATACATGCAATCAAGATGTATTCATCATTATTAGTTATTGGAATGCAAAAGTTGGAAACAAAGAAGCATCAGTAGCTGGAAAATATGGCCTTGGTGCTAGAAATGACATCAGAGATTGCATCATAGAATCTTGCATGACCAACAATGTATTCCTTGCAAACACATTTTTTCAACAACATAAATGGTGACTATACATGTAGAACTCACCAGATGGAATACACAGGAAACCAATTGATTACATCTGGGGAAAGAGATGATGGAGAAGCTCAATATCACCAGTCAGAACAAAGTCAGGAGCCACCTATGAAACAGACCTTCAATTGCTCCTGTGCAAGTTTAAGCTGAAGAAAATTAAAACAAGTCTACAAGAGCCAAGATATGACATTAAATATATCCCACCAGAATTCAGAGACAATCCAAAGAATAGATTTGATGCATTGAATACCACAGACTGAAGACCAGACGAGTTGTGGGATGACATCAATGATGTTATACATGAAGAATGCAAAAGGCCATTAAGGAGACAAGAAAGAAAGAAAAGACCAGAAAAGATGCCATAAGAGACTCTGAAACTTGCTCTTGAATGGAGAGTAGCTAAAGCAAATGGAAGAAATGATGAAGTAAAGAGATGAACAGATTTCAAAGGGCAGCTTTAGAGGACAAAGTAAAATACTATAATGAAAGTTGCAAAAATCTGGAATTAGAAAAACAATGGGGAAGAACACTCGGCATTCCTCAAGCTGAAAGCACTGAAGAAAAAAATTGAAGCCTCTTGTTATAATATTGAAGGATTCTATGGGCAAAATATTGAATGACGTAGGAAGCATCAAAACAAGACAGAAGTGACACAGAGTCACTGTACCAAAAAGAATTAGTTGATGTTCAACCATTTCAGAAGTTGCATATGATCAAGAACCAATGGCACTGAAGGAAGAAATACAAGCTGCACTGAAGGAATAGTTGAAAAACAAGGCTCCAGGAACTGATGGAATACTCATTAAGACGTTTCAAAAAACGGATACAATACTGGAAGCACTCACTTGTCTATGACAAGAAATTTGGAAGACAGTTACCTGGCCACCTGACTGGAAGAGATCCATATTTGTGCCCATTCCAAAGAAAGGTGATCCAACAGAATACAGAAATTATCAAAAAGTATTATTAATATCACATGTAAGTAAAATAAAGTTAATTCAAAAACAGTTGTAGCGGTATATTGACAGGGAACTGCCAGA
>NW_006922158.1:1383815-1392166 GCF_000298275.1 Orycteropus afer afer | reverse complement strand
AATCTGCTGCAAAAGAACTCTTTAAAGTGTTAAAGAACAAAGATGTCACTTTGAAGACTAAGGTGCACCTGACTCAAACCAAGGTATTTTCAATAGCCTCATATGCATGTGAAAGCTGGACAATGAATAAGGAACATGAAAGGAAAACTGACGCATTTGAATTGTGGTGTTGGCAAAGAAAACTGAAAACACCATGGACTGCTGGAAGAATGAACAAATCTGTCTTGGGAAAAGTACAGCCAGAATGCTCCTTGGAAGCAAGAATGGCCAGATTTCATCCCACCTACTTTGGTCATGTTGTCCAAAGGGACCGCTCCCTGGAGAAGGATATCATGCTTGGCAAAGATCAGTGAAAAAGGAGAAGACCTTCAATGAGATGAATTGACACAGTGATTGCAATAATGGGCTCAAACATGGCAACCACTGTGAGGATAGGGCAAGACTGGGAAGTGTTTCATTCTGTTGTACTTGGGTCATTACGAGTCAGAACCAACCCAACAGCACCTAACAGCAACAGTAGCAACATGTGTGAGAGAGGAGCTTCCCTAATCCATTCTATGTTTTTACCAGATTATCCTCTTAACTCATGTAGAACCCTCCTAAAAGATTTGAAATACTTTGTTGCCTGAATCATACTCTTAAAGCCTAGTGCTAATAATGTCTTATGCTGAAAACCCTCTGTGGCATCCCGATGCCTCCTAAATTATGGCTACACCCTTCTGAGCATGACATTCAGGGCAGGGCCCTCCATTCTGACTCAAGCTTGACTTTCTTTTTACTTTTCAAATAATATTTTATTGTGTTTTTGGTGAAAGTTAACACAGCAAATCAGGCTCCCATTTGACAATATCTACAGATATTTGTTCAATGGCATTTGGTTACATTTTTCCTAATATGTCAACATTCTCTTTGTGTTGTGATCTTTCCATTTCCAGTAATCTAGTTTCCCTGGCCCTTATCTTGTCATCTTTGCTTTAGAGTGATTGTTGACTTTTAGTCCCATGTAGATGTTTCCCTAGAGCACTGTATTCATGGGTAATATCCTTTATTTTGTGTGCCACTCTGTTATTTTGCTAAAAGGTGACCTCACGGGATAGTTTTGGTTCAAGATTTAAAGAATATCTCAGGATGATAGTCTCAAGGAGCTTTCCAGTCTCAACTGGTCCAAGAAGTCTGGACTTTTAAAGAATTTGAGTTCTATTCCATGTTTTTCTCCCATTCTATCAGGGTCCATTCACTGTGGCCCTGATCGGAAAAATTGGTAGTGATAGCCAGGTACCACCTAGTTCTTCTGTTCTCAAGGGTAGATGAGGCCATGGCTTGTGTAGGCTACTAGCCCTGTAGACTAATTACTTCTTTGAGACTTTTGTTTCCTTCTTTTCATTTTGCTCTGGACAAGTAGAGACCAAGAGTTGTCTCTTCAATGGCTGTTCACAAGTTTTTAAGACCCCAGACACTACTCACCACACTAGGATGCAGAATGTGAACTTTGTGGAGCCAATTGACTGAGTTGTCCCATGAGATTCAGGTCCTAAGCCAGCAAACCTAGAAAACCACTTTCATAAGGTGTTTGGTTATGTCTGAGAAGTATATGTAACTGAGTCCTCTGTTAATATATATACATGTACCGACACCTATACATACCAATACATGTACATACATCTATCTGTACACATGTATGTACTCACCTGTACCTACCTGTACACATATATGCCTATACATCTACATATGTGACCATACACTAGTTTTTTGGTTATTGGTGTTGTTAACAAATTATGTATTTACTTGTCTGATGAGCGTGGTGAGACCCCCAAGACTGTGCTCCCTAGTTACTCTTCAGGTCTGGAATTGAACTCACTCCCATGACTTTCAGCCAAACAATAGACAGGCATATGGGGTGAACATTTACATCAGATAAATATACTCCTTAGAATGATCAATCATGGGAGAACAAAGGGGGGGGGCAGGAATCCATAGGAAAGAAGAACACAGGGAAGGGGTAACCACAGCAAGGAAGTGGGAAGAAAGCTGTTACATTGTGGGGAATTGCAGTCAATGTCATGAAACCAAATGTATATGAACTGCTATAAGAAAAATGAATTTGCTTTGCAAACTTTCACCCAAATCACAATAAAAGTTTCAAAAAATTTTTTAGTCCTAATCATGTATAGGGAGCTCTGGTAGCGTAGTACCTGAGGCACTTGACTGCTAACCAGAAGGCTGGCAGTTCAAACCCACCAGCCATCCCTCGGAAGGCAGACTGGGCAATCTACTTCCATAGAGATACCACCTTGGAAACCCAAGGAGGGGTCGCTATGAGTCAGAATCAACTCGACAGCAGTGAGAGTGAGAATCTTGTATACGCTCATCTTCACCATTATTAGACTATAAGCATCAGAAAGGAAGAATATGCTTATGCTCAAACCACAACTCTGTCACTTACTAGTATGTGCATGGCCTTAGGAATACTCATTTATTCATTCATTCAACAAATATTTGAGTGCCTGGTATGTGTCAGCCTTGGTACCAGGCGTTAGGGATAAAACGGTGAACAAAGTTCCTTATGGGACTTACATTCTAGAGAGGAAGATAAATAATAAACAAAATTTTAAAAAGTAAAATACATTTTATATTATATAGTAAAAAGTGACCTGGAGAAAAATGACATGGGGAGACGGTTAGGGAGTGTGGGAAGGGGTGAAGTTTTAAATAGAGTAACCAATGAAGGCCTTACTGAGAAGGTGCAGATTGAGTAAAAGCCTTTAGGAGATGATGAAGCCAGTCCTGTAAGTATTGAAGGTAAAGCCTTTTCAAGCAGTGGAAATAGCAAGCACAAAGACTCTGAGTTGGAACCATGTTTAAAACATTCAAGTACGGCTGTAGCAGGGTGAGAGGAAGAAAGAAGGAGGTAGGGGACAGAGGCCAGACTTTGACTTTCATTATGAGTGAGATCAGAGTCACTAGAGGATTCTGAGCAGAGGAATTACAGGATCTGACTTACCCTTGAATAGAAACCTGCCTACAGGGTAGAGAGGAGACTAGAAGGAGGTGTGGTAGGCAGAATTCTAAATCTCCCCTGCCCCAAGATTTCTGTTTTCTGGTTATTCAATTAAATACTAATCTAGGTACTGCTGTAAAGGAATGTTGCAAATATGATTAACATCCCAATTCGGTTGACCTTAAAATAGGGTGATTATCTGGATGAGCCTGACATAGTCAGTCGAGCATTTTAAAAGCAGAGAGTTGTCCCCAGCTGGTAGAAGAGGAAGTGAGAGATATTCAAAGCATGAAGGAAATTTGACATACCATTGCTGGCTTTGAAGATGGAGAGGACCACGTAAGGATTGTGGGTGGACTTTAGGAGCCAAGAGTGACCCTGGCCAACAGACAGTAAGAAAACAGGGACCTCAGACTTACAGTTACAAGTATCTGGATTCTGTCAACAACCTGGAATGAACTTGGAAGCAGATTCTTCCCCAAAGCCTCCAGATAAGAGACTCACCTGACTGACACCTGGACTTCACCCTTGTGGAACCCTAAGCAGAGAATCTAGCCAAGCTCACCTGAACTTCCAACCTACAGAAGTGTGAGCTAATAAATAAACCAAACCAAACCAAATTCACTGCCTTCGAGTCGGATCCAATTCATAGCAACCCCTTCTTGGGTTTCTAAGTGGTATCACTACAGAAGTAGATTGCCCAGTCTTCCTTCCCAAGAGTGGCTAGTGGGTTTGAACCGTCAGCCTTCTGGTTAGCAGGCAAATGCCTTAGGCACTACGCCACCAGAGCTCCTGAGCTAATAAATGGGTGGTGTTTAAAGCTGCTCAGGTTGCTGTAATTTATTACACAGCAGTAAAGGTCAAGGAAGGAAGCTGAGACACCAATTAAGCAGCTATTGTAGTAAGCTATTTCAGTAAGTCGTGAGAGAGGACAGTGACGCAGGGCAAAGCAGTAGCCAAGGAGATGGAGAGAAGCAGATTCCAGATATATTCTGTAGATGTGAGAAAAAAATGTTTTTAGCCTGAAAACAGGAAGGATGGAGTTCCTGTCAACTGAGATTCGGAAGACAACTGAAGGAGCAAGTCTGGAGGAGGGGAAGCTCAGGAACTCTGTTTAAGGACATGTTAGGTTTGTGATCCCCTTTAAACAGATACCAAAAAAAACAAAACAACAACCCTCACTGCTGTCCAGTCAGTCCCAACTCATAGTCAACCCCCCTTGGGTTTCCGAGGTGGTATCTCTACGGAAGTAGATTGCCCAACCTTCCTTCCGAGGAGTGGCTGGTGGGTTTGAACCACCAGCCTTTTGGTTCGCAGTCAAGTGCCTTAGGCACTACGCCACCAGAGCGCCCTGAAACAAAATGAGATCATCAAGGGGTCTGAGCATAGACCCAGAGGAGGGCCAAAGACTGAGCCACGGGACACTCAAGAGTAAGGAAGTCAGGACGATGAGCCAGCAAAGCAGAAAGAGAAGGAGCAGCAGTTACTCAATTTTTCAGAGTCTCAGTTTCCTTATCTGCATAATGGTGATACAAATAGGACCTGTCTATAAAAACCCAAAACCAATTGCCATTGAGTTCATTTGGACTCATGGCAACTCTGTGTGTTTCAGAGTAGAAGTGCACTCCACAGAGTTTTCAATGGCTGATATTTTGGAAGTAGACTGCCAGGTCTGTCTTCCGAGATGCCTCTGGGTGTTCCTGAACCTTCAACCATTTGATTTGCAGCTTGAGCATATTAACCATTTGCATTACAAATAATGGATTTTTAAGTGATTGGCACAGTACTTGGTACATAGGACACACTCAATAAATGTTGGCTGTTAATCAAGAGGGCAGAGATCAACTCTTGCTCATCTCTGTATCCCTGTCCCCTCCACCACCTGTCTCCTTCCCCACCACCTCCCAGCATCAAGTGTGGGGCTTTGCATATAATCATCACTTCATTGATCTCTAGTGAAGTGAATTCAATTCTCCCTCTTAGAGTTCTAAAGGTAGGGTTACTTCTTCAAGCTGAGAAAATTGAGCAAATCCTTATAGTCACTTGCAACTCCTTATTTTGGTAGCCAAGGGCAAGGAGAAGGACTGTCAGTAAACAGATTCCTCCATTTCAGCAAGCAGCCTTCTGCTCTGAAGATACAGCCATCTTGGAGGCTCTATACACATGATTTTTCTCCCTAGATTTCCATTCTGAAAGCAGTTATAAGTGGAAACAACATAGTAATAGAGAGAAATCCAATTTTGTTGACAAGACCACAGATACATAGTTTTCAAATGAAGTTTCTATATAGGATTTACTCATTTTCTGTTTGGGTTCATTTCTTCAGACACCCAAGATATTTATAAACCCCTAACTTAGGAAAATACCACCAATGGCAGGTCATAATTCTTTGACATGTACCTTGTGGCTTCAAACGGTGACCTGAACAGTAGCTAGTGGGAATACTTGTGTGTTTTCCTCCTAACTTCTCCTCTGAGACGTATTTACTGAAATACTTTATTGCCTCTGCATTGAAAATAATTTAAAACTGCAGTTAAGCCCATAGTGGTTAAGTAAAAGCATGCATCATTTGGGTTGAATTTGTTGAAAAAGAATCAACTGTTCACTATCTGCCATGAAATTTTGAAAATTCTAGGCAATTAGCTCCTTGAAAGGAAAAACTGTTCTAATTTACTCAGCTTCAAGGAAATGTACTCAGAAGTGCCGTTCAAAGCGTCAACTTTTGCCTTCTGTGTTTTAAGGTAACCATTCAATATCAGCAAAATGTGTGAATTCAATGAATGATATCAAAACAAAAGATGCATTTCCAAAGAGCTCCAATCCGTATGAGACCAATATGTTAACTTGGAGATGTGAATTTAATTAGTATCTTCAAGTATAACTCCAAAACCGCTTTTATCTAATCATCACATTTATATAAACTATTAGCACATAATACTTGGTTTGAAATGTTTTGCTACATAATCCAAATTGTTGTCCTGCCCTGGAAGAGTCTCTAATAAGCTCAATATGTTTCCACGGAGAAACTTTGGTAGCCAGATCGAGTAAATTTAGGCTCAACTGGTGCCCAGAATGAAACTTAAAACTGGCCTTTGAGCATGTGGACTAGAAGTGATTTAGTGCTTGTTCTGCCTTTCCATCACTTTCTGACATGAAAAAAGGAAGGAAATCAGATTGTACTGGCCCAAGTAGTCTCAGGAAGTATTCTGGCAAATGACTAAACTGAGTCCCAGGGCTCTCTGTCACAGAGAGCAACAATGGCTGAAGAAGCTGCTTTGTTGGGCATTATTGGCTTGACAGCTTTAGGCTAAGAAATATTGCTCTGGCTATCACGCAAACGATTTCTCAGTAGCAAGTATGTCTATCTCCCAGCTACTCCTTTTCCCTGCCCTCCAAAAAAATAGTCCTTAAAAGCAAAAACCATTTCAATGTTTTTCAATGACTGTTATGTAGTGCCTAAGGCATTTGACAGGAGCTCTGGTGGCGTAGTGCCTAAGGCATCTGACTGCTAACCAGAAGACTGGTGGCTCAAACCCACCAGCCACTTCGTGGAAGGAAGACTGGGTGATCTATTTCTGTAGTGATACTGCCTGGGAAACCCAAGGAGGGATCACTATGAGTCAGATCCAACTTGATGGTACTGCGTTTGGTTTTGGGAAGGCATTTGACTGCTAAGCAGAAGGCTGGCGGTTCAAACCCATCAGCCACTCCTTGGAAGGAAGACTGGGCAATCTACTTCTGTAGAGATACCACTTCAGAAACCCAAGGAGGGGTTGCTATGAGTCGGGATCAACTCCACAGCAGTGAGTTTGGTTTTTTTGTTTGTTTGGTTGGTTGGTTGGTTTTGTAGGAGCTCTGGTGATGTAATGCCTAAGGCATTTGACTGCTAAACAGAAGGCTGGAGGTTCAAACCCACCAACCACTCCTGGGAAGAAGATTGGCAATCTACTTCCATAGAGATACCGCCTCGGAAACCCAAAGAGGGATCACTATGAGTCGCATCCGACTCAGTGGCAGTGAGCTTGGTTTTTCGGTTTTGGTTATGTTACTCTGCAACCCTGAAATTCGAGAGGGCATGATTTTGATGGTGATTTACCCTTGAAGACCAATACAAAAATAAGCCAGCCCTTTGTGGGCTAGTCTGAGACCCTAGTCAGGTGGGCAACCTGACGTAGTAGACAGCAGGCTCTGAGGTCAGATGAACTGGGTTCGAATCCTAGCTCTGCCCTTACTTACTTTGTGCCCCTGCATGTATCACTTATCTTTTCTGTATCTTGGTTTTCTCACCTATGGAATGGAGGTAATAATAGCACCCCTCAAGCAGGTACTGCAAGGCTGTAAGGAGTTATGTGTGTAAGTCCCTTAGCATATTGGCTGGCTCATATAAGCACACAATAAAAGGTAGCTAATATCAGGCACTATGATTGTCTATACTTACTGACTTTCTGGGCTTAAATAATTTTTGATACAGATGAAATCAGTAACTGTGTCCACACTTCCTGTAGCCTATCTTCCTCAACAAATGGAGATGGCCATGGTGAGAAGAGTTAAGCCATTGCAAATAACTAGCAGTAGGGCCCTATTAACCCACTAAGATACTGTGGAGATAGAATTGAGTTTACAAAACCAAACCAAACTCACTGACGTTGAGTCTGACCCAACTCATAGGGACCCCTCCTTGGGTTTCTGAGTTGGTATCCCTACGGAAGTAGACTGCCCAACCTTCCTGCCGAGGAGTGGCTGGTGGGTTTGAACCGCCAGCCTTTGGGTTAGCAGTCAAGTGCCTCAGGCACTGCGCCACCAGAGCTCCCAGAATTGTGTTTCAGTGGTATAAACGGGTAAGAATTCCTTATCTCCCAGGGAGATCGCAAGCATATTGTCAGCTCTTCAAGAAACCCTGGGATGGGGTGAGACACTTGAAGGCAACTTCAGTTCATGGAAAGACAAGTGTTTCAACATTGGACCAACTAAAACCCAGAACAGTCCTATGACTATCTTTGGGAAGATTGGGGTTCAAGTTCACCATGAAACACTCCCTTCTGCTAGAATAACAACTGGCTCTGCAATGGCAAGTTTGTCAGACGTGACCAGAATGTGCTCTCATAAATCAGAAAAGGGAGGGCATACAAATGTATTTGTATGATCTGTAAGAATTCCTGGGGGTATAGTAGAGCTGACAAGGGACAAGGTTGAAGTCACTGCTTGGTCACAGCCAGCTACCCAGAGGGACTGAGTAGTTGAACCGGTGGGCTCGGGACCATAGTCACAGGGGACATCAAGCTCAATTGGCATAACATACTATACAAAACATTGTTCCACCTCCTACTTTGGTGAGTAGCAACTGGGATCTTGA
>NW_006922158.1:1381192-1382715 GCF_000298275.1 Orycteropus afer afer | reverse complement strand
TCACTACGGAAGTAGGATTGCCCAACCTTCCTTCCAAGGAGTGGCTGGTGGGTTTGAACCGCCAGCCTTCTGGTGAGCAGTCAAGTGCTTTAGCCACTATGCTACCAGAGCTCCTGAGTAATATATATATTCATAAATTTTAAAATATGGCCTGATAATGAAGAAATGAAATGGGATTTCTTATATGTTTTCTTATACATACAGGCTCATGCAGAGAAAATGGGTCCATGGAAACAGAGAAAGAGGTCAAGAACACAGTCAATTCTGGTTCTATAGTTGTGAAAGAAACTGTCCTCAGTGTAGCAGAAAAGAATATAAACCTAGGAGTATAGAGACTTGGCTTCTAAACCTAGGCATGCCACTGGGTAACCTTGAGTCAATCATTTCCTCTCTCTGGGCCTTCATAAAGCAGCCTGGATGATTACTACACTCCCATATTTTGGTTGTGAATTAACTCTTTTATAGAATACAGTAATAAATAATAGGCTCTAAACTATTGGTAGACACTCTGGGAACTATAGACCTCACAGTGTGATTGCACTTTTCTATAACCTCTATACACTAGAAAATCCACTGAAATTTATTTAAAGTATTAGAAGGTATTCCCTCTTATAAATCTTTGCCAGCCGCCATTTTCTTTCACATGGCTGACTCACCATTTTCCACTTATGCGTCCTACCTTAGAAAATGGTACCACCCTCCCCTCCGCTATTCTTCATGCCAGAAACCTGAGGGACATCTTTTATTTCTCCCTCTCCTGCAAACCTCACAACCAGCCAAATGTCAATTCTCATCAATGGTATTTCCTAGATATTTCTCAGATACACTTACTGCTACCAACTCTACTGCCACTAGCCCAGTCCAAGCCACCACCATCTGGACTATGACAATAATCTTTTTCATTAATCTCCCCACTTCTACCCATCACCATCCTGCCCCAGTCCATCTTCCACACAACAGCCCAAAGATCTTTTAAAAATGCAGATCTAATCATCTTACATCCCTATCTAAAGCCCTCCAATGGCTTCCCATTATACCTATAATAAAAACTCAAAGTCCATAATACAAACCTGTTTCATCATTTTTCTAGGTCCCCATCATCTCTCAAGGAGCCCTAGTGGTTCATGGGTTAAGCACTTGGCTGATAACCAAATGGCTGGTGGTTTGAACCCACCAGCTATTCCACTCAGGAGAAAGACATGACAGTCTGCTTCTGGAAAGATTTACAGCCTCGGAAACCCCTATGGGGCAATTCTGCTTTGTCCTATAGGGTCGCTATGAGTTAGAACTGACTCAACAGCAATGAGCATCACCTCTCTCCTAAACCTGTAAAAACCAAAAACCAAACGCACTGCCATCGAGTCAGATCGGACTCAGAGGGACCCCTCCTTGGGTTTCCGAGGCAGTATCACTATGGAAGTAGATTGTCCAATCTTCCTTCCAAGGAGTGGCTGGTGGGTTTGAACGGCCAGCCTTCTGGTTAGCAGTCAAATGCCTTAGGCACTACACCACCAGAGCTTCCA
>NW_006922158.1:1376190-1379778 GCF_000298275.1 Orycteropus afer afer | reverse complement strand
TCATCTAGTTTCTGCTATTTGTGCTTTTTTGGTTATGTTTGATAGTGGATTTATGTCATAAATTAGGGCCTCTAAGTTTGCCCCTATTTTTTCGCTGATGAACTTATAGTTTTTGGTTTTAACATTCAGGATTTTGATCCATCTTGAGTTCATTTCAGTGTATAGTGTGAGGTATGGATCTTGTTTCATTTTTCTACAAATGGATATCCAGTTTTGCCAGCACCATTTGTTAAAGACTGTCTCTTCTCCATTTAACAGATTTCGACCCTTTGTGGATGATAAGCTGTCCACAGGTGGATGGATTTACACAGGGAGGAAGTAGGAAGAGTGATGTTACATTGTGGAGGTTGCAATCAATGTCAAGAAACAAAACGCATATGAATTGTGAAATGAAAAATCCATGTACTCTGTAAAATTTCACTCAAATCACAATGAAAGTTTTAAAAAAATAAAATAAAACAACTGATGAATGAATCAATCCCATCATTAAAATTCTTCAATGGCTACCCACTTTCTACTGGATTAATACCCAACTCCTCAGCTTGGCACGAAAGAACCATTCACACTCTTCCCTTCCCCCATCTACCCACCCAGTTCATCAGCCTAGACTTTGGACACACCCCTGTACGTTCCTTTGCCCCAGCTATAACAGCAATTTCTTTTTTTCTTTTTCCTTTCTATCATGGAATATTTCAGACATACACTAAAGTGGAAAATAAAATATTAAAATTAATCCCCCTGTGCTATCATCCATAAAGTCACCATGACTCAGAACCGACTTGACAGCACCTAACAACAGCATACCTATCATTCAGCTTCAACATCATCCAATTCCTGTCATTCTTGTTTCGAGTCTCTTCCACTTTTTGTTTTCCTGAAGCACTTTAAAGAAAATCCCAGATATCACATAAATTCACCTGTAAATACTCAAGTGGGCCCTTCTCACAGAGAAGGGCTCACCAACCTGCTTGGCATTCCCTAAACATGTCCTATTTTTTTCCTGTACATATGTACATCCTATTTTTATACCTAGGATGAGCTGAGTCCCCTCACTTCTCCACCTGACACACTCCTAGGTACCCCCTCAAGGTCCGGTCTGAATGTTCCCCTCTCTGTGGAACCTTGTTGACTTTCCCTCTGCTGGGCTCCTACAGTACTTGGTACATATCCCAACTATTTATTTATAAAATATAAAGCAATAGACAAATATAATTTATTTGGTATTATATTAATACAGAATGTTATTGTGTATTTTATATTTCATTAAAATATATAAGTAGAATATGGTGCTTAACCTATGTATTCAATGTATATGTTTATATGGCTGTCTCTTGCTAAAGGTTAAGTTCTTTGAGGTAGAAAATGTTTGTCTTTTTTGCAGCTTGAGTCCCACTGCCCAATACATATTAGTACTCCTGGCACCTACCACATTGTTTAGCATATAGTGGCTAATCCACAAATATTTGTTGAATTAATATATTAATTGCATGCGATGTCACAACAAGACCACAGTGTTTGCAGGCAAGCAGACTTGGATGTAATCCCCAGTTCCCCAGTTCTAGGGGTTCTAGCACGCAAATTGACCTTCTGTAATCCCTGGATGGCAGAGTTTGCACTCAACTACTAACTTAGAGGTTGGTGGTGCGAACCCACTCAGCAGCACCATGGAAGAAAGGCCTGGCAATCTGCTTCTGTAAAGATTACAGCCAAGAAAACCCTATGGAACAGTGCTACTCTGTAATACATGGAGGAGCCATGAGTTGGAATTTACTTGACAGCAACAGGTTTGTTTTGTTGTTTGTTTGTTTGTTTTAAATCTTCATTGTTGTTGTTGTTGTTGTTGTGTGCCGTCGAGTCGGCCCCGACTCATAGCGACCCCTCCTTGGGTTTCCGAGGCAGTATCACTACGGAAGTAGGATTGCCCAACCTTCCTTCCGAGGAGTGGCTGGTGGGTTTGAACCGCCAGCCATCTTGTTAGCAGGCAAGTGTCTTAGCCACTATGCTACCAGAGCTCCTTCATTAGCCTCAGTTTATTCATCTGACAACTGGAATAGTAATCCCTCCATCCCTGAATTGTTGTGAGGATTAAATAAGATTGTAAATATCAAAAATGCAGTTGCTAAATAAAAAAATCTTCTACACGTGAGGCATTCCAAAACCAAACCAAACTCACTGCCATCAAGTTGATTCAACGCATAGCAACCCCTCCTTGGGTTTCTGAGGCTGTATCACCACGGAAGTAGATTGCCCAACCTTCCTTCTGAGGAGCAGCTGGTGGCCTTGAACTGCCAGCCTTCTGGTTAGCAGTCAAGTGCCTTAGCCACTGTGCTACCAGAGCTCCCATGTGAGGCATTGCTAGTATATAAATGTGCAGTGTGACGGGAGTAGAGGGGCCTGGGAAGTGCTTAGCACTGTGCCTAGCACATAGTAAGTGCTCAATAAATGAGAGCTACCATTATTCCATTGGAAGATGAGACTATAATAAGATGAGACTGCTGGCAGTTCCCCTACTTGAGCATGCCCATCTATGTGAGTGTGAGTCACTGACTGCTGGATGACCAAAGAGTCTTGACCACACAGCAGACGGCCTTCAATTGTTGGTGCCATGGCAGCATGCCTGTTGCTTGCACTCAGACCTGCCCAACTGCTCTGCCTGCTACTGCAGTTTATCAGCCATCTAAACATTCCATGTTGCTTGAAATCTTATCCAAGATGATGGTCAAAATTAGTGGCACCAGACATCCCAGATTGCCTGGGATAGTCCCAGGCTATGCTCATGGCCTGGTATAATTATTCATCGTGTCTTCTCTCACTTGCCAAAGAGTCACAGCTTGGAAAGTAAATTATATGTTCATCCTGGTCAAGGATAAGGACCTCTGGTTATGTAGCAGTTAAAGCATTCAGCTGCCAACCGAAAGGTTGGAGGTTCAAACCCACCAGCTACTCTGTGGCAGAAAGGTGAGGCATTCTGCTTCCCTAAAGCTGTATAACCTTGGAAAGCCTATAGAGAGTTCTCTCTGTCCTATAGGGTTGCTATGAGTCAGAATCAATTCAATGGCAGTGGGTTTGATTTGGGGTAGTTAGGGATGTACTTACTACTCAAGCTACTTCTTTTCAGTGGGGAGAAGAAAAAATATGAAGGGAAAAGTTTCATGAATGCCTTTGCAACAGTACTATCCTTTCTCCCCCCACTTTTTGCACAGGTTGTCCATTTTTTGTGGCTCCACATGATGCATGGAAGCAGACCATTAGGGAAATTAAGAGTGCTGTCTCACAGCCCCAGGGTTCATCTGCATCAGGAACTAGTCTGTGCAGGCATCTGCTCCTGCAGCAGCACAAGCAAGCTATCTTCCTGAACCCACAGGGCATTCTGCTTGGTGCTCCACCACCTGCACTCTTTTTGGCCACTGGCCACATGGCACAGGAGTGCCTACAACCACAGCCTGGGCAGATGGTCCCCAATCCCCAGACTTCTCCTGGGCTGTAGTTTTAAGAAGGCAACTTTCTACTATAACCACTGCCCCCCAGCTCTAATCAGGCAGCTTTCAACAAGTCTTCAATTATCTATTTCCGACAAGTCTCTGAGCT
>NW_006922158.1:1371259-1375355 GCF_000298275.1 Orycteropus afer afer | reverse complement strand
TAAAAATAATTTTTTAATTTTTTTTTTTTTAAAAAAAGCATTCTGTCGCTGGGAAGATGGTGGCATAAACAAATATTTGTTCCAACCCTCCCCCACAAATACAACCAGGAAATGGAGCTTGGCTTTGAGGGATTCTGAATCAAGGAGCAGAGGAAGGCAGCAGGAAGTTGCAGACAGGCAAGAATCAACACACCAATGAATCACATGTGGTAGGAAATTCGCTTCTCCCATGGTCCCTGCCTCTCCACCAGCCACACAGACTGCTGCTGTGGGTTGGGTTAGTGGTCCTGGAAAGAGCCTACTTCCCTAACCACCACAGTCCCTGCCTATACAACAAGATAGGATCCCAAGCTTCTGGCCGAAAATCAATTAAGGCAGACCTCCCTGGAGGTCCATCTGGGGTATGCTAGCAGCTCCCCCATGCAGACACTGTGAAGTGCTGCAGAAGGCCCAGGCAGTGGAGCCTGCTCCTGAGGAATCAATCCTGGTCTGTCTGTTCTTCCTTTGGGATAATCCTGAGGACTGTTGATTGAGGTTGCTATGTGCTAAGAAGCAGGCATCTTTAGTGTAGGCTACACCCACAGCCAACATACCATAGGGAGGGCTCTGATAGCAATAATGCAGACCTCCCTGGGGGTTCGTTTGGAGCGTGACAACCGCTCCCCCAACTGGTAACTGTTGGCTGATTGGCTGATATGAACTCCTACAGAAGATTCCTTACAGTGGAGTCAGGATGTGGGTCACTTAGTGAAGCCTGCTCCTCCAACGACTACAGGGCCAGTGGGGCTCTGAAACAAACAAGACAAATTTCTTTGTGGTCCTTTTGGTGAGTGTCAGGCCTTCCTCCTTCTGAAACAGTGGAAAGTCTGCCTGAGCTTCCTCTGAATGCCAGGTCAGTTACAAGCAGCCCCAACAGAGCAAGGAAGGCAACCCCAGGCAAAACCAGAGGGAAACACTCATCCCCAAAGGGGGCTCTCTGAGTGTAGATTTTCTGACTAAAAACATCACTTCAGAATCAGAGAAGGGAAGGGAGTAATAGCCAGAGAGAAGGGGCTGCACCCCCTAGTGGACAAATTGCATAGTATGCAGTATCACACCTTAGTGTCACTGCCTGCTGGTGGAAAGACAGACTACAGTGTCTTCTCTGGTGTGTTTGGAAGAGATTGAAAGTTGAGAAATGAGATTTAGAAGTCTTGAATCCCAATTAGACTAAGAAGGAAGAAGGAGCTCTTACAGAGAAAGAGAGGAAATGGTAAGCAAAGGCCAGCAGCTCTGCCCACCTGAAGAGTTTCTTGCAGAAAGTAATGAGGACAAAAGTACCAAATACTGGGGGAAACTGAGAAAGTTAACATTCTTGGAAATGCCAATGCCCAACAAAAAAATCACAATACATACAAAGAATAAAGAAACAATGGCTCATCCAAATGAATATGACAAAGGAAATAGAAGTACATCTAGGGATGATCAATTAATGAAACAGATGGAAGAATATAATACAACAACACTAAACATAATTAAAGAACTAAGGAAAAACAGACAAAGAGCTAAAAGAAATAAGGAAAAGAATGCAACACAAAATGAGAATCTTAAAAAAAAAGATATCACAACTGAAAGGGACAATAACTGAAATGAGAAACACAATAGAAGGACTTACCAACAGATTTAATCAGGTAGAAGGATCAGTGAATTAGAGAATAAGATAGATAAAATTACAGATGCTGAATGACGCAACAATAATGGCAGCTCAAGCAGGCTAAGCACAGTTTAATGGAACTAAGGCACAACAATAAGAGACATAATATATGTATCATGGGAATTCCAGAAGGAGGCGAGTGAAAGAAAAGGATAGAAAGAATATTTGAAGAAATAATGAAAGAAAATTTCTCAAATCTAATGAAAGACGTGAATCTACAAATCCAAGAAGCTCGAAGAACCCTAAGCAGGAAAAATCCAAAGAGTTCTGCACCAAGATAAATCCTGGCTTGTTGTTGTTGTTGTTAGGTGCCACTGAGTCATTTCCGACTCATAACGACCCCATGCACAGCAGAATGAAACACTGCCTGATCCCACGCCAGCTCCACGATCCCTGCTATACTTGAGTCCATCATCACAGCCACCGTGTCAATCCATCTCGTTGAAGGCCTCCCTCTCTTTCCTCAACCCTCAACCCTCCACCCTACCAAGCATGATATCCTTCTCCAAGGAATGGTCCCTTCTGACAACATGACCAAAATAAGTGAGACGAAGTCTGGCCATTCTCGCTTCCAAGGAGCATTTCGGGTGCACTTCCTCCAGGACAGATCTGTTAGTTCTTTTAACAGTCCATGGTACTTTCAGCATTCTTCGCCAGCACCACAACTCAAAAGCACCCAACTCTTTTTCAGTCTTCCTTATTCATTGTCCAGCTCTCACATGCATACGAGGCAATTGGAAATATCATGGTTTCTGTCAGGTGCACCTTAGTCCTCAAGGAGACATCCTTGCTCCTCAGCACTTGAAACAGTTCCTTCGTGGTTGACTTTCCCAATCCTGGCTAGGCTCTCAAAAATTAATGATAAAAAGAGACCCAAGAGCACTGAGAGAGAATCAACTCTCAACCACATCCACTTTCATTGAGTTGATTCTGACTCATAGCAACCCAAGGACCAAATAGAACTGTCCCATAGGGTTTCTAAGACTATAGTCTTTACTGAAGCAGACTGCCTCATCTTTTTCCCAATGGAGCAGCTTGTGGGTTTGAACCACCAACCTTTTGGTTAGCAGTCAAGAACTTTAATCACTGTACCACCAGGGTTCCTCAGAAAACAAATAGTCACATACAAAAGATCCCCAATAAAATGAAATGTTGGTCATTCTCAGCAACATTGGGGGCAAGAAGGCAATGGAGTGATATATTTATTTAAAGAACTGAAAGAAAAATAAATGCCAACTAAGAATACTATACACAGTGAAACTTTCCTTCAAGAATGAGGGTAAAATTAAAACATTCCCAGAAGAACAGAAGCCAGCAAAGTTCATAGGCACCAGACGGGCCCTACATAAAATACTAATGGGAGTTCTGTAGTTGGAAGGGAAAAGACACTAGAAAGTAATTCAAACTGACTGCCACTGAGTTGATTCCAACTCATAGCAACCCTTTAGAACAGAGTAGAACTGCCCCCATAGGGTTTCCAAGACTGTAAATCTTTATGGAAGCAGATTTCCTCATCTTTCTCCCACAGAGAGGCTGGTGGGTTCAAACCACTGACCTTTTGGTTAGCAGCCAAAAGCTTTAAACACTATACCACCAGAGTGCCATTACTAGTGTAAGTGCTAGTAATAAGGTATTGATGGTTAATAATTCTATATGTTTTGTCCTTCATACTTTTTAATAACAAATACATAAAAGGCAAGGATAAATTATGTTACAGGGCACATGAAATATAAAGATACAATTAGTGATAACAACAAAAAAAAGGCACAGAATCGGTATACAGAATTTCTTATATGTCACTGAAGTTGGTACCAACATACCCAAGAATATTATAAATATGAGCTTTTAAATCCAATATTCATGGTAACCCCCAAGGAAACATGTAGAAAAATACACAAAAGGAAAGACAAAGAAAACCAAAAAGGTATAATACAATGAATCAACAGAACACAAAAGCACCCAATACTAAAGGACAAAGACAAAGAAAGCTTAAGACACACAAAAAACAAATAACAAGATGGTAGAAGGAAGTCACATCTCATCAGTAATTACAGTGAATGCAAATGGACTAAATTCTCCAATCAAAAGGCTGAGGGAGTAGAATGGTTTTTTAAAAAAACATAATTCAACTATATGCTGTTTAGAAGAGACATACCTTAAACCCAAGGATATAAGTTGAAAGTGAAAGGATGGAAAAAAATATTTCATGAAAATAACTAAAAGAGAACTGAGGTAGCAATGTTAATATCAGACAAAGTAGACTTTAAGACAAAATCTGCCAGAGGAGATAAAGATAAACATTTAGAGTGTGGTGGTTATATTTGTGTGTCAACTTGGCTGGGCCTGGTTGAGTGGCTGGGCAGCTGGTGGTAGTTATTCCCCATGATGAGATTGGCAATCAAC
>NW_006922158.1:1369825-1371034 GCF_000298275.1 Orycteropus afer afer | reverse complement strand
CTCAGCAGCCAGCAGCTGTCTGAGTGAAGAAAAGCCTCTAGCTTCAGTAGGCCAGGAGCTGGAGGCAGAGCTGAATACATAAACATGTGGACAAATTCTTAGAAGCACATTCTCTACCCAAACTAACTCAAGAGGAAATAGAAAGTCTCAACAGACCCATAACAAATGAAGAGATTGAATAAGTGATCAAAAACCTCACCCTCAAAAATTTCCTGGAACAGATGGCTTCACTGGGGAATTCTACCACACTTTTAAAGAAATATTGACACCAATACTGTTTAAACTCTTCCAAAAGATAGAGAAGAAAGGAATACTCTCTAATTTGTTCTATGAGGCAAACATAATCCTGATACCCAAACTAGACAAAAATACCACACACACACACACAAAAAAACTATCAGCCAGTAAAGTAGCTCTGGTGGTGCAATGCCTAAAGCATTTGACTGCTAACCAGAAGATTAGTAGTTCAAACCCACCAGCCACTTTGCAGAAGGAAGACTCGGTGATCTACATCCGTAAAGATTTACTGCCTCAGAAACCCAAAAGGGGGACACTATAAGTTGGAATCGACTCGATGGCAGTGAGTTTGGTTTGGTTTTTCTTATACGCCAATATCTCTTATGAATATGGATGCAAATATCCTCAACAAAAGAGTAGTGGACAGAATCAACAGTATATTAAAAGCGTTATAAACCATGACCAAGTGAGATTTATTCCAGGAATGCAGGGAAGGCTCAACATTAGAAAATCAATCAAATTACTACACTACATCAATAGAACAAAGGAAAGTAACTACATAATCATCTCTATGGATGCAGAAAAAGCATTTGATGAAATCCAACACTCTTTCTTGATGAAAAGAAGATTGGAATTGAAAGGAAATTCCTCAATATGATTCAGGGTATAAATGAAATGCCAACCACCAGCAGCATCATATTTAATGGAGAAAGACTGAGCTCTTTCCCCTCAAAATCAGGAATAAGACAAGAGTGCCCACTCTCACCACTTCTAATCAATATTCAATATGGTCCTAGCTAGAGCAATAACACAAGAAAAAGAAATAAAAGTATACAAATTGTAAAAGAAGACATAAAATTATCTTTAATCATGGAAGATATGATCCTATATGTAGAAAATCCCAAAGAGTTCCTATTTCTAGAGCTAATTGAGGAATTCAGCAAAACTGCAGGGTACAAGGTCAACAAACAA
>NW_006922158.1:1366745-1369725 GCF_000298275.1 Orycteropus afer afer | reverse complement strand
AGTCCACAAAGACAATGTTCTATGTGCTACTTTGGTGAGTAGTGACCGGAGTCTTAAAACCTCATGGACAAGAAATTTAAGCTGGGTTTAGAAGAGGGATATCGTTGCTGATGTCAGATAGATCTTGGCTGAAAGCAAAGAATACCAGAAAGATGTTTACCTGTGTTTTATTGACTGTGCAAAGGCATCCAACTATGTAGATATTAACAAATTACAGATAATATTATGAAGAATAGAATTCCAGAACACTTACTTGTACTCATGAGGAACTTGTGCATGGACCAAGAGGCAGTAGTTGGAACAGAACAAAAGGATACTGTATGGTTTAAAATCAGGAAAGGTGTGCATCAGGGCTGTACCCTTTCACCATACTTATTCAATATGTATGCTAATACCACCTTGGAAACCCAAGGATGGGTCGCTATGAGTCAGTTCCAACTCGATGGCACATAACAACAACAACATACAGAGCAAATAATTCAAGAAGCTGGACTATATGAGGAAGAACACAACATTAGGATTGCAGGAAAAACCATTAACAACCTGTGATATACAGATAATACAACCTTGCTTGCTAAAAGTAAAGATGACTTGAAGCACTTACTGATGAAGATCAAAGACTACAGCCTTCAGTATTGATAATTCCTCAACATAAATCGAACAAATACCCTCACAACTGGACCAATAAATAACATCACAATAAATAGAGAAAAGATTGACTTTGTGTGGAATTTCATTTTACTTGGACCCACAATCAACACCTTCTTTACATAAATAGAAGAATCAATCTTCAACTTTATCTATGACAAGAGGCCTCACACTTTCTGATTGTAAAATATACTAGACAGCTACAGTATTCAAAACAGCCTGGTAGTGGTATAACAATAGACCAATGGAATAGAATCGAGAGTCCAGAAATAAACCCATTCATCCATAGTCAATTGATTTTTGACAAGAGTACTAAGTCCATTTGATAGGGAAAGAAGAGTGTCTTCAATAAATGATGCAAAAAGAAAGAAACAGGATCCATGCCTCGCATCACACACAAAAACAAATTAAAAATGGATTAAGGACCTAAATGTTCAAACTAAAAAACATAAAATTTTTGTAATAACAAGCAGGGGAAATGCTTGCAGGCTTAGCTTTCAACAATGGATAATCTAATACAATAGCAAAAGCACAAACAGCAAAAGACAAAATAAATAAGTGAGACATCATAAAAATTATAAACTTTGCTCATCAAAAGACTACCAAAAAAAAGTGAAAAGACAGGCTACTGACTGGAAGAATGTTTTCAAAACCATATATCTGGCAAGAACCTAAGAATGAAAATATATACATACAAATTTGACAACTTGACAACAAAAAGACATATAATCCAATCATAAAATAGGCATCTTGTCAAAGAAGACATTCAAATGGCCACCAAACACATGAAAAGATGCTCAGCTTCAGCTGTCCCCACTCAGAAGGAATATCATTGTGTGTGATGATCCTTACCATGAGCTGTGCTTGATTGATGTCTACTCTGTGCCCAACAAATTGAAGGAGACAAAGAGAAGCCATGGCTCTTTCTCTGGGTCAAATTCCTGCTGGGAAGAAAAAGAAAAACTGTTCCCATTCACTGAATGTATGAATCACCTGTACTGGGCACTAAGCTGCATAAACCAAAAACCAAACTCACTGTCATCAAGTCAGACCCGACTCATAGCGATCCCTCTTTGTGTTTCCGGGGCGGTATCTCTATGGAAGTAGACTACCCAATCTTCCTTCCAAGGAGTGGCTGGTGCATTTGAACCACCAGCCTTCTGGTTAGAAGTCAAATGCCTTAGGCACCATGCCACCAGAGCTCCTGCTAAGATGCATAGTGGTAACCAAGACAAGCACCATCTCTGCCTTCATGGGGCTTACAGGCAAGTAGGGAAGAAAGACATGAACCCTGTCATTTTTAAATGCACTGAAGGTTAGAAGAACAATACATGTATGGAAAATAAGGGATTAACATAACATGGCCTGGGATGGGGAAGAGAAACATCAGAGATAGCTTTCTAGAGGAAGTGGCACCTAACTTGAGACCTGGAAGATGAACAGAAGTTAGCTCTGTAAGAATCCCACCACCTGTCTGTCAGTTTGTCATACTGTGATGGCCTGCATGTTGCTGTGATCCTGGAAGCTATGTCACTGGTATTTAAACCACCAACAGGGTCTCCCATGAGGGACAGTTTTCAGCAGAGCTTCCACAGTAAGACAGACTAGGAAGAAATCTACTTACAAAAATTAGTCAAAGAAACCCTTACAGCCAATGTTTTGTTCTGTTATGTGTAAGGTCTCCATGAATCAGAGCCAACAGCAACTAACAAAGCAAAAAATTGTATTCATTCATTTAAACACTCATGTATCTAATGGTATTTGTTGAGTGCCAACTATGATGGTAGGCTCTGTGAGTGCCAAGGAAATAGTGATGAACAAGCAGGTTGAGTAACTGTCCTCATGAAGCTTATAGTCTAGTAGAATTCCCACAATGTTGAAGACCAGGAAAAGAGTTCTGAGTGTTGTTGCTCCTTCCTGTCTTTCCTAGCTAGATAACTGCAGGCAAATTACCCTAAATTTCCAGGTAACTGGTCTCCTGGTTTCTAGAACAACCCCATTCTGAGACAATGAAGAAAATGACTTCACAATTCACTCATCCCCTTTTAAGCCTGGTACTTAGGTGCATGGGAAGTTTCAGTTTTCAATGGTTTGAACTGAGTCAGAAATCACTGAGGCCCCTTGGAGCATGTACATGCGTGCACTCACACACACTCACACACACACACACACACACACACACACCTTAGTTCCTGTTCCTTGTTTATTTGCAAAATAACTCCCCAGCTCCCAGCATCTCAAGGCTGATGAAAGGACTCTGTTGTTGTTGTTGTTGTTATGTGCCGTCGAGTCAAACCCGACTCATAGCGACCCCTCCTTGGGTTTCCGAGGC
>NW_006922158.1:1364033-1365570 GCF_000298275.1 Orycteropus afer afer | reverse complement strand
GGAGGGGAGCTGTTGCATTGTGGTAAACTGTGGTCAATGACATGAGACAAAGTATATGTGAACTGCTGTATGGAAAGCGAATTTGCTCTGTAAATCTTCACCCAAATCACAATAAATAATAAATTTAAAAAAAAAAAAAGATGACAGCCCAGAAAACCTTATAGAGCAGCTCTATTCTATCCTACTGGGTCTCTATGAGTCAGAATTGACTCGATGGCAGTAAGTTTGTTTGGTAGGCTGGTGATGCAATGGTTAAGTGCTCAGCTGCTAACCAAAAGGTCAGTGGTT
Source organism: Orycteropus afer afer (assembly GCF_000298275.1). Classification (NCBI taxonomy): domain Eukaryota; kingdom Metazoa; phylum Chordata; class Mammalia; order Tubulidentata; family Orycteropodidae; genus Orycteropus; species Orycteropus afer. Next base: position 1,365,282 of record NW_006922158.1, on the reverse strand, counting down.
GAAATCTATCACCACCTCCACAGAAGACAAGGCCTGGCTTCTGTAAAGATTACAACCTAGGAAACCCTATGGAGCAGTTCTACTCTGTCCTTTAGTGTTACTATGGGTTGAAATCAACTTAAGGGCACACAATAATAACATATTCTATAAGCAATATCTTACTTTATTATATATCTGTCCATCCATTTATCAATCTTTCAATCTGATTTTTGGATGTATTTCAAAGTAAGTTGCAAACATCAGCACATTTTACCCTTAAACGCAACACAATGCAAACCACTGCCGTTGAGTCAGATCCAACTCATAGCAACCCCTCGTTGGGTTTCTGAGGCAGTATCACTATGGAAGTAGATTGCCCAACCTTCCTTCCGGAGTGGCTGATGGGTTTGAACCGCCAGCCTTCTGGTTAGCAGTCAAATGCCTTAGGCCCTATGCCACCAGAGCTTCCTAACCTTAAACACTTCAGTGTATTATTAATTAGAGTTCAGAATTTGTTTATGGTTCTTTTCTTTATGGAAATCTGCATAAGGTAAAATGAGTAAATTGTAAATGTACCATTTGATGAGTTTCTGCAAATGCACACACCTGTGCAAACCAAGCCTCTATCAAGATACAGAACATTTTCATGGCCCCTTATGTTCCTTCATGCCCCCTCCTAATCAATCCCTGACCATCCACCAGAGGCAACCACTGCTGTGATTTTTTTAAAACTATAAGTTTTTCCCAGGAGTCCCTGGGTGGTACTAAGTGCTCAACTAGTAGTCAAAAGATTGGTAGTTCAAACCCACCCAGTGGTTCCTCATAAGACAGGCCTGTCAACCTGCTTCTTAAAGGTCACAGCTTTTAAAACTCTATGGAGTATTTCTACTCTGAACCCATGGGGTCACCATGAGGCAGAACTCACTTGATGGCAAATAACATTTTCCCCATTCAAGAACTTCCTATAAACATAATCATAGAATCTGTGATCTCTTGTGCACTGGTTCTTTCACTCAGCACTTTTTTTTTTTTTGAGGATTCTCCATGTTATTGCATCTATCAGTAGCCTATTCACTTTTATTGCTGAGTAGTTTGCTATTGTATGAACATGCAATTTTTGTTCCATAAATTTTGGAAATCATATTGCCTTTTTGTGAACTCCCAAGAAAGAAGAACTGGAAGCCAATAGGCAAGGAAGAGATCAGAAGTTAGAAGTCAGAGGCAAAAAAAAAAAAAAAAAGTCCATAACCCTGGGGCCAGGTCAGGAACC
>NW_006922158.1:1362106-1363028 GCF_000298275.1 Orycteropus afer afer | reverse complement strand
GCTCTCTGGGGAAGCAACAGGTAAACTTAGACCTGAAGTAAGAGCTCTGGTGGCATAGTACCTAAGGCATTGGACTGCTAACCAGAGGTTGCCAGTTGGAACCCATCACTCAATGAATCCAGAAAAAAGAGTGTTCTAGGAAACAGCTAGGGCAAAGGCTGTGAGATGAAATAATAGGTTGATAGAAGGCTAGAGTAACTAGAGTATGGAAATGCCAAGGAGACTGCCATGAGATAAGGCTGAAGAGAAGAGACAGTTCATGCAGGTCTTGTAGGCCATAGATGTTTTGTCTTTATCCTCACAATGACAGAAATGTTTAGAGGGTTTTAAAGATGGGGAGGGGTTGATTTCATTTGTGTTTTTAAAAGACCACAGTGGCTACTAGGTGGAAAATTGTTTGGAAAAGAGCAAGAGTGGGAGCAAAGATCCCAGTTAGGAAACTATTGCAATTGTCCAAGTGATAGAAGATGTTAGGATCATGGTAGTAAGAGTGGATGGTGTAAACAATTGAGCTCAGATACTAAACAAAAGGTTAGAGGTTCAAGTCTACCCAGAAAGGCTTGGAGATCTACTTCCCAAAAAACCAACCATTGAAAACCTTATGGAGACCACTTCTACTCTAACACACATAGGGTCACCATGAGTTGGAGTTGTCTTGACAGTAACCAGTATTTTTTTGGTAATAGTGGAGGTAAAAATGAGGTACAAAGATAAATGTAAGAAGGAAAACTGACGAGACTCAATGATAGATGCATGAATGTGACTGAGTGAGTGAAAGAGTCAGAGAGAGAATCTAAAAAAGTGTCTGTGAAAATAACCATCAAACTGTTAGCAGTGACTATCACTGAATGGTAGGATTATTAATAGATTTTATTTTCTTCTTCGCAATTATATTTTCTAAAACTTCTACTATGAACACAGA
>NW_006922158.1:1360661-1361890 GCF_000298275.1 Orycteropus afer afer | reverse complement strand
AAACCCACCAGCCACTCCTCGGAAGGAAGATTGGGCAATCTACTTCCATAGAGATACTGCATCGGAAATCTTTCAAGGCTCGTGGATGGGGGGATGGGTGGGTGGAAGACTGAGTGATACTATTTGGGTTAAAACAACCAGCACCTATGACTCTGAAATAACAAGACCTGGTTCTCTTTTTTGGTTCCTAAACTGGCTCTGAAGACAGATTCCAAACAAAGCATCCAGGTGGCTTCTGAGGAATGTAAGTGTCCTTGGAAGTAGCTTATACAGCCTCCCAAGTTTAAAAAACAAACTCAATTTCAAGACCTTACTGTCATTCTTTATATATGACAGGCCAATTTTCTTTTCTGAACACCGATGGGACACTCCTATATCCCATCCCATTCCTCCAACCAAAGTTCTAGGGTTTATGCAGAGTCTCCAAACACTGATTTAATGTTCAGAAATAATATTTGGGAATGTTATTAAGCATATGAATCAGAAATAGCAGAGAGGTCCCTGCTGTGAAAACAGAAGACCAAAAAGTTTCCAGCACAGAAGACCACAGCCATGTTCCATGATTAAAGGATAATGCAGAAAAGTGATTTTAAAAAAAATGTATTACAAAACACTGGTTGGACTTTTTTCCCCCCAGTTCCCATACTTCACACTCAAATGCTGATAACAGCCAGTCAGAGGTGATTTTCAATCACAGGTGACAGCTGCTTTGGCTTTAAAAGAAGAAAAAACAGTCACCTAACTTTTTAACCAATTTACATTTTACATTCTCTAAAACTTACCTCTTGTCAATGATATATTAGCTGGCTCTTGGTATTTTATGATGATGCATAAAAATAATGTAATCATGAATATGCCATTTGCAGAACAAAGTCAGTATCTTGGGGAAAAATTGCTATTGTAATTGGTTGCAATAACTATCCTGGGCTTAAGGGCCTGAAATATGTGATCGTGACACAGAAAAACTACAGAAAGTTACAGTAAGGACTTCAGTACTAAAGTGCACAACTTTCCCCAGGAGGGTAGTATCTAAGTGCTCTCAACCAGCTCTAGGTCTGGAAAGGGAAAACTATTGTCTATCTGACCCTCTAAACCTTCAGTTGGAAACTATTACAACTCAGGATGCTGCCCAGCCTCACCCACAAAAACATTGCAGAAGAATGAAAGAATGGGTCTCTATCTATTGTGCTAAGTATTTGATTAGCAATACTTAGCTTTGATTAGGAGTC
>NW_006922158.1:1359791-1360304 GCF_000298275.1 Orycteropus afer afer | reverse complement strand
GCATCTGTTCCCAATCAACAGTTCCAATCTTATTACCAACACACAGCACCCCTTCACATACCCTACATTCAAGGTAAATTTAACAAATTCCCATTCCTCTTCCATGCCCCAGGCTTTCCTTTATTCTGTATCAGTGCCCTTCCCTCCAGCCCTACTCTGTTTTATTAAATCCAGTGGTTGATTTGCAGTCTTCTTACCCACTCAGCAGCATTTGACCCATCACTGCTCTCTCTTTCTAGAAATTCCTTCCTTGGCTCCTAGGACCCTCCTCCTACTCTGACCATTCTTTCTCCTTTGTCAGACTCACGCTTCCAGAAGTACGGCTCAGGTATGGCACGTGCCCTGGCACCACTTAAGGAGGGCCATCATTGAGCAGTTTCTATTAACCCAGTCCAGCCCAATATCCTTCCACAAGCAAGGTTGTTGTTGTTGTTATGTGCCGTCGAGTCAAACCTGACTCATAGCGACCCCTCCTTGGGTTTCCGAGGCAGTATCACTACGGAAGTAGGATTG
>NW_006922158.1:1351468-1359186 GCF_000298275.1 Orycteropus afer afer | reverse complement strand
CAGGCCACTCATTGATGACTCAGCCAAATGCAGGATGCAAGCATGCCACAAAGCTACAGAGACCTTTCTCAAAGCTTCCTCTTATATATTGGTAGCAGACCACATCCCTAAGGCACCTACTCAGGTGCTCCAGTAGATTGCACCGTGGAGTTGGTTACCAGTCTCATCATGGGGAATAACTACATCCAGCTGCCCAGCCACGTCGACACACAACTTAACCACCACAGGGGGAAGGCGTTTCTGCCGACAAGTCACCACTACCAATGTCTATTCATCTTGGAATGGTGGGAATAATTTAGAGATTGTCCCTAGGTGCTTGAATGGAGGGCTGCAATTTAGAGATCATCCCAGACCCTCATTACCCTACTATGCCCTTGAATACTCTCCTACCTCTTCCAAACTTATAAATGATGGAGTGACCCAGGACTGTGTCTTGAATACTCTTTTCTACAGTCTCTGCCTAGATGATATCATCCAGCCCCATGGTTTGTCAAACTGTCTTTACAGACAATTCTCAGATGTGTGTCTTCTGCTCAGACCTTTGTCCTAACTCCAGCTCATGTATTTGACTCACTGCTTGACATTTACCCTTGGATCTCAAAGTAAACTGAGCAGCTCTGGGTGTCTCATCACCATGTCACTAAAACCTGCCTCACCACCAATCTCCCCCATCTCAGAGCACAGCAATCCCAAGCCAGCAGTCTGGATCTTATCCTTGGGCCCACTTCCTCACTCATCTCACACATCCAATATTGAATAAGTTCTATGAAGGGGATAAATGGAGTTAAAATGTAGCTTCTGACTCAGTATTTCCAGGGTGGAAATACAAATTCTCAGCAGGGGGTGAAAACCAAATGAATCAGTTCAAAGGCTTGGTCTGAGGTACCTGTAGGTTACCTAGGTAGAAATGTGATGTAGGCAGTTAGATTTATGGATTTGCAGCTGAGGAATGAGGTCTGGTCCACAGATGTAGATTTGAGACTCATCTCAAATACAAAGTGGGAGATGAGTGGCAGGTGGAGTCTCAAATCCCAGATTTTCAGTTTGGATGACTGAGTAGGTGGCAATGGCCTTCACTTGCTATGGAACGTTGAAGGAACAGTTTGCAGAGAAAGCTCTTAGGCACACTGAGTTTGAGGTGCTCATAGGCTCCCCAGGTAGAAATGTTAAGTAGGCAATTTGTTGTATAGCTTTGGAACTACAGAAAAAGCCACAGTTGAGGATGGAGCCCTAGGGAACATTAACATTTAAGGACTATTCAATAGAGAAGAGAGGGCTGACTGGGGTGCCTGAGAAGGAGGAGCCAGAGAGGCCCAAAAGGAGCCTCTGCATGCTACCAGCATACAAGTGACACAACATCAAGACATCAGAAAGACAGCAGGTCTCAGGCTCTTCCGGTTCCTGATCTTCTGCCAACTTCAAACCCTCAGTTAAATAGTCTGTGTACTGGAAGAAGGTGACTACTAGACCTGGATCAGACCTCAGAGATCATCTAGTCCACAGTACGGAAGTCAAGTGTACAAACACCAGCTAAAATGCCTGTTTGACCTTAGGCAGGAAACACATCTGTAAAGTGGGGGTAGCACATTTATCACAAGGCTGTAATAAGGATTAACCAATATTTGTAAAGCACTTAGAACAGTCTCTGGTGCATAAGTAAGCACTATGTTAAAATAAATAAATAAATAGAATAGAATCAACTGGGAAACTCTTAAATAACCACATAGGCCACACTCCCCAGAGATTCCAGCTTAATTGGTATGAGTTGGGGCCTAGGCATCAATATTCATAAAAAACTCCCTAGGTGATTTTAATGTATAACCAGGGTTAAAAACCATTGATTTAGTCCAGTGATTCTTAAACTTGAACGTTAAGAGGATTCACCTGGGGATTTGTTACAATGCAGTTTCTGATTCAATAGGTGGGAGGTAAGGAGCTCTGGTAGCATAGTGCCTAAGGCACTTGACTGCTAACCAGAAGGCTGGCAGTTCAAACCCATGAGCCCACTCCTCTGAAGGAAGGTTGGGCAATCTACTTCCATAGTGATACTGCCTTGGAAACCCAAGGAGGGGTCGCTACGAGTTGGGTCTGACTCAATGGCACATAACAACAACAGGTGGGAGGTGGAGCCTGCATTCCTAACAAGTATCCAGGTAGTCCAGATTCTGCTCATCTGCAGAACTTACTCTGAGTAGGAAGGGCCTAGCCCAACCTCAAGGAGCTCTGGTGGTGCAGTGATTAAAGCACTTGGCTGCTTACCATAAGGTCGGCAGTTCAAACCCATCAGCCATTCTGCAGGAGAAAGATGAGACAGCCTGCTTCCATAAAGATTTACAGCCTTGGAAATTCTCTGGAGCAGCTCTACTCTGTCCTATAGGCTAGCTATGAGTCAGAATGGACTCAATGGCAGTGAACTTGATTTGGTTCAGTCCAACCTCATTTTCCAATAGAGGTGGATGACCTGCGCAGGGTCACAGTTATTTAGTAGCAGAGCTGAGGCAGAGCTTCTGTCTTCTAGCTCTTCCTACTCTCCTTCATTCTACCTCCTTCCTCGCTACGACCACATACCAAACACAAAAGGCACTTGATGCAGAAAATTTCCTTTCCTCCCAAGTGACACCCCTGACATATGGGCCATTTCCATGCTTGACAAAGGCTCACTGTTCCCATGTCTGCAGCTGTACCTCCCCTTCTCTCTGCCATTTTAGGAAGTGTGTCCAGATACAAGTGAATGAGGGTGATACTAACAAAGGGTCAACTCTGAATGTGTTTGAACTTCTTTTTGACTCATCTGAAACTTGGATCCATTACTGGTAGCACGCCCAACCACCCCACGCCTCACCATCAGTCTTCTGGCACATATCAACCACCATGACACTGGAACGGACTCCTAATGGTGACTCCTCTTATAAAATGACTTTGTAAAGGAAAAAATTGTCCTCTAACAACTTTTGTGACAGTCTGGGCTTCCATAGTTCAGGGATACTTGAAATAGGCTGTACCAATGACGTTGGGTGCCCCTAGGTTGTAGGGTCAGTGAAGGAGTCTGGGTAGCCTTGTGAGCACCAAGGCTTGGCATGAGATGGGGGAGGGGGAGCTTTTCTACTCCTTGTTAGCAGCAGCCTCCAGAAGACTCAGGCCCCACAAGGTACTTCCCCCTCCTCAGCAGTCACATCCCTGGCTTTCCCAAAGGTCTTGTCCCCCATCAGCTGCTCCACCTGCTACTCAACTCATTTAAATGTCAAACCAGCTGTGCCAATTAGCACTGACCCAACCATCCAGAGCCTCCAAAGAAATGAGGTGTAAATGCAAAAGTCAGGATGAAGAAGTCTTTACAAAATGCTCTCACTCTTCCTCCCCAGACCCACTTTTCTGTTTATTCAAGACAGGGACGCTTTTTCATAAGATGCTGTCAGAGCGAAGAAGAAGAACACACGTGCAAAGGATAGCAAGTATGGCCAAGGAAGGCTTTATCGAGCTGATCTTCGCAGAGTATATCTGCAGAGCTGTATTGAAATTTCTCTGGAAACCTTGTGACATGTGACAGGGAGAATAAAAGTACCTCCGTGAAGGCCACATGGGAATTGTTAATAAGGCGTACAGTCAACTGTGTGTATGGATTAATCAGACTCATTAGAAAGAAAATGTTGATAATTGTGTCCAAATGTGCTTAGGTTCTGTGACAGAGACAAGAGTCACTTGGGACTTGCCTGAGATGGCCATATGCACCCCTATTTGTACCACAGACTGTATTTAAATATTAGCACCAGGATCAGATGGCCGTTTTATGGCAGACAGCATTCTACACTTCCTGTAAGTTTTTCAGCTGAGTCAAATGGGTTTTGCCACATCACCACCACAAAACAGTGACTGTAATTAGCACTCCGGCTGTGGACTCCAGTCCTTCAAAGGTAGCCCAGAGAAACAGTCCTCACTTCTGCTTGCCCTCCATCTTAACAAAGTGCAGAACCACACATTCTCAGCTCCCGGGTATTCTGTCACCAGTTACTGTCACTGACAATGATGCTCAAGAAAGAAGTGTCCGAGAGCTTAGTCAGACTTGAGCAAACAAGAGTTCTGGGCTAAGAGACCCAGAGACAAGTCCAAGGTCTACCAGGAACTCACCTGGTGATGATCCCTCTGGCCCGCTCTCAGCCTCCTCGTCATCAGTAAAATGAGGGGAGTACATGAGATTATCTTAAAGATGCCTTCCAGTTCCAGATCAGGCCTGCTAGGGTTTCTCTGGAACTTGTTTTCTTTCTCGTAGCTGTCATTGCGTAGCCACTGAGGCATCTGTACTTGATACACTTGTGTTCAGACTCTTGCCCTACACTAAAGGGCCAGGTTTCCAACATGCTTCAGCCTGCTCAGACCAACTCACCAAGATCTCCAGAATCTCTGTGCTAAGCATGCTTTCCAGACAGAAATGCCACATTTACTCAAGAAGCAGGTTTTAATACTTACCATGAAGTTTAGGAATTTGAGTCACAGAGAAATCACAATTTCACTCCAACAGAGCAGACAGACCTGGGTTTGAATCCAAACTTCACTCCCATCCTATCTGTGTGACCTTCACCACATGACATAACCTCTCCTAGTTCCAATTCCCTCAACTATAAAATGTTGTTGTTGTTGTTATGTACCATCATGTCAGACCCAACTCATAGTGACCCCTCCTTGGGTTTCTGAGGCAGTATCACTACGGAAGTAGATTGCCCAAACTTCCTTCGGAGGAGTGGCTGGTAGGTTTGAACCACCAGCCTTCTGGTTACCAGTCAAGTGCTATAGGTACTATAACAGTACCTATCCCACTGGGTTCTTCTGAGGATTAAAAAAGACAAGATACATGTCCTGCCCAGGACATGGTGAACATTTAATAAATAAAGGCTTGCTCTGCCAATCAGGCTTTTCATTGTACTTTGTCTCCCTGACTGCCTGAAGCCCTTGTACATCCACAGATCTATCATCAGTCCCCAGGCAGAAATGCTGACAGTGCCGGTGAATGCAGAGGGACAATGAGTGGGACAGGCCCACATGTAGATGACAAAAGCAATGGCACACTTCATAGGTTGCCCCTACTTCGGATACCTTGGTTTGAAGCTGGGGTTGGGGCTGTGGTTGTTTCCAAGATGGGGCTTCTTTCTTTTTCTCCAGGAAACAATCTGAGAGATGCCCTACAGGTGAGGCACGAAAGCAATTGGCTTCATTCCTCTTCTGCACCTGTTAGATTTGAGGCCAGGCTACTTGTTGTTGTTGTTAGCTGCCAAAAAGTCAAGCCCTAACTCATAGCAACCTTATGCACAAAGGACTAAAATGCTGTCTGGTCCTGCACCATCCTCATGATTGTTTGCAGACTGGACACTTGTGATTCATAAGGTTTTCACTGTCTGATTTTCAGGCATAGAGCTCCAGGCCTTTCTTCCTAGTGTGTCTGAGTCTGGAAGCTCCCCTAAAACCTGTTCAGCATCAGAGCAACATGACAGGCTCCACTGACAGAGGAGTGGTGGCAGCACAGGAGCTGCATTGGCCAGGAGTCAAACCCAGGTCCATTGCATGGAGGGAGAGAGTGGTTCTACCACTGAACCACCAATACTCCCACACACCCCCACACACACTACTTAGTCTAAGGAAAACGGAAGGTAGAAACTTCCCAAGAAAGTCCCATGGAGGGGGGGGTCCTGGGGCTTAGGTCCATCCACCGAATTTAGCAGAACATGTTGCTGCTATTTTGCCTTTTTGCCCACCAAATTCAAAATCAGGGTCATCTAAACCTGGCTTAGAAGCCTGAGATGAGAGACACCCTCCTAGTTTCCATTACTAGCCTGACAAGATTTTCTTTTCAATCTCTTGTTAGGACTTGTGAGAAATGGCAATAAGATGATTGACACAGAAATGTTTTGCTCTGCAGTTGTTTTCGTTTTCCCCTTTAGGAGCAAGAGCAATTGAAGGGAGAGAAAAAAAAAAGTTGAATTATCCTAAAATAGGAAAAAGTTGATGAAACAATACAACACAAAATGCTCCTCATCATTTAGAAGAACAAATCTATTGCTTCTTCACTTTTACAAAGGCCTCATACAACATATGGTGTCAAGACACTTAATAAAAATTGTTTCATGGGATGATGATGATGATGATGATTTTAATGATAAGAACAAATGCCTCCCCACCACCACACATGTCCTGGCCTTTTCTTACCTGACAGAACCAATGTCCTTTCTTTCCCATCTCTCCCTGTAGATCACCTTTTCTAGGGAACATTGAACAAGGGTTCAGAGCAAGGGATTCAAGTCATGGCTCTGCTACTCACCAGCTGTGTATCTTTAGACAAGTTACTTAACCTATCTGTGCTTCAGTTATTTATTCTTAAATAGAGATAACCATAGTGTCTCTCTTTCCCAGTTTGGTTGTGCTAATGAAAATGATTTAACATATGCAAGGAAACTGGCACATAGTAGGTGCTTGAAGAATTGCCTGCCATGGCAGCACCCTACCATAAGAACCATTATGACGGTTTGAAAAGGGAACATACTCATGACCATATATAAGTTTGGCAGATGATATTTCTACATATATATTTGTGTATGCTATGAGAATGTCCAGATATATAATAGAGCTAATGGAGCAATCTACTTCTGTAAAGATACTGTCTCAGAAACCCAAGGAGGGGTCACTGAATCACGATCAACTCGATGGCAGTGAGTTTTAATGGAGCAAACTTATGATACTTCTTAGCCACAGCCAAACACCCTGAGGGAGTGAGTCACTGGATCCATAGGCTCAAGAGCACAGTCATGGGGGACATCAAGCTCAATTGGTATAACATATTACATGAAAACTCTACATCCTACTTTGGTGAGTAGCAATTGGGGTCTTAAAAGCTTGCAAGCGGCCATCTAGATGCAACAATTGATCTCTCCTCATCCAAGCAAAGAACAATGAAGAAAACCAAAGACACGTGGAAACAATTAGTCCAAGGGACTAGAGAACCCTGCAAACTTCAGCCTAAATTACCCTGAGACTGGAAGAATTAGATGGTGCCTGGATACCACTGTCAATCACTTGGAAAAGGATCAAAATAGGATATCCTGGATAAAGTAGGAGAAAATGTGGAACAAAACTCAAAATTATAAAAAGACTAGGCTTTCTGGTCTGACAGAGACTGGTGAAACCCTCGAGACTATGGCCCCTAGAGACCCTTGGGGCCTGGAATTGAACTCACTCCGTGGCTTCCAGCCAAACAACAAACAGGCATATATGGTGATACACTCCTTAGAACAATTAACCATGGGAGACAAGAAGGGCAGAATTTACACAAGGAGATAGCTCAGAGGGCAGGAATACATAGGAAAGAAGGACACACGGAAAAGATAACTAGAGGGAGGAAGTGGGAAGAGAGCTGTTACATTATGGGGATTGCAATCAATGTCGTGAAACAAAATTATATATGAACTGTCATAAGGAAAATGAATTTGCTCTGTAAACTTTTACCCAAATCACAATAAAAAAGAAAAGAAAAAGAACCATTATGACAGTTTGACCACAAGAAAGTACCCCATGACCCCTACACGTTCCAGGAAATGGCCAGTCACAAAAAATCCTCCGCCTTTAACATTGAACGAGTTTTCCTCTTTTTTCATATCCCCAAACTTCTCCCTTGCTCCCTTGCAGCGAACCAAGGACTGACAAATATACCTGAACCAATTAGAAAATCTCCCCCA
>NW_006922158.1:1349895-1351368 GCF_000298275.1 Orycteropus afer afer | reverse complement strand
TACTCTGTAGACCCCACTCTCCTTTCTAACCCTTTTGAATTACTGCTGAAACAAAAGCTACAGTCACAAGTTTATGAACAACCAAACCAAAAACCAAACTCACTGCCCTTGAGTCAATTCTAACTCATAGCAACTTCCACTGGGTTTCTAAAGCTGTAAATATTTACAGAAGCAGACTGTCTCATCTTTCTTCGGCAGAGCAGATCATGGTTTTGAACCACTGACCTTTGGGTTAGCAGCCAAATGCCTTAACCAATACACAACCAGAGCTCCTTTATGAACAACAGTATGTAAATTTTGTCTCAGATTTGTTTTCCCATTCAAATGCTCAAGAAATAGTAGCTATGTTGAGGAATAGTTTTATAGCTCTTGTCAACCATTTTATATTGAATGCTCACTAAAGCCTTCCACATAGAAGGTACATACTGCATATTCCTGAAATAGTTAATGGCATGTTGAATATTATTTTAATGAATATTTATTGAGCCTTGTTATGATTAAGGTTGTGTGTCCTCTTGGCTGGGCCATGATTCCCAGTGGTTTGGCAGTTATGATATAGTTATCACGCATGCTGAGATCTGATTTAATGTAATCACTTCCATGATGTGATCTGCTATAAGCAGCCAATCAGCTAAAAAGGAGTTTCTTCAGAGATGTGGCCCGCATCCAATATATATGGACATCCTAGCTCTTGGGATTTTTGCTCCATCTGGATCCTACATCTGGCTCATCATCATCTGACCTCCAGATCTTTGGACTTAAGCCAAGAACCTGCCACATTTCCTGCCCATCTTGAGATTCATCAGCCTCCATAGCCTGTGAGCCAGCAGCCTGCCATCTGACCTCCCAATCTTGAGTTCATCAACCCTTGCAGCTACATGAGTCAGGAGAAGCCTCCAGCATGGTATCTGGCCCATAGACTTGAAATTTGCCAGCCTGTACATACATATATGAGCTAAACTGATTTTGCTTCTCTAAAGTGGTTCTAAAGAAACAAAATCATAAGGATCAGTTTTCTAAATTGGTTCTCAAGTCTGACTTAAAGGTGCTAATGACTCTGAATCCATTTGTAAAGAGAGTACTGCCAATACATGGTGTGAGGTGGCAATCTAAATATACAAAAAAGCACCACCAATAGATCAAGTACTGGGGAGAAGTGAGGCTCTGATCACAGTTGATGCTTTTCTGCAATTTTGTCAGAATGAGAAGTATAAGGAAGCTAGTTCGTTGCTCCTACTTACACTAGACATGGTGGTGAAAGAAAGACAAAAGTAAACTAAAACTCAAAGGTTGGAAAAAGATACATCAAGCAAATGTCAATCAAAAAACAGCAGGAGTGGCAATATCAGTTTCTGATAAAATTTACTTTAAGATAGAAACCACCATAAGAGACAAGGAAAGGCATTATATAATGATTAAAGGATCAATTGAACAAGAGGACATAACCATAATTAATATCTGTGCAGCCAATGA
>NW_006922158.1:1346990-1348880 GCF_000298275.1 Orycteropus afer afer | reverse complement strand
TACTTCTATGTCTTCCTCTTCTTCAATGCCACCATGTTGATCACTCACATTTGGTACACTGACCTTCTCTTCACCCAAATCAATACTTATCTCTACCTATCTAACAGTAATATACCACTTTCAATGAAAGAGAGAACAACTGGGAAAAAAAACTCAACAAAGATGCAGAACTAAACAATACAATCCCCCAACTTGAATTTATAGATATCTACAGGGCACTTCACCTAACAATATACATTCTTCTCCAGTGCACATGGAACATTCTCCAGGATAGATCATATGATAGGTCACAAAGCAAGCCTGAATAAATTTAAAAACATTGAAATACTGCAAAGCATCTTCTCAGATCACAATGCTACAAAATTAGAAACCAACAATAGGAAGATCAACAGAAAAAGAGCAAACACATGGAAGTAACACCTTCCTGAAAAACAACTGGGTAATAGAAGAAATAAAAAATGAAATTAAAAAATTCCTTGAATGAAAACACAACATACCAAAATCTTTGGGACACAACAAAACCAGTGTTCAGAGGGCAATTTATAGCAATAAATGCATATAGCAAAAAAAGAAGAAAAAGCCAAAAATCAAAACCTTAACCCAACATCTCCAACAATTTTTAAAAAAGAGCAGCAAAAAAAAGCGTACACTCACCAGAAGAAAAGAAATAATAAAGATTTGAGCAGAAATAAATGAAACAGAAAATAGAAAGGGAACAGGAAAAATCAACAAGACTAGAAGTTGATTTTTTGAAAAGATTAATAAAATTGACAAACCACTTGCAAATTTAACAATGGAAAAGAGGAAGAGAATACAAATAACACGAATTAAAAAATGAATTGGGCAACATCACAACAGAACCAACTGAAATAAAAAGGATAATATCAGGATACTATGAAGAACTGTACTCCAACACATTTGAAAATCTAGAAGAACTGGACAGATCTCTAGAAACATACTACTTACCTAAACTAACACAAACTGAGGTAGAAAATTTGAACAGACTTATAGCAAAGGAAGAAATGGAACAGATCATAAAAAAAATTACCAACAAAAAAAAAGTCCTGAAGATGGAAGAATAGGCAGACAAGCAACACAGACCCTCTTCAACAAAGAAAGAAAAACCACTTAACAGAGATACAGAAGATAATCCCGGAACCCTGAGCTTTGAAAGGAACTATACAGAAGTGGATTAGGCACCAACTAGTGGAAAAAGCTGAAGGAAAAAAGTGAGTATAGAGACAGCCAAAGCTGCGGATTGTCAGCTACTCTGATGAGACCAACAGCCTGAATATTTTCAAGTGGTGTCGGGACCTGAGAATTGACCTAAAGATCAGTCCTGGTCACCAAGGGCTGCAGGGACAACTTCTCTGATGGCCTATGACTAGGAAGGGAAACAGCAAGGAGGGAGACAACCTGAGCTGTGGAGTTTCTGCTGTCCAGAGGGCACAGCCATTTTGACTGTTTACACATGGCAGCCATTTTGGATATTTAAAGTGACCGAGGGTGCAGCCATTTTGAAAGTATACAAGTGGCAACCATTTTGGATTTTAAAGTGATAGCTTTCTCATTTGGATTCCAGGGACCTAAGAACAGGCTCTGTTTGCCAGGGTCGGCAAAGAGATATGGGAGGCTGACAACAGGAAAGGAAACAGGTGGTAAGTGTATAAGTGCTGTCAACTAGTGAATAGAGGAGCACAGCACAACACCCTGCCTGCATAAGAAAACATACAAATAAAACAAAGAAAATGAAAATTGTGGGCAAGTCACTCCAACATATAATCACCAATTAAATATAAACACAAAAACATCACAATGCCTCAGAGACAACAGAGCATCACAGTTCACACAAAGAAACAAGATAAAGCAGGAGAAACAAGGGACCAGGTT
>NW_006922158.1:1340133-1341379 GCF_000298275.1 Orycteropus afer afer | reverse complement strand
ATAGTGAATCCAATGGGTCCCTGAACCCATCCTGTAGTGATTGCTCCAGTTCCAGAATACATAATTGGAACAAACATACTTAGCAACTAGCAGTATCCCCACATTGGATCCCTGACATGTGGAGTAAGGACTATTATAGGAAAAGCCAGATGGAAGCCATTACAACTGTACCTACCAAGGAAAAATAGTAAACCAAAAGGAATATCACATTCCTGGAGGGATTTCAGAGATTAGTGCCATCATCATGGATTTGAAGAAGGTAGCAGTGGTGATTCACACCACATTCCCATTTAACTCTCTTATTTGGCCTGTGTAAAAAATGGATGGATCTAGAAGACTGACAGTGCATTACTGTAAACTTAACCAAGTGGTGACTCCAATTGCAGCTGCTGTTCCAGATGTGCTTTCATTGCTTGAGCAAATTAATACATCTCTGGTACCTGGTATGCAGCTACTGATCTGACCAATGCCTTTTTCTCAATTCTGCTTTGGAAGGACCACAAGAGGCAGTTTGACTTCTACTGGAAAGGCCAGCAATACATCTTCACTGTCCTACCTTAGAGGTATATCAGCTCCCCAGCCCTATGTCATAATTTAGTCTACAGAGACCTTGATTACCTTTCACTCCCACAAGATATAACACTAGTCTGTTACATTCATGACATTATGCTTATTGGACCTAGTAAGGAAGAAGTATTAATGGCTCTAGACTTATTGGTAAGACATCTGTGTGCCAGAGGGTGGGAAAATAACCCAACAAAAATTCAGGCGCCTTCCACCTCATGAAACTTCTAAGGGTCCAGTGGTGTTGGGCATGTGGATATATATTCCTTCTAAAGTGAATAAGTTATTGCAGTTGGCCCCTCCCACAACTAAAAAGGAAGCACAGAACCTGGTGGGCCTCTTTGGATTTTGGAGCCAGCATATCCCTCATTTAGGTGTGCTACTCTGGACTATTTATCAAGTGACACATAAAAACTGCTAGTTTTGTGTGGGCCCCAGAACAAGAGAGGCTCTGCAACAGGTTTAGTCTTCTGTGTAAGCCACTCTGCCACTAGGACCATATGATTCATATGATCAATGCTGTTTGAAGTTTCAGTGCTGTTTGGAATCTTTGGCAAGACCCTGTTGATTAATCACAGTACAGCCTCCCAGGATTTTAGAGGAAAATCCTGTCATCCTCTTCAGATAACTATTCCTTTTGAGAAATATCTTTTGGCTTGTCACTGGGTCTCAGCAGAGACTG
>NW_006922158.1:1335487-1339061 GCF_000298275.1 Orycteropus afer afer | reverse complement strand
TTCCACTCACCATGGCTGAGGCCCCAATCTGCCAACAGCAGAGACGAAAACTGAGTCTGCAATATGGAACAATTCCTCAGGGTGATCAGACAGCACCTAGTGGCAGGTTGATTATATTGGACCACTTCCACCTTGGAAAGGGCTAAAACTGGAAAACTCAGAATAGACAGTTCCTCTGGATATGGATTTGCCTTTCCTGCACACAATTCTTCTGCCAAAACTACCATCCATTGACTCAAAGAATGCCTTGTCCACCATCATGGTATCCCACACAGCATCACCTTGGATCAAAGGATTCACTTCACAGCAAATGAAGTGAGGCAATGGGCCCATGCTCATGAAATTCACTGGTCTTACCATGTTTTCCATCATCCTAAAGCAGCTGGATGATGGATGGCATTCTAAAAACATAATTACAGTGCCAGCTAGGTGGTAATACCTTGAAATGTTGGGAAATTGTTCTCTAGAATGCTGCATATGCTCTAAACCAGTGTCCAATATATGGTGCTGCTTTTCTAATAGCCAGGATCCATGAGTCCAGGAACCAACTGGTGGTAGTGGGAGCAACACCACTCACTATTACCCCTAATGACCCATTCACAAAGTTTTTGCTTACTGGCCCCACAACCCTAAGTTCTGCAGGTCTGTAGGTCTTAGTCCCAAAAGGAAGAATACTCCCACTGGAGACAGTACTGATTCTATTGAACTGGAAGTTCATGCTATCCAGCCATTTTGGGCCCCTCATGCCTGTGGATCAACAGGCAAAGAGGGGAGTTACTTCTGTCTGGTGTGATTGATCCTGATTACTAAGGGAAAATCAGATTAATATTACATAATAGAGGTAAAGAAGAATATGTCTGGAATACAGGAGATTCCTTGGGATGTCTCTTAGTAGTACCGTGCCCTGTGATTAAAGTCAATGGAAAACTACAGCAACTCAATTCTAAGATGACTGCTAATGGCCCATATCATTCAGGAATGAATATTTGGGTCACTCCACCAGGCAAAGAATGATGACTAGCTGAGATGCTTGCTGAGGGCAAAAGGAATATGAAATTGGTGGTGGAAGAAGGTAGTGCTGAATACCAGCTACAACCACGTCACCAGTTGCAGAAATGAGAACTGTAATTGTTATGTGCATTTCTTCCTTGCACATGTGCATCAAATATTTTTGTTCCCTTCACTTATAAAATATAAGAAGAAAATGGGGCTAGAAGGTTTTTGTTAATATGCATGTCAGTTGTATCATGTTAGGCCCAAGTATGACTTTATAATTTGTTTTATTTAGAGATTATGTAAGGCTAAAAGCAATGTATACAGGTGCCAAGCTGACAAGGGGTGGACTATGATGGTTAGGGTTGTGTGTCAACTTGGCTGGGCCATGATGGCCAGTGGCTTGACAGTTATGATTAGTCATCCCCCATGATGAGATCTGGTTTAATG
Source organism: Orycteropus afer afer (assembly GCF_000298275.1). Lineage (NCBI taxonomy): Eukaryota > Metazoa > Chordata > Mammalia > Tubulidentata > Orycteropodidae > Orycteropus > Orycteropus afer. The sequence goes on along the minus strand of NW_006922158.1, from coordinate 1,337,618 downwards.
TAATCACCTCCAAGATAACACCTGCTATGAGCAGCCAATCAGTTGAAAGGGATGTTCCTCAGGTGTGTGGCCTGCATCCAATATAGAAGGACATTTTGGTGAAGAACTCTGCTCTTTGCTCCATCTGGATCCTGAATCTGGCCATCATCATCTTACCTCCGGTTGTTTGGACTTGAGCCAGCAGCCTGCCATACTGTCTGTCGATCTTGGGATATGTTTGCCTCTGCAGCTGTGAGCCAGTAGCCTGTCATCTTACCTGCTGGTCTTGGATTCATCAGCCTCCACAGCCTGTGAGCCTGCAGCTTGCCCTCTGACCTACCGATCTTGGGTTTGTCAGCCCCTGCAGCTATGTGAGTCAGGAAAAGCCTCCACCCTGACATCTGACCCACAAATTTGGGACTTGCCACCCTCTACAAACACATGAGCCATTTCCTTGAGATAAATCTATCTATCACTAATTTTGCTTCTCTAGAGAACCTAGCCTAAGATAAGCCTTCTGTGTCACTAGCCACTTTGCTAGATGTTCTCTCTTTTTATCACATCCATGAACTAAACCTTACACAGGTTGAAAACCTGTGTAATACAACCTCTAGAAGTTGTATTAATAATAAAGAAGGACTCCATGTATGGAAGCTGAGATTTGGAGAGCCTGAAACCAAGACATTTTTGACTTATACTTCAGTTGGTGGGTTTCCTTCAGCATGCAGGAATCATGACAAGTTGATAAATAATGTTCCTCTCTATTTTCTCCTTCTCCAATCCTTGCAATGCACTTTCCCTAATTACCTTCAGGATCTTCTGTTCTTTTGACATGAACTCTGCGTAGGAGTGTAAGTTAGGAGCAGCGGAAGAAAGGTCCCCTTAAAATGAGAAGATGCAGATTCCTCAGGAGTCAGAGAGCCTTGGTGGGGCTCTTAACAGCCCCAGTCATTTCATGAGATACTTTTCATTTCAAACAAGGACCCATACTTACCAGCCGGGTCTTTTGTCCCATTAGCCTTACTTCTTTATGATCCTAATGGTGAGCTTTACTTTGATGTAGGATACTAAGGAGACAGAAGTGTGTGGAACAAGCATTTTCCCACCAATTGCTTCCCAATTAATGTTTTAGAAATATTCTATTCCCTCTAAGGAATAGAACATGGAAGTTTGTAGCTGCCTGTCTAAACCATACCCCCTTATTACCAGCTCTCTCAAAGTCACTCCATGTGAGCTTTTGACTAAGTTTGTGTATCAACTGAGTCATCGTATGCATATGAAAGATGTTCATAATACATATTTAACACCCCACAGCCTACCTTCCAATATCCTCATTACTGTGAAAGTCATCAGCAAAAAAGAGGGACTCCAAGGTAAAAGTGACCAAACAGCATGAAATTGATAAGTACACAATGACTTAGAGAGAAAAGAAAGCTCAGTTCTGTTTAAAATGTCACCTTGTTCACCTGTGTGTGTGTGTGTGTTTGAGATTTCTGCTCCGAGCAGCCTGGGATTTTTTAAATTTATCATAGTATTCATATAAACAAGGCAGTTAACTGTCTAGATATATTAAATATTTCCAGCTTAATTGAGGAAAATGTCAATATGGCTTTGTGACCCCCTAACCATCTGTATAATAAATCTCTCATTACCAAATTCCCTGAAAAACAAGCATATCCTGCTAAAACTCGAAAACTTAGAACCAGATGGAGATGGGGGGAGCCCAAATCGTCTTCATTCTGTCCTTACAATGTCCCTAGACTCATTATCTGCCCGTGACCTTCTTTCTCCTTCCTCCATCTCTCCCCCACTCCCATCTCCCTTACCTAGAGCAGTGCATGCTCACAAAACAGTCTCCTAATCATTTCTCAGCCAATGGATGTCTGCTTTATAGTAGTGGTAGCAGTAATACTAATACTAGCTATAATTTATCGAGCTCCTAACATGTTCCACCACTACACATCTGTCAGTTTGTTGTACTATGGTGTCTTGCATCTTGCTGTGATGCTGGAAGCAATGCCACTGGTATTTCAAATACCAGCTGGGTCACCCACAGTGGGCAGGTTTCATGGAGCTTCCAGACTAAGGCAGATTAGGTATAAAGGCCTGGTAGTCTACTTCTGAAAATTAGCCAATGAAAACCCTATAGATC
>NW_006922158.1:1328120-1335172 GCF_000298275.1 Orycteropus afer afer | reverse complement strand
CATAAAAACAATGTGAAGTAGGTACTGTTGTTATCCCACTTCATAGCCAAAGAAAGTTAACTCAAAACCAACCAGAGCAGTTAAGTCAAAACCTAGGACAGCTACAGTAAGTAGAACTAGGTCTGTCTGATTCCAACGTCCATTGTCTTTCTTCTCCTCCATATCACTCTTAGGAATTATGTTTTCAGAGCTGGGCAAATATTGTTAAAAAGTCCAAGAGTTATAAACCAAATTTATACAATGACTACAAAGTAAAACATCGTTTCTAACTTTCAACCAACAGACCCAGAACTTCGTATCCAAATGAGTGATGCCACTCCAATGGCACCCATGGGAGGACATACACTGATTCCAAGGACAGAAACAGCCTCAAACTTTCTGCCATTCTTTTTGTCAGAGTTGCTTTCCGAACTCACGTTTAAGCGATACAAGAAAACTCGTTTCCCTACCCGAGTCCCAGCTCATTTCTAAACCCAAAACATTGTTGCCAAGCATGATCGCCCACCTTCCTCACCAGTGTGGGCTCTTAATGACTTAGCTGTTTGTTCAAATCTTGCCTGCTCTCAGAGGACAAAGATTTGTCACCACTGAGGAGATGCGAAGGAATGTGCAATGGGCTCTGAATGCAATTTGACAAGTGTGTTTCTTCCTCCTCCCCAACATCTAGCACCTGGTTTCTCTTTTCAAAATATCATGGCAAATAGGCAATGAGGAATCAAGTCATTCTTTTCTGAATTAGAAAACAAAGAAATCTTTTCCTGAAAAACCCCTCTCATGTAATGACAAGGCCCAGAAGTTTGCCTTCTCCAGCAGACATTTATAGGTCCTGGGAGGGATATCAGTGGAAACCAGTTGCTAGTTGGCCTTTGATTTGGAGTGGCTAGAATCCAACTGGCTCCCTGAGGGTTATTCACAGTGAAACAGGAAACAAACTGCTTCTCACTGCAACTGTCCTCTGGCTGGAACTGTTTACGCCAGGAATAAATTAATTGCTGGTGTAAAACTCTATTCTGACTCTGTCTGATGCACGTCTGGGAGACAAGAAAGCAAGCCCCTTTGCCAGGTGGCTGCTTGGAGATAAATGGGCAATGGCAAACCAGCTGCCAACTGGTTGTTCTTGCCACCACCTTTACATACATATTTCAAGCTGTCTCTCTTCCAATAAAATAGTCTAGCATATTTATTGCCCAGGAAGTAATCATCTCAACATAAGCCTGATGTACCCAACCATATTGTTAAGTAAGATATATGTTTCGTGGATCAATTACCTTCATGCAAATGGCACATCAGTTTAATTTAATGCTCTCATGAAGTGTTAAGCTTTTTGCAATTGAGTACTGCAAAGTATACAGAGAGGAATTGTTCTTTTGGTGCGCTGGGGATATTACTCCAACCTAACATTCCTGGACCAAGCAATGAGACTTTCTGGATATGGGAGTTGTAGAAAAATGGGCTTCAAAATAACCAGTTGGGAAGATGGCTGACCTGTGACTAGCCCTTAAGGCAAGTGTGAAGGGAAACCAAAAGCCTTTCTGAAGGGGATTGAGACTGTCATTAAATGTCAGGTTCTATCCCTTGGATTATATATTGCCTTTAAAATGCCTGGGAGCACTATAATCAACAAGCAATCATGAAAAAGGTTTTCATGAGCTTTTTCTTTTCCAAGTAAAGCAAACAGTAGATTGAGCCATTTGTCAGTGGCACTAGCGAAGTCTAGCATTTGCCCTTAGATTCCACTGAAAATCTCAACCTGCATGATCCAGGGAGCAATATTTTCTGACCATTTATTGGGGGTTCACTGGGGGGTTTGAACCTGTTTACCACCTTCCCTTCTTAATCTTTCATTCTAGGCCTCCCAGATTTATTCCTATCCTCTGAGAGCCATTCAAAGTAACACAGAGACCTCAAGATACTGTCTAAGATACTGCTTTGGGATAACATGGAGTGTGTGGGACTACCCTGGACTTGTGATTAACTTTGTAAAGTAACAAATTCAAGTGAAACCCAGCTGTGATACCCAATTGAGGATCTGGTGTGAAAAGCACCAGATATACACTAAATGTGCCCATAATATTCTCATTAGTGAGTAAAACTCACATTCTCGCATGAACTGTAAATGCTCAATTTCTCTCCCAGGGTTTTGCCTCATGCTAGGTTGCCTCATCAGAGTCAAGGCACAGGAAAACCTCCTTTCTTTGTGTTTGCAAGGATGCAAGCCTCTAAGAGCTCTTTAGTCATTCACCTTCTCAGTCTGGTTTCTAATATTCCTCAAGGGAGAAAAAATGTATGTTCACACGTAACCTGAGCACACGGCAATGTCCAAATCATTTTATAAGCCAATGAAATACTATAATAAGCACTGCTAGAAAGTTAGCATGTCCATAAACATTACCCATTCTTGCTGCACATTTGCTCCATTGACAGGCTCTATCTACAGATCCTTAGTGATACTGCCTCGGAAACGCAAGGAGGGGTCGCTATGAGTCAGGTCTGACTCGACGGCACATAACAACAACAACATCTACATTTAGAACTATTTCAGTAACTCCAATGGAGCATTTGAACCCTAAATGCATTTGGGTTTCCTTGCCCGTAAAGAGAAACAGGAAGCCCTAGGCTGTAGGCCTGAGTGGCTGGCTGCAGAGACAGTCCTCTGGCAGTTCCTCTGCCATGTAATTTTCCTCCCATAGAGACTCTTGATTCCTGGTGAACTTGTTTCTGGGTGGACCCCAGGAGAACTAGAATTGATAAAGGGAAAGTTGCATTCTCCCCAGCATTCCACTGGCATCCAGCCATAGAAAGAACATTCCCAATTTGCCATCTTATCCAGCAGGGCATGTCGCCTGTCACTGGTAAGTCACAGAGGCCGCATTTGCTGCTGCTGAAGTTTGTGGAAACATCAAGTTTGACAAAAAGTAATTTCACATGAGCTTGTCTGGTACTGAGACCAGATCTTTCTTCCTTTCTCTCCTGAATCTCTCTTCAAAATGCCACATATTACTTTACAAGTGGTGGAACAGCCTCTAATGGCATTCCCATACCTTTCACTGGCACCAAAGTCAAGTCAGGAGAGCTGTATCTCTTGCAGACATGGTTAGAGAATTCCTTTCTTTGGGAGTACAGCAGAGACATAACCTCCCTTTAGGTCAAATGATTCAGCCATTCACTATCCTATCTGGATATGGCTGCAAACTCCCAAGTGCCATTGCTTAGGGGGAGTAGAACATTTCTAAATATCAGTTGGCAACCATTTGCAGTATGCACTGATGACAGACATTTTGAGTAATGACTATAGGTAAAGCTCTGGGAGGGATGCTGAATACATATTTGACATGAAGTTTTGATGATTATGAGACAAACCAAAAATAAGTCTGTAACTTACTTAGAATCATTGATCAACGTGTGTACATCTTCAGTGAAATCAATGAGTTGAATATAGCCCCACTCTTTTGTCATTGTTAAGAGATTGCTCAGCCTGATGACACTGCCAGTACTATTGTTCACTATCAATTCAGAAATGTACTCCATAAGCCTCTCTCTCTTTACTTGCACAGAAGGCATTCAATTGGTTATAATGAAACTCACTGGTCACAGAAAGCACTCCATTTGGCTTCTTCTCATCTCTCATGTGTGGGCAGTCCCAAATGTCTCATGAACCAGGATAAGCAGCTGCCTGTGGTCACAGTTGGGTTTTTCCCTAATAACACTGCACCCATTCTTAGAGAAGCTGAAGCTGAGCAGAGCCGCAGGCAGGGAGCAGAGGAAGAGCAATGGAGTGACTAGAGAGCTTAGTTAAATCCCTCATAATAGTGGTAATAGTGCTTATTTAACTTCCTCAGAAGGAAGGTTGGGCAATCTACTTCCGTAGTGATAACGCCTCGGAAACACAAGGAGGGGTCGCTATGAGTCGGGTCCGACCCCACGGTAGTGAGTTTGGTTTTGGTTTTTGATTGACCCAAATAGCAAAACCAAGAATAATTAATATATTTCCTGTCTTTAACAAAATGTTTATTCTTTTACAGTACTGATATATCTTTGCCATAACTTGTTACACAGCTGAAATTGGCTTGTTCTGCACATAGCCCCTAGGACTGTCTGTCACTGCCATAGCACCTGGGCCCAAGTGCTAGCTCTGTGTCTTGGTAGCTGTGTGACCCTGAGGCCAGTGACTTCACCTCTCTGAATGGTTTCCTCATCAGTAGAATGTAAGTGATGACAGTGCCTTCTGTACAGGGGAGCTGTGACCCTCAAAACCAAGATGAGAGGCTGGAGTGCAATGAAGTGCTCTGCACTCCCTGCAGACTCTAGAGCCATTTGTCAACATACAGTGGTGGCATCTACAGTGTAGTGACAACCTAAGTTCATGGGGTTGCTGACAGAAGCTGCAAGATCCCACAATGCCTCTTGATTGTATGGAGTATAATTTACCAGTATATATACTTTTATGGCAATTCCCAAAGAAAGATCCCAAAGCTTACCAGTTGCAACCAGTGAACACAAGCTGCTTCTGCCCAAAGAGAGGGGCTTAGCCAGTCTCTAAAGTGCCCAACTCATTGTAATCAGTCATGATGGGTCTCATGGCACCTCTATCCCACCCGTTGTTTGTTAATGATTCTTTTAATAAGCAAAGTTTACAGACAGGGAAATACACAAATCATAAATGTGTATTTTGCAATGAGCTTTGACAAATGCACACACTGGGATAACTCAAAACCCTATCAAGATATAGAACATTTCAATCACCCCCTAAATTTCCTTCATGCCCCTTTATAGTCAGTATGCACACACCACCACCACCATAATTATAGGCAATGATTGGTCAGATTGTTTTCACCATGGTCTGATCTAGAACTTCATGTCAATGGAATCATGTAGCATGTATTTTGGATAAGGTGTCTTTCATTTGAGATGCATTCATGCTGTTGCATGTATCAGTAGTTCCTTCATTTTTTATTGTTGAGTAGAACTCTAATACATGAATACTACAATCTGCTTATCCCTTCACAGGCTGATGGGAATTCAGGTTGTTTCCAGTTGGAGGCTATTATGACCAAAGCTTTTATGAGCATGCTTTTACAAGTATTTTGTGGACATATTCTTTCATTTCCCTTAGGTAAATACCTAAGAGTGTGACTGCTGGGTCATAGGGGTAGATGCATGCTTCACTATATAAGAAACTACCAGATATCTTTCCAAAGTGATTCTACCATTATACAGTCCCACCAGCAGTGTGTGAGAATTCCGATCGCTCCACATCTTTGCCACCACATGGCACTGTCAGTCTATTTTAGCCATTATAGTGGATGTGAAGTGGTATCTCATTGTGGCATTAATTTGCATTTCCCTGATGATTAATGATATTAAGCACTTTATTTCATTAGGTTTTTGGATATTTATGTATTTCCTTTTGGAAAATATCTGTTCAAATAATTGGCCCATTTTTAATTGGGTCTTTTATCTTCTGCTTACTGAGTTGTAAGAGTTTTGTTTGTTTGTTGCATATTCTAGATATATATTTTTTGTGTTATATGTGTTACAAATACTTTCTCCTAATCTGTGGCTTAACTATTCATTTTCCTAATGGTGCCCTTTGGTTAGAAGAGGTGTTCTAGTGGCATTGTGGTTAAAGCATTGGGCTGCTAACCTAAAGGTTGGTGGTTTGAACTCACCAGCTGCTCTGCAGGAGAAAAAATGAGGCAGGCTGCTTCCACAAAGATTTACAGCCTTGAAAACCCTTTGGGGCAATTCTACTCTGTCCTATAGGGTTGCTTGAGTTGGAATTGACTTGGTGGCAATGGGGTGTTTTGGGGGGTGTTTTTGGCTACAAGAAGTTTCTAATTTTGATCAAGAACCTTTTTTAAAAAAATCTTTTTATGGTTTTTGCTTTCTGTATCCTACGAAATTCAATCCATTTTAAAGTCCTTTGATGCTGCCTCTTTAATTGGTGTTGAATCTGGGGCATCTTATCATCGTTCCTTTTTGCAAATGACCAACTCCAAGCCACCATCATCTTTTACCAGGATCATTGCAACAGCTCCTTGTTCTTGTCATTGTTAGGTACCCTCAAGTTGGTTTCGACTCACAGCAACCCTACATGCAACAGAATGAAACAGTGCCCAGTCCTGTGCCATCCTCATAATCATTGCTATGCTTGAGCTCATTGTTGCAGCTATTGTGTCAGTCCATCTCATTGAGGGTCTTCCCCTTTTTCACTGACCCTCTACTTTACCAAGCATGATATCCTTCTCCAGGACTGGTCACCCCTGATAAAATGTCCAAAGTACAAGAGACAAAGCCTGACCATTCTCACTTCTAATGACCATTCCAGCTACACTTATTCCAAGACAGATTTGTTCATTCTTCTGGCAGTCCATGGTACATTCAATATTTTTCACCAACACCATAATACAAATGCATCAATTCTTCTTCAGTCTTATATATTCATTGTCCAGCTTTCACGTGCATATAAGGCTGTTGAAAATACCATGGTCTGAATATCCCTCATGAATATAGACATGAAAATCTTCAACAAAATCCCAGCCAACAGAATCCAACAACATATCAAAATAATAATAATAATACATCCTGACCAAGTGGGATTCATATCTGGTATGCAAGGATGGTTCAACATCAGAAAAACAACCAATGTAATCCATCACATAAACAAAACAAAACAAAAGACCCACATGATCATATCAATTAACACAGAAAAGGCATGTGATAAAATACAACACCTGTTCCTGTTCAGTACTCTCAGCAAAATAGGGATAAAAGGAAAATTCCTCAACATAATAAAGGGCATATATGCAAAGCCAATGGCCAACATTATTGTTAACAGAGAAAGACTCAAAGCATTCCCCTTACAAATGGGAACCAGACAAGGATGCCCTCTATCACCACTTCTATTTATCATTGTATTGGAAGTCCTAGCCAGGGCAATAAAGCAAGAAAGAGAAATAAAAGGCATCCAAATTGACAAAGAGGAAGTAAAGCTATCTCTATTTTTAGATGACATGATCCTATACATAGAAAACTCAAGAGACTCAGCAAAA
>NW_006922158.1:1326114-1326834 GCF_000298275.1 Orycteropus afer afer | reverse complement strand
AGGGCATATGCACACCCATGTCCATCGCAGCACAATTCACTATAGTAAAGAGATGGAAACTATCTAAATGCCCATCAACAGATAAATGGATAACCAAATTATGGTACATTCACACAATGGAATACTATGCTACCTGAAAGAACAATGAAGAATACGCAAATCATCTCACAACATGCATGAACCTGAAGGAAATTATGCTGAGTGAAATAAGTCATTTGCAGAAGGACAAATATTGTATGAGCCTTTTACTGTAAAAAGTCAAGGAAGGGTTTGTTTAGCAAAGGGAACTCACTTTGTAGGTTACTGGGGATGGGAGGGAAGGGGAGGGAAAATTTCAGACTAGTTGGGGGCCACACTCTGAGTTGGGTAAGGGGAGGGACAGTATGGAAAGAGTCTGACCAGCATGATAACATTGGGGAAAGGGAGAACACAAAATTGTGCACATAAGATATAGACAACAGAGGCTAATACCAGTATATCTATGATACTGCATTACCACTAACACCAAATACCAGGCTACAGACAAATGCATAAACAACTGAGAAGATCAGATGGGGGTCAGTGAACAGGAATATACTCTGGACCAATGATAGATTCAGCTGAGGATAATCTTGCACAGATACTAGTGCACAAAATAACCACAATCATTACAGAAGCAACAGAAGTCAGACATGGAGCAATCCCTCATAGACAGCCAGACACCATGGGAGAGAGAACCAC
>NW_006922158.1:1316810-1324680 GCF_000298275.1 Orycteropus afer afer | reverse complement strand
TAACTAAAGGGGCATAGGGATGGGGGGGATCACTGGGCAGGGAGAGGAGGAGAGTGGGTTAGGGTTGGGGATGGTAATGGGGAGTGAAACTAATTGTACATGAACTGTTGAATGTAAAACAAAGTCTGCTCTGTAAATTTGCACCCAAAGCACAATAATAATAAAATTTAATTTAAAAATACCAGGGTCTGAGTAAGGCACATTTTAGCCCTCAAAGTGTCATCTTTGCTTTTGAAAACTTTAGAGATCTTTTGAAGCAGATCTTTTGAGTCATCGTGGATCCAAGTAAAATGAAATCCTTGACAACTTCACGCTTTTCTCCATTTATTGTGATGTTGCTTATTGGCCCAATTGTGAGGGTTTTGTTTTCTTTATGATGAGCTGCAATCCATATTAAAGACTGTAGTCTTATCTTTATCAGTAAGTGCTTCAAGCCCTCTTCATTTTCAGCAAGGAAAGTTGTGTCATTTGCATATTGCAGGTTGTTAACGTGGACCTCACCAGTTGGAATACAAAGGAATCAAATAGACTACATATGTGGAAATCAATGATGGAGACGCTCAATATCATCAGCCAGAACAAGGCCAGGAGCTGACTGTGGAACAGACCATCAATTAATTGCTCCTATGCAAGTTGAAGTTGAAGAAAATTTAAACAAGTCCACAAGAGCCACAAAACGACCTTGAATTTAGAGATCATCTAAAGAATAGATTTGACACATTGGACACCAATGACTGAACACCAGACAAGTTGTGAGATGCCATCAAGAACATCATACATGAAAAAAGCAAAAGGTCATTAAAAAGACAAACCAAACCAAACCAAACACACTGCCATAGTGTTGGACCCAACTCATAGTGACCCCTTCTTGGGTTTCCAAGGTGGTGTCACTATGGGATTACCCAATCTTCCTTAAAAAGACAAGAAAGACAGAAAAGACCAAAATGGATGTCAGAAGAGACTCTGAAACTTGCTATTGAATGGAGAGTAGCTAAAGCAAATGGAAGCAATGATGAAGTAAAAGAGCTGAACAGAAGATTTCAAGGGGCAGCTCAGGAAGCCAAAGTAAAGTATTATAATGAAATGGATGAAGACCTAAAGTTAGAAAACCAAAAGGGAAGAATAGACTTGGCATTTCTCAAGCTGAAAGAACTGAAGAAAATTCAAGTCTCGAATTGCAATATTGAGGATTCTATGGGCAAAATATTGAATGATGCAGGAAGCATCAAAACATAGAAGGAGTACACAGAGTCACTATACCAAAAATGATTGGTCAACATTCAACCATCTCAGGAGATATCATATGATCAAGAACAATGGTATTGAAGGAAGAAGTCCAAGCTACACTAAAGGAATTGGCTCTAGGAATTGACGGAATACCCACTGAGATATTTCAACAAATGGATGAAATGAAAGAAGTGCTTATTCATTTACACCAAGAAATTTGGAAGACAGCTACCTGGCCAACTGATTGGAAGAGATCCATAATTATCCCCATTCCAAAGGAAGGTGATGTGACAGAATGCAGAAACTGTCAAACCATATCACTAATATCACACATGTAAAGTTTTGCTAAAGAAAATTTTAAAATAATTATGGCAGTATATTGATAGGGAACTGCCAGAAATTCAACCTGGATTCAGAAGAGGGAGTGGAACAAGGGATATCATCACTGATATCAGATGGATCTTGACTGAAAGCAAAGGATACCAGAAAGACGTCTACCTGTGTTTTACTGACTATGCAAAGGCATTCAACTATGTGGATCATAAGAAATTATGGACAACATTGTGAAGAATGGGAATTCCAGAACACTTTATTATAGACCAGGAGGATGTCATTCAAGCATAACAAGGGGATACTGCATGGTTTCCAATAAGGAAGGGTGTGTGTCAGTGTTGTATCCTATCACTGCACTTATTCAAGGTGTATGCTGAGCAAATAATCTGAGAAGTTAGACTATGTGAAGAAGAGCACAGCATCAAGATTGAAGGAAGTCTCATTAGCCACCTGTGATATGCAGATGACACAACATTGCTTGCTGATAGTGAAGAGGACCTGAAGCACTTATTGATGAAGATCAAAGACTACAGTCTTCAGTATGGATTACACCTCAACATAAATAAAACAGAAATTCTCACAACTATACCAATAAACAATATCACAATAAATGGAGAAAAGATTGACTTTGTCAGGAATTTCATTTTACTTGGATCCACCATCAACACCTTCTTTACACAAATAGAAAAACAAATCCTCAACTTCATATAGAATGACAAGAGGCCCTGAATAACTAAAACAATGCTGAAAGAGAAGAACAAAGTAGGAGGACCCACTTCCTGATTTTAAAACATACTAGACAGCTACAATAATCAAAACAGCCTTGTAGAGGTATAACAATAGACCAATGGACTAGAATTGACAGTCCAGAAATAAACCCATACATGTATGGTCAACTGATTTTTGACAAGGGTGCTAAGTCTACTCGATGGGGAAAGAAGAGTCTCCTCAATAAATGATGCTCAGAAAACTGGATTTCCTCACGCAGAAAAATGAAACAGGATCCATGCCTCACACCATACACAAAAACATATTCAAAATGGATTAAGGACCTAAATGTGAAAACTAAAGCCATAAGATTCTTAGAAGAACAAGTAAGGGTGATGCTATCAGGCCTAGCCTTCCACAATGGATTATCTAATAAAATAACAAAAGCTTAGGCAGCAAAATACAAAATAAATAAATGGGACCTTACAAAACTGAAAAACTTTTCTTCATCAAAAGACTTTACCAAAAAAAAGTGAAAAGATAAGCTACTGACTGGGAGAATATCTTCAGAAACCATATATCTGACAAGAATCTAATAACCAAAACATATATAAAACTTTGACAAATTAACAACAAAAAGGCAAATAACTGAATCATAAAATGGGCAAATAACCCAATCATAAAATGGGCAAAGGGGCTTAAATAGACAATTCACCAAAGAGGACATTCAAATGGCCACCAAACACATGCAAAGATGCTCAGCATCTGTAATAGTTGGAGCTGTGTGTCAATTGGCTGGACCACAATTCTGTGTGGTTTAAGCAGTTGTGATGCGGGGTATTCCCATGATGGGATCAGATGTATATGTTTTGAGCAGCCCATTCATTGAAAGGGAGTTTCCATAGGGGTGTGGCATGCTTTCAATATTTATGGACATCCTAGGAAAAGAGACACTCTTCTGTGGATCAGGATCCTGTTGTGCTGCCTACAACTGTCCGTGAGCGAACAATCCACCATTCGGCCTAGAGATCTTGGATTCATCATTAGTTGGAATCAACAGCCCTTATGCTGCCTGCCAACCTTGAGCTCGTCAGCCTCTGCAGCTGCAAGAGTCAGGTAAAGCCTCCAGCTTGACGTTTTATCCAAGAACTTTGGACTTGCCTGCTTCTATAAGTGTGTGAGCCATTTTCCTAAGATAAATTTCTCTTTCTCTGTATATATATATGAGCTTTACTGGTTTTGCTTCTCTAGAGAACCCAGCCTAACACAGCATCATTAGCCATCAGAGACATGCAAACCAAAATCACTGTACTCCCACTAGGACGGCTAAGAGTTAAAAAGAGGAAATTAACAAATGTTAGCGAGGATGTGGAGAAACTGGAACCCTTATCCATTGATGATAGGAATGCAAATGTTACAGCCACTATGGAAAACAATGTGGTGGTTCCTCAAAACATTAAAAATAGTACTACCATATGACCCAGCAATTCCACCCCTAGCTATATATCCAAAAGACTTGAAAGCAGAGACACAAAAAGAAACATGCACACCAGTGTTCACTGTAGCAGTATTCACAACAGCCAAAAGGAAAAAACGACATAAACGCTCATCAACAGATGAGTGGAAAAACAAAATGTACATACTCCCAGCCAGGAGGAGAAATGAAGCCCCGATACATGCTACAGAATGGAAGGCGCTTGAATATATTATGCTGAGCGAAATAAGTCAATCACAAAAGGGCAAATATTGTATGACCTCATTTACATAAAAAGATTTTTTTTTAAATAGGCAAATGTATAGAGAACAAAGTTTATTAGTGGTTACCAGGGGTGGGAAGGAGGGGGGAAAGGGGGTTAACAGTGATGGAAAAATCACATTGATTAAGGGTGGTGTTGCCACTTATTGTAATTGCTGTCAGTAAGTTGTATACTTGTAAAAAGTTGAATTGGCAAAAGTTGTGTGATAGATATATTTTCAACAATGAACAACAACAAAAAAAGAGTAGCTGCTGAGGTTGCTTATGTACAAAAAATACCTCATGGGATTTGTTTCCTTGGTTTGGAGGTTTGTTGTTGTTGTTGTTATGTGCCGTTGAGTCGGTCCCAACTCATAGCGACCCCTCCTTGGGTTTCCAAGGCAGTATCACTACGGAAGTAGATTGCTCCATCTTCCTTCCGAGGAGTGGCTGGTGGGTTTGAACCACCAGCCTTCTGGTTAGCAGTCAAGTACCTTAGGCACTACACTACCAGAAGGTCATGCTTTCATGGGACAACCCAATTAATTGGCCTAATAATATGTTTAGTGCTTCTGTTCTACCTCTTAATTTGTTGTTTAGTGCTTGGGTTCTTAAAAGCTTGCAAGTGGCATTCTAAGGCACAACAATTGGTCTCTATTCACCTGAAGTAACAAAGGGAGGAGGGGAATACAGAATGTGTGGCTAATTGCCTCCATGAACAACTGCCTCCTTTGCCATGAGACAAGAAGAACTGGATGGTGCCTAGCTACTAAACATTTTGATCAAAGATTCCATAGAAGAATCTGGATTAAAAGAGGGAAAATACATAACAGAATTTTAAATTCTCATGGACTCCAGACTTCTTGGATCCATTAAAGTTACATGAATCTCCAAAATTATTGCCCTGAGATCATCTTTAAAATTTAGACCAAAAATACCTCCTTACAACCAAACAATAGTTTAGCTTAACTAGGAAAGGATGTCTGCTTTGAGTGCTGTGTTCGTTCAAGATCTATCAATATGGGATCAAATTGACAACAGCAACTTGAAAGGTTAGACAGGAAACCTAGGGCGCAGTGAGTGTGTATTAATGATGAAGGAACAACTCAGAAAAAGAGGTTGAGAATGGTTGTACAACTTGAAGAATGTAATCAAAGTCACTGAATTATATGTATAGAAAGTGTTGAATTGGTGTACGTTTTGCTCAACAACAAAAATTAAATTACATGCCAATGTTCCTGTTATATCCACCTCATTCTCAGTAGGTTGTTACCTAGTTCTTTCGTGTGAATGCATTAGGCCCATGGGAGAGGAAGAGACTAAAACTGAAAGAGAAGGCTGGTGAACAGAAAGGCCCATGGGACAACTTCACCATGTACAATACGAACACCCACTGTGTCAGGGCAGTCCTTGGAAAAACGCTAGAAAACGTTTCTTACTCAGAATGCATGCCATACTGTTCCTTTCCTCACAGACAGTAATCACGCCAGAAAACACTTAAGTAAAGTACCCCAAGACCAGGAAAGAAGAAATTCTTCATAAAAGTTAAATAGTAATAGGAGGGGACATTTTATGCAAGAGGATGGAAACTGTAAAACTTTTCTGAAAAGCAATTTGGGTCTCTGCATCATAATGTCCTTTCTAGAATGATCCTAAGGGGGCAGGGGGGAACAGGAAATAAACTATGTACAGTGATATCTATTTATAATGGTGGGGGAAAAAACAGCAAAATAGTCAACAATAGGAGATTAAGTAAGTAATACAAGAGAACCCTATGCATTACTTACCAATGCAATATTATGCACTATATACCATTTGAAAAGTGAGATTTTCAAAGAATGTTTATAATGATATGGGGAAACTCTCATGATATAATTTAAATGGATGAAGCAAAACACAAAACTATATAAGCAGTATGCACGTTTAGTGTTGTTCATTGCTCCGTGCCCAGGACAAAAGCTGGACATGGTGTATGTACCTTACTTAATCTTTACCACCATCCTTGTGAGACAATCAATTACTATCATAATCCAAATTTTTAGAGATGAAGAAGTGGAGGGTCAGAGGGGATGAGAGATTGTGCTCCAGGATACATAGATTCTAAACAGCAGAGCCAGGATTCGGATCCAAGCAGTCTGATTTCAGAGCCTAAGTCCTTCAACAATGCAGTAATACTTTGTGACTACTTTTACACATTTAATGGAAAAAGACTGGGAGGAAAATCATCAAAGTGTTCCCGGTGATTTACCTCTGTCTGGATGGTAAGATTAGGAGAAATGGGTGTTTGCTTCTTTTGCTTTTCTATGTTTTCCAAATTCCCTACAATAATCATTTTTTGCTTTTGTATTCTGACTTTTTAAATATATACTTTGTCTTTATCCAATCAAGGACTTCGGAGTTCTCATTGATCAAGTCCCTTGGTTCTGACCACACTCTTGTCACTTGGAACAGATTCACCCCTCTGCCCCCCAACGCCCCAACAGTCCTAATCTGACAGTAGGCTCAAATTCTCCCTCGCCAAATCCATCCCAACTCCAAGCTGCGAGTGTAAGTAACACTTCCTGGCTGGAGCTGGGGGTAACTGGGTCTCTTCTGCTGCTGTTCTCACTATTCTCTGGCTTTCTGTCTTCCCTTGGTCTGGCCCCAAATTCTGCCTTTGCCTCCCAACACCCCGCCCCCGCTCCCCTCTTGCAGTCTCCCAGAGCATACAGGCCCAGTGTGATAGCATTACAGCAACCACTGCAACAGGTGCCTGAGAACGTCTGTGTGCAGACCCTGTACAACACACAGGACTCAGCAGGACTATCCGGGAGATGCTGAATAGGGTGGGAGAACAATGTGGAACAAAACTCAAAATTATAAAAAAAGACCAGGTTTACTGGTCTGATAGAGCCTGGTGAGATCCCCGTGACGATAACCCCTAGTGGGAGCTCTGGTAGCATAGTGCCTAAGGCACTTGACTGCTAACCAGAAGGCTGGCGGTTCAAACCCACCAGCCACTCCTCGGAAGGAAGGTTGGGCAATCCTACTTCCGTAGTGATACTGCCTCGGAAACCCAAGGAGGGGTCGCTATGAGTCGGGGCCGACTCGACGGCAAATAACAACAACAACAACATAGCCCCTAGTTACCCTTCAGGCCTGGAACTGAACTCACTCTCGTGGCTTCCAGCCAAACAACAGACAGCCAAACAACAGACTGCTGCGGCAGTCCCCTCTTTCCTCGGTGACTTCTTCACACCCCTCTTCAATTACAGACCCCAAGCTGATCATACCACTCTAATAAGGCCCTGATCAATGCTAAGGAGTCGTTTTACGATTCCTGCAGGTTGTATTCCTGTTATTATAACACATCACAACATCACATTAGCTTTCAAAAACAAACCAGCATTGATTTGCTGACTCACTCTATGGTCTCCTATGACGCCCAGATCTTTCCATTATGTGTGCGTCTCCAGGCAAGGAGAGAATTGATTTGCTCTCCATTCCTCTGTAAGAGGTTCTTGTTCACTCTCCACTCTCAACCCTCCCCCCATCCTCAGTACTGAAATTGGAGAAGAGTGGAAAGCAACAAAACCCTGATGTCTAGTTGCCAAACCCCTGAATAAAAATAAAACTTAAAAAAACTCACAAGATCTTAAAAGCCTGCAAGCAGCCATCTAGATGCAACTATGGGTCTCTCCTCGTCCAGAGCAAACAAGAACAAAGAAAACCAAAGATGCATGGAAACAATTAGTCCAAGGGACTGGTATACCATGTAATCCTCAGCCTACATGACCATGAGACCAGAAGAACTAGATGGTGCTCGGTTACCACTGTCAACCACTTGGAAAGGGATCAGTGCAGGAGATCCTGGATGGAGCGGAAGAA
>NW_006922158.1:1311346-1316472 GCF_000298275.1 Orycteropus afer afer | reverse complement strand
CCTGCATGTTGCCATGTCGTTGTTCAGCAGCCTGCCATGCTCTGCTGACCTTGGGACTTACAATGGACTTGAATTAATTGCCTGCCGTGTGGTTTGGTAACATCAGGACTGTGCCTTTTTTACTTGTCAACCTTGGGTTTGTCAGCCTCAGCAGCCAGCAGCTGTCTGATTGAAGAGATGCCCCTAGCTCCAGTGGGCCGGGAGCAGGAGGCAGAGCCCCTTAGAGCCTTTGAACTCAGACTTAAAGCCTCCGAACTGTAAGAGAATAAATTCCTGTTTGTTAAGGCCATCCCATTTGTGTTATATTCTTGCCAGAGTGGCACTAGGTAACCAGAACAGGCCCCTAGTTACCCTTCAGATGTGGAATTGAACTCACTCTCATGGCTTTCAGCCAAACAACAGACAGGCACATGGGGTGAACATTTACATCATGCAGATAGACTACTTGGAGAGATCAATAATGGGAAGAACAGAAGGGCAGTGTTTGCACAGGGAGACAGCTTGTGGGGTGGGGGAGTGCATGGGAGGGAAGGATGCAGGGCAAAGTTAACTACAGGGAGCAAGTGGGAGGGGAGCTGTTACATTGTAGGGAATTTCAGTCAATGTCATGAGGCAAAATGTATATGAACTGTTGTGTGGAAAATAAATTTGCTCTGTAAACTTTCACCCAAATCACAATTAAAATTAAATAAATAAATAATTGAGAAATTAAAAACTCACAAGAAGTAAACCAAAAGATGTTTACCTACTTTTTATCACACCTCATCAATCTTTTGTTATAAAAGTTTGAAGAGCCAAACATACAGCCTATATTACAGGCTGTAAATCAACAGAGTGAGACAAATTAAAGGCTTAAGCTACGAAGTCAGAGAAGCCTGGATTCAAAATATAGCTCTAAAACCTCCCATCTGTGTGATCTTGGGTGAGTCACTTTGTTCTTTAAGACCTCAGTTTTACAATCTGTGAAATAGCACTAATCATTTTGCTATAACAAGGCATATGTGTTCCTAAAATTGCCACACTACACAAAAATGCCTATTAAAAAGCACAGGATTTGTGGGGAAAATGAGATTAGAGGCACAATAATCAAAAACTTCGTCAGTAACACATTTAAAAGGTAAGAACCTGTCTGGTGGGACTCCCAAGACTATGGCACTGGGATACACTTTGGGACTGGGATAAGACTCCCAAGGGCTGGCTCTCAGCCCAAACAGTAGTAAGACTTACATGCAGAACACCTAACCCAGGGCGATGCACACACCATTTCAAAGGGGATACACTCCTTGGAGCAATTGGCCATAGGGCACCAGAGGGGCAACAGTCACACGGAGGAAAATCTGGACAGACAGGAGTGCATAACAAAGAGGGGCACAGGGATGGGGGGGTCACAGGGCAGGGAGCGGAGGAAAGTGGGCTAGGGTTGGGGATGGTAATCGGGGAGTGAAACCAAATGTACATGAAGTGTTGAATGTAAAACAAATTCTGCTCTGAAAATTTGCACCCAAAGCACAATAAAAAATAAAAATAATAAAAGGTAAGAACCTAAAAAAAATGGTATCACAGTTTTAAATATGTTAAATGGTAAAGAAATACATAAATACTACAATAAATATGGTACCTTACCTTGAAAAAGCCCTGACATTCGCTTGTGAATGTGGGTATCAGAAAGATTGTAGGTTTTGAGTACTTGTGAAGTGGTGGAAAAAGAGTTATCTGAAATTGGACACAAAGTTGTAATGCCAGAAATGAACAAGTGTGGCTCATAATACATGTGGTGAACTCATGTATTTGGTGGATGTTTGAAGTGCGTACACATGCACGCACGTGAGCACGTGCTTTCTCATGTTTTGTGTATTCCTATGTGGCTCACTTCGGCAGGAGAACTTTTAGTGTTCATCTAGTGTTTTACATGGACAAAACTGGGTATGAATATGAAGTTCATGTAAGGCTCAAATTGTTCCCTAATGTATTAATCACATTAGAACAAATTCCCATTTTCAAAACAAGAGTTACAGCAGAACTGACTGTACCAGCCTCTTAGGCTTGGGACGATTACATGAGATAATGCCCTAGGTAATTCCTTGGATAATGCTTTGAAAATACCTTGATGATGCCCTGGAAAATGCCTTTAGCAAAATGTCCAGCACATAGTAAAAAAGAAAAACTAGTTGTAGCAACAGTTATTAAAAGTCGCAGTAGTACCTCAAACTTTTGGACCCTGCACGTAGCCATGTCGTTGTGCAGCACCTGCTGGAGAAGGAATGGAAGTTTGCTAAAGCTCAGCTCTGTTCACAAAGCCATGTCTACCCACCCTCCACTGCTAACCAAGTGCCTGTGACATTTACAATGAATTCTATGAACATCCCTTAAGACCCGAGAATGCCGCACGTGACTAGGCAGTGCGGACCCACAGAGGAAACCAAGAGCCCAGCTGCTGATCTGAAAGAGCTTCCTCTCTAACGGTGAAGAAGGGTGAGGCATCATTGGGGCCAGGATGGACTGGCTGGAGAGTCTCCAATAATCGATAGGGAACCATTATGGCTCAACAGGGCAATAACAAGATAAAAACCGTATTTAGGGCCAGAGAGTAAGAATTTGCAGGACATACAGTCTTTATAGTTGTTGTTGTGAGGTGGCATTGAGTCAGTTCTGATGCATAGCGACCCCATGCACAACAGAATGAAACACTGCCTGGTCCTGCGCCATTCTCACAATCGTTGCTATGTTGGAGCCTATGGTCATAGTCACTGTCAATCGATCTTGTTGAGAGTCTTCCACTTTTTTTGCTGACCCAGAAGCATGATATCCTTCTCCAGAGACTGGTCCCTTTAGACAACATGACCAAAGTGCAAGTGATGAAATTTGGCCATTCTCCCTTCTAAAGAGCATTCCAGCTATACATCCTCTACAATAGATTTGTTTGTTTTCCAGGAGTCCATGATACATTCAGTATTCTTCACCAAAATCATAATTCAAATGCGTCAATTCTTTTTCAGTCTTTCTTATTCATTAAACTTTAAAAAAAAAAACCATGGTTTGGATCAGGCACACCTTAGTCTTCAGAGTGACATCCCTGCTCTTAAACACTTTAAAGAGGTCTTTTGCAGCACATTTGCCCAGTGTACTACATCATTTGATTTCTTGACTGGTGCTTCCACGGGCACTGATTGTAGATCTAAATAAAATGTAATCCCTGACATCAATCTTTTCTCCATTTATCATGATGCTATTTATTGGTCCATTTGTGAAGATTTGAGTTTTATGTTGAGGTGTAATCCATACTGAAGGCTGTAGTCTTTGATATTCATCAATAAATGTTTCAAGTCTTCACTTTCAGCAAGCAAGGTTGTGTCATCTGCATATCACAGGTTGTTAATGAGTCTCCCTCCAATCCTGGTGCCATGTTCTTTTTCATATATAGTCCAGCTTCTCAGATTATTTGCTCAGCATACAAATTGAACATGAATGGTAAAGGGATAGCACCCTGATGTACACCTTTCCTGATTTTAAACCATGCAGTATCCTCTTGTTCTGTTCAAACAACTGTCTCTTGGTCTGGGTGCAGGTTTCTCATGAGTACAATTAAGTGTTCTGGAATTCCTGTTCTTCACAATGTTATCTACAATTTCTGGAATTCCCATTCTTCACAATGCTATCCATAATTTGCTTTTTTTGTTTTTTAATTGTGCTTTGGGTGCAAGTTTACAGAGCAGAATTTGTTTTACATTCAACAGTTCGTGTACATTTGGTTTCAGTCCCCAATCACCATCCCCAACCTTAACCCACTCTCCTCCCCTCCCTTTCCTGTGACCTCCCCATCCCTGTGCCCTTCTTAGTTATGGACTCCTGTCTTTCCAGATTTTCCTCCATGTGAATGCTCCCCCTCTGGTGCCCAATGGATGACTGTTCCAATGGGTGTGTCTCTGTAGAGTAGGTGTGTGCATCTCCCTGGCTTGGGTGTTCTGCATGTAAGTCTTACTACTGTTGGGCTGAGATCCAGCTTTTGGGAGTCAGTTTTAACCCAGGCCCTAAGTGTATCCCATGGCCATAGTCTTGGGGGTCCCATCAGACTCCTATTATCCATAATTTGTTAGGATCCACACAGTCTAATGCCCTTGCATAGACAAAACAGGCAAACCTCTTTCTGGTATTCTCTGGTTTCAGCCAAGATCCATCTGACATCAGCAGTGATATCCCTTGTTCCAAGACCTCTTCTGAATCCAGCTTGATTTTCTGGCATTTCCCTGTTGATGTATTGCTGCAACCATTTTTTAATTGTTTTTAGCAATATTGTACTTGCTTTTGATATTAATGATATTGTTCGATAGTGTGCACTTTCTGTTGGATCACTTTTCTTTGGAATGGGCACAAATATAGATCTCTTCCAGTTGGTTGACCAGGTAGCTGTCTTCCAAATTTCTTGGCATAAACAACTGAGCACTTCCAGTGTTTCATCTATTTGTTGAAACATCTCAATGGTTATCTCCAATTCCTGGACCCTTGTTTTCCACCAGTTCTTTCAGTGCAGCTTGGATGTCTTCCTTCAACACTATTAGTTCTCGGTCATATGCTACCTACTGAAATGGTTGAATGCTGACCAATCAATTTTGGTATGGATTACAGACTCATCTATAGAATCCTTCAATATTGCAACCCAAGGCTTGAATTTTTTCTTTAGTTCTTTCAGCTTCAGAAATGCTGAGCGTGTTCTTCCTTTTTGGTTTTCTAACTCCAGGTCTTTGCACATTGCATTATAATAATTGACTTTGTCTTTGAGAACCACAATTTAACTTCATCATTTCTTCCATTCACTTTAGCTACTGCCCATTGAAGAGCAAGTTTCAGAGTCTCTTCTGAGATCCATTTTAGTCTTTTCTTCCTTTCCTGTCTTCTTACTGACCTTGTGCTTTCTTCATGTGTAATGTCCTTGATGTCATCCCAAAACTCTTCCAGTCTTCGGTCATTGGAGTTCAATGTGTCAAAGCTATTCTTCACATGTTCTCTAAATTCAGGTGATAGATACTCAAGGTTAAAAGCTCTGGTAGCATAGTGCCTAAGGCACTTGACTGCTAACCAGAAGGCTTGCGGTTCAAACCCACCAGCCACTCCTCGGAAGGAAGGTTGGG
>NW_006922158.1:1306575-1310291 GCF_000298275.1 Orycteropus afer afer | reverse complement strand
ACCATCCCCAACGCTACCCCACTCTCTTTTCTAATTATTAATGGATGTTTGCAGCTGTTTCTTCCCATTTTGAACAGTACCACTTCATCAAATGAAAGTCCTGAGTACATTACTCCATCCAGGTCATTAAAGTCAACTCTGCTTTGAGGAGGCAGCTCTTCCCCTGTCATATTATGAGTGCTTTCCATCTTGAGGGACTAATCTTTCAGTATTATATTAGACAATGTTCTGCTGCTATTCATGAAGTTTTCACTAGCCAATTTTTTAAGAAGTATGTTGCCAGTTTCTTCTTCCTAGTCTATCTTAGTTTGGAAGCTCCAGTGAAACTTGTCCACCATGTGTGACTCTGCTTGTATTTAAAATACCAGTGGCATAGCTTCCAGCATCACACCAACACATACACCACCACAGTATAACAAACTGACTGATGTGGTGGATGGTTTCTGTTACAACTACTCAAATCTGCTGTTATAGCATGAAAGTAGCCATAGACAATACATAAACAAATTAGTATAGCTATGTTTTAATAAAACTTTATTTACAAAATAGGCAGGATTTCATATGGGCCCATAGTTGGCTAATTCTTGCTTTAGAGCAGTGTTATATAATAGAAATATAATTTGGGCCACAAATTCAGGACACATGTAATTTTTCATTTTCTGGTAGACACATATTAAAAACTTAAAAGAAAGGGACTTCTGGCAACATAGAAGAATAGGCAGACAAGCTACACAGACCCTTTACAACACAGAAACAAGAAACCTTGAGATAGATATATAGGATAATCCTGGAACCCTGAGCTTTGAAGGGAAGGATGAAAAAAGTGGATTAAATACTGACTAGTAAAAGAAACTGAATGAAAACAGTGAGTAAGGAGACAAATGGAACTGTGGACTGTTGACAGGCCTCACAGCATGGCCATTTTGAGTATTTGCAAATGGCGCTCTGATCCAGGCAGCAACCTGATAATTCGGTCTACTTTCTGAGGACTGCACAGGCACCTGCTCTCATGGTTGATGACCAGAAAGGTACAATATTCCCCTTGTTACCCTTGTACTCCACACCCTCACAGTGAATAGAGGTGTGGTCATCCCCACCTCCACCCACCTTCTAGACCAGCTGCCTTCTGCACAGGCAGGAACTGGTCCTAGAACTAGATGTCCTGCTTCCAGCCACCCTTTGGTCCAGTAGGATTTTTTTATGAGACCAGGGAGCCTACACACAACCCAGCTTTTGGAACACATGGAACTTTTTCTGGGAATTGGGCCCTGCACACAGTTGCCTTTTGAGACAGCAGGAACTTTGTCTAGGATCAGACACCCTGTCCCCAGATGCTTTTTGGGCCAGCAGTAACTCCCTCTGTAACCAGGCACCTTGCTTCCAGCCACCTTTTAGGCTGTCAGGAATTTTTTCCTGATCCAGGCACCCTGCCCTCAGATATATTCTGGGTCAGCAGGAACTCATCTGGAATCAAGTGCTCTGTTCCAGTTCCCTCATGAGTAGGCAAGAACTAGTTCCAGGACCAGGTACACTACTCCCTGCCACTTGCTAGGCCAGCAAGAAAACTGGATTCCCTCATCCTTCCTGTTTTCTTTTCACTTTTTCTTTTTTAAGTATTCTTGTTTTTTCCTTTCTTTCCATCTTTTTATATTTTCTTTTCTTGCCCTCCCTTGTTATCATTGGTATTTTTTTTCCCCTGGTTCTCTTTCTTTTTCTCTTTTTGTTTTTCTCATCCCTTGTTTTTATTTTTGTATTTTTCTTATTTCCTTTTTCTTGTTCTTTTTCTTGTGGTCTCTTTTCTTTTACCCCCTCCTCCAAATTCTTTTTTTTCTCTCTTTGCCCTTCTTTTGTCTTTTTTCCAGTTTTTCTTTTCATTTATTTGTTTTCTTTTTGTAGCTACTGTTTGTTTATGCTGTTTGTGGTTTTTGCTATCTTGTGTTTTTTTGGCATTTTTCTTTGCCCCACCTGGCAAGAGACAGCAACCATACCTACATGACCAAACTACATCCACACAGTTCCTGCAGCCCCACCCCACTGAGTAAGAGCTACCACCTGCTTCCACACTAACTGATCAACAAAAGATAGTGACCAATACTAACCCAACCCACCCTCAATAGCTCTACACAGAGAACAGTGCACATATTCTGATCCTCTACCACACCCACAAGGACACAGGTGGTGAGTGCCTAAGTGCTGCCAAACTACTGAATAGAGAAGCCCTGCTCTCTCAGATATATCAAAACAAAATAAAGCAAAAATAAAAAAAAAAAAAACCCTAGGCAAATCACACCAACATGCAATCACCAAATAAATACAAATAGAATGACATCACAGTGTCTCAGAGACAACTGACCATCCCAGTTCATATAAAGAAACAAGATAACATATTACACACAAGTGACCAGAATACAGGGCCAGAAAACCTCCCTGAGGAAGAAGTGACATTGGAACTACCTGATAAGGAACTGAAAAGAATTATATTTAGGCACCTTCAACAGATTGAGAGATGGATCAAGGAAAACACTGACAAAATTAAGGAAATCACAGACAAAACTCTAGAAGAATTTAGGAAAACAATACAAGAACAAACTGAAAAATTAGAAACCATACAAAAACAACACATAAAAATATTAATCCAGAAGATTAATACTAAGATTTCAGAAATAACTAACATATTATATGGGCAAAGGAGTAGAATTGAATCTATGGAAGGTAGAATTAGTGAGACTGAAGACAAAAGTCTCAATATTATTTTATTAAAGGAACAATCAGAAAAAAAGAACAAAAAAAAAATGAAGAAAGCATAAGATTTGTGTGGGATGCCATCAAGTAAATTAACTTAAATGTGATTGGAATTCCAGAACAGGAAGAGACAAATAAAACCACAGAGAGTATTGTTGAAGACTTGTTGGAAAAGACCCCTAATATAATGAAAGACAAGAAGATATGTATTCAAGAAGTGCTTTGAAGCCCAAACAGAATAGACCCCAAAAGAAAATCACCAGGATATATCATAACCAAACTTTCCAAAACCAAAGACAAAGAAACATTCTGAAAGCAGCATGGCAAAAAAGAAGTTACCTACAAAGGGCAAACAATAAGACTAAGCTCTGATTTCTCAGCAGAAACCATGTAGGCAAAAAGGCAGTGGAACAACATATATAAAACCCTGAAAGAAAAAATTGCCAACCAAGAATTATATACCCAGCAAATTTGTGTCTCAAATATGATGACATTTTGATAAATAGAAATCAAGGAGATTTGTGAAAACCAGACCAACTTTACAAGAGATGCTAACGAGAGTCCTTCAGACAGAGAAACAACAACAGCAAAGAATAACTGATGATTAACACACATGACAATATAACTCAGAAACCAACCCAATTATAGAAGTATCCAAAGTAAAGTAAACTTACAAGACTATAAACATGGCACCATAGACATCAATTGGTAAATGAGGACAACTACAAACCAAAAAGTGGAAATAAATAGTATAGGTACAGAAGTTCCAAATGGAGAGGAAGTCAAGTCAATTGCAAAATAAAACAGACTGTTCTAAACTTGGAAAGAAAATAATAAACCACAGGGTAACCACAAAGGAAGTTAATAAATCTTCTCATCAAAATAAAAAAGAGGAAAGCCACAAATATTTAGCAAATACTAAAACAATAGCAATGCAGGAAATGACAACAAAATTCATAAACAAAATGAACTCA
>NW_006922158.1:1303081-1306389 GCF_000298275.1 Orycteropus afer afer | reverse complement strand
TATCAAGCAAATGGCAATCAAAAAAGAGCAGGAGTGTCTATATTAATTTCTAACAAAACCAACTTTAAGACAAAAACTACCATAAGAGACAAAGAAGGACATTATACAATGATTAAAGGATCAATCAAACAAGAGGACATAACCATAATAAATATTTACACACCCAATGAAACAGCCCCAACATACATAAATCAAACTTTAACAGAATTGAAAAGGTAAATAGATGACTCCACAGTAATAGGAACCATTAATACAATATTTTCAGTGAAAGATAGGACAACTATAAAGAAACTCAACAGACACACAGAAGAACTAAATAATACAATCAACCAATTTGACCTTATAGACAGAGCATGTCATCCAAAAATAGCACAATATACATTCTTTTCCAGTGCAATGGAACATTCCCCAGAATAGGCCATATGTTAGGCCACAAAGCAAGCCTCACTAAATTTAAAAACACTGAAATACTGCAAAGCACCTTCTCTGATCATAATGCTATAAAATTAGGTATCAACAATAGAAAGATCAAGGGAAAAAAAAGTAAACACATGGAAACTGAATGACAACCTTCTTAAAAACTACTGGGTAATACAAGAAATAAAAATGAAATTTTAAAAATTCCATGGATGAAACAAGAGTGAAAGCACAGCATACCAAAATCTTGGCACACAGCAAAAGCAATGCTCAGAGGGCAATTTATAGCAATAAATGCACATATCAAAAAAAGAAGAAAGAGTCAAATCAACACCCTCACCCAACATCTCCAACAATTAGAAAAGGAGAAGTAAAAAAGCCTACAGTCACCAGAAGAAAAGAAATAATAAAGATTTGAGCAGAAATCAATGAAACAGAAAAACAATAGAAAGAATCAATAAGACTAGCAGTTGGTTCTTTGAAAAGATTAATAAAATCAACAAACCACTGGAAAATTTAACAAAAGAAAAATGCAAATAACACAAGTAAGAAATGAAATGGGTGATGTCACAACAGAACAAACCAATATAAAAAGGATAATATCAGGACACTACGAAGAACTTCCATAGTGATGCTGCCTCGGAAACCCAAGGAGGGGTCGCTATGAGTCAGGGCCGACTCGACGGCAAACAACAACAACAACATGAAGAACTGTACTCCAACAAATTTGAAAACCTAGAAGAAATGGACAGATTTCTGAAAGCACACTACCTACCTAAACTAACACAAATTGAGGTAGAAAATTTGAACAGACTCATAATAAAAGAAGAAAATTAATAGGTTATTAAAAAAAAAAAAATCCTAACCAAAATAGTCCTGGCCCAGATGGCTTCAGTGGAGAATCCTACCAAACATTCAGAGAAGAGCTGACATCAATCCTATTCAAACTATTCCAGAACATAGAAAAGAATGGAATCCTCTCAAATTCATTTTATGAAGCAAGCATAACCCTGATACCAAAACCAGGCAAAAACACCACTAGAAAGGAAATCTACAGGCCAATATCCCTCATGAACATAGACACAAAAAATCTTCAACAAAATCCTAGCCAATAGACTCCAACCCTTTATCCAAAAAAATAATACCCTATGATAAAGTGGGATTCATACCAGGTACACAAGGATGGTTCAACATTAGAAAAATGTAAAACCTCAAACTATAAAGCTAATCCAAGAAAAAATAGGGGCAAACTTAGGGACCCTAATTTATGGTATAATGTAATCCACCACATACATAAAACAAAGAAAAAGAACCACATGATCATATCAATCGATGCAGAAAGGGCATTTGATAAAATCCGACACACATTCCTGATTTAAAAAAAAAAAATTTCAGCAATATAGGAATAGAAGGGAAATTCCTTAACATAATAAAGGGCAGATATGCAAAGTCAACAGCCAACATTCTTCTCAACAGAGAGACTGAAAGTATTCTCCTTGTGAACAGGAACCAGATAAAGATGTCCTCTATCACCACGCCCATTCAACATTGTTCTGGAAGTCATAGTCAGGGCAATAAGGCAAGGAGAAATAAAAGGTATCTAAATTGATAAAGAAGAAGTAAAACTCTCTTTTTGCAGATGATATGATCCTATACATGGAAAACTCCAGAGACTCAGCAAGAAAACTACTGGAAATAATAGAAAGATTCAGCAAAATGGCATGATGCAAGATCAACATACAAAAATCACTTGATTCATCTACATCAACAAAAAGATCTCTGGAAAGGAAATAAAAACAATATCATTTACATCAGCTACCAAAAAAGATGAAATATTTAGGAAAAAATCTAACCAGAGATAAAAAAGACTTAAACAAAGAAAACTACAAAATACTACTGCAAGAAACTGTAAGAGACCTACAAAAATGGAAGAACATGCCATGCTCATGGATAGGAAGATTGAACATTGTGAAAATGTCTATACTACCCAAAACAATCTATACATTCAAAGCAATCTTTAAGGAGCTGGAAAAACCAATTACTAATTTTATATGGAAAAGAAAGAGACCTCAGATAAGCAAAGTACTATTGAAGAAGAAGAAGAAAGTAGGAGGTCTCATAGTTCCTGATCTCAAAACCTACTACACAGTAACAGTTCTGAAAACAGCCTTGTATTGGTACAGTGACAGACACATAAACCAGTAAAACAGAATTGAGAATCCAGAAAGAGATCCATCCATCTATGGACAGCTGATCTTTGATAAAGGGCCTAAACCATTCAATGGGGAAGAGATAATCTGTTCAACAAATGGTGCTGGCAAAACTGGGTATCCATATGCAGAAAAATTAAACAAGATCCATATCTCACACCATACACAAAAAATAACCCAACATGGCTCAAAGACATAAATGTAAAACCTCAAACTATAAAGCTAATCCAAGAAAAAATAGGGGCAAACTTAGGGGCCCTGATTTATGACATAAACAGACTATCAAACATAACCTAAAATGCACAAACAGCAGAAGATTAACTAGATGACAGGGATTTCTCAAAATTAAATTCTTATGTGCATCAAAAGACTTCTCCAAAAGAGTGAAAGAGAACATACAGATGGGGGGGGTGACAACATATTCGACAAGGGAGTTATTGCAAAATTTTATTTTATAAAAACTTCAAAAAATGAAAAAATAACTTCAACATATCAACACAAAAAAAAGACAAACAATTCAATTTAAAAATGGGCAGAGGACTTGAACAGACACTTCACCAAAGAAGATATTGAGGTGGCCAACAAACACATGAAGAAATGCTCATGATCATTAGCCATTGTTGTTGTTGTTATGTGCCGTGGAGTTGGACCTGACTCATAGTGACCCCTCCTTGGGTTTCC
>NW_006922158.1:1297108-1298260 GCF_000298275.1 Orycteropus afer afer | reverse complement strand
CCGACGTTGGGACTTAAAATGGACTTAAATTAATGGCCTGCCATGTGGTTTGTTAACATTGGGACTGTGCCTTTTTACTAGTCAACCTTGGGCTTGGCAGCCTCAGCAGCCAGCAGCTGTCTGAGTGAAGAAAAGCCTCTAGCTTCAGTGAGCCGGGAGCTGGAAGCAGAGCTGAAGCCCAAGGCTGAGGGGCTTTCACCCAGCCCCTAGAGCCTGGCACTTGGAACTCAGACTTAAAGCCACCAAACTGTAAGAGAATAAACTCCTGCTTGTTAAGGCCACCCCATGTGTGGTATATTCCTGTCAGAGCAGACTAGGGAAGCAGAACAAGCAAACAGGGGCAAAGTTATGATAACTTCTTAGCCACAATCAAAGCCTTCGAGGTAGTGAGTCACAGGGCCTGTGGGCTCAGGACCATGGTCGCAGCGGACATCAAGCTCAATTGCCATAACACCATACACAAATACATTGTTCTACATCCTACTTTGGTGAGTAGCTACTGCAGTCTTACAAGCTTACAAGCAGCCATCTGGGGTGCAACTATCCTGATCCAGAGAAAAGAAGAGTGAAGAAAATCAAAGATGCATGGAAACAATTAGTCCAAGGGACTAGTGGACCATGGGAACCTTAGCCCTGAGACCAGGATGGTGGCTGGCTACTACTGCCAACCACTCAGAAAGGGATCAAAATTGCAGATCCTGGGAGAGTGGGAGAACAATGTGGAACAAAACTCAGAATCATAAAGAACAGGCTTCCTGGTCTGACAGAGACTGGTGAAACTCTATAGACTCTATCAACCATTTCGGCCTGGCATTGAACTTGCTCCCATGGCTTAACCTTCAACCAAACAATAGACAGGCCTATTAGGTGAACAGTTACAACAGGGAGATGGACTGCTTAGAACAATCAGCCATGGGAGATAAGAAGGGCAGAATTTTCACAGGGAGAAACCTCAGAAAGTAGGAATGCATAGGAAAGAAGGACACAGGGAAAAGGTAACCACAGGAAGGAAGTGAGAAGAGAGCTGTTACATTGTGAGGATTGCAATGTCATGAAACAAAGTATGTATGAATTGTTGAATGGAAAATGAATTTGCTCTGTAAACTTTTACCCAAATCACAATAAAAAGTTTAAATAAATAAAGCTTTAGTA
>NW_006922158.1:1293747-1296362 GCF_000298275.1 Orycteropus afer afer | reverse complement strand
TCATGACATTGACTGCAATTCCCCACAATGTAACAGCTCTCTTCTCACTTCCTCCCCTTAGTTACCTCTTCCCTATGTCCTTCGAGCACTTCCGCCCCCCAAGACTGTCTCCCTGTGCAAACACTGCCCTTCTGTTCTCCCATGATTGATTGCTCCAAGTATTGTATCTACCTGGTGTAAACATTCAGCCCATATGCCTGTCTACTGTTTGGCTGAAAGCCACCGGAGTGACTTTAAATCCAGACCTGAACGGTAGCTAGGGTCCATAGTCTCGGGAGTCTCACCAGGCTCTATCAGACCAGAAAACCTGGTCTTTTTTAATGATTTTGAGTTTTGTTCCACATTGTTCTCCCACTCTATCCAGAATCTCCTGCACCGATCCCCCCTCCGAGTGGTTGACAGAGATAGCTGGGCACCATTTAGTTTTTCTGGTATCATGGTCATATAGGCTGAGGATCACATGGTCCACCAGTCCCTTGAACTAATTGTTTCCATGTGTCTGGTTTTCTTCATTCTTCTTTGCTCTGGATGAGGAGAGACCCTTCGTTGCATCTAGATGGCCGCTTTAGGGCAAACAGAGAATTTCTTTAAAAGCCTCGATCTTCTTGAAAATGTATTAAATGGTGTGGTTCTAGGTGTGTACTCTCTCTCAATTCTATGGCATCTGAGAGGAAGTGACCACAGCACAGCCAAGGAATGCTCCATTTTCTTTAGCTTTGGCCAGACATTTCATGCCAGAGCTATGTTTTTGCTTCTGTGGTGTGTGATCATTTTTATCTCCCAACTGATTTGCTCTGAACTCAATATGTGATATTTTCTCTTGGAGTAATCTGGTAGTTTCATCATTTTATTGATCTTATGTCCCCCATTAACTGTATTAATGCATGCAGTCTGTCATCCGAAGTGAAAAGGAGATTGAAAAAAGACAAACCAATCTGACTCCATTTTCAATATTTGACTGATGACAGCTTTCAAGCTCCATGATTCTCCCATTCCCCTCTGCTCCACATCTGGGCAAGGCAATAAGAAAGCCCGGGTGCTCCCTCCTTTGGCTCCGCAGGGAAGTTCCAACCACAAAATCCCTGGCCCATGTGCAGAAACCCTCACCCTAGCCCCATCCCCTAACCACAATAAAAACCAGAGCCATTCACCTTTCCTCTGCTCAAGTCAAATGGACCGGCTTGGATGCCTGTCCTGCTCTTCCCAAAAGCCTCATGATATGAGGAATAAACCTTTTCATATCCTCTTGGTGCATGTATGGCATTATCTGTCTCAAGATTCAAACCAATTCTAGGGGCATAAAGATTGTCTGCTGTCCTTGAGGGAACTGCAAGGCAATGGGAGCTGTGAGCAGGATGGTCTAGGAGATAAGCATCCTTTCTGGAGGTGTTTTCTCTCCTGCTTTGGCTTACTAACTGGCTCTGCAGTATTTTGGTTAAGCACTCGGCTGCTAACTCAAATGTCAGAGGTTCAAATCTACCAGTCTCTCCATGGGAGAAAGATATGGCAGTCTGCTTCTGTAAAGACTGACAGCCTTGGAAAGCCTATGGGGCAGTTCCACTCTGTCCTATGGTGTCACTATGAGTCAGAATTGGGCAATGAGTTCAGTTACTGAACTTTTGGTACAGATTTAACTAACATAAATCAGAAGTTTCACATTTAGGGACAGGAGTATGGGGTTGAGTCCTTCTTTAAGGTGGCCTTGAGTTTGGTGCCTTAGCCAATCCATCTGTGAGTCTCAGATTGAATTGGCTATCTTAATTCCAGCACAAGCCATGACTGATGCTAGACTCAGGGGAAGAGCTCTTACCCTGTGACCACTGGTTGCATGTTTCAACATTCAATAGACTGTTGGCCTCCATTCTATACAGTGCTCAAGCGAAACACTGATGCCCTGTGCAATATACAGACCTGTCAGGTAGTAACTCATGTGGAAGAAGAGCAATGACCAGGTGATGTGCAGAGATCCACACTCCTAAAAGCAGATGGTTCACAAGAGTCTGGAATTCCTCTGCTGCTGCTGTTGCCCATGTCTCTGTTGCAACAAAGATCCTGATCTTCAGGGCCATAGGGAAAAATAGCCATGGCTTTCCCATGACACAGACCCTTATAAAAAGGGCCCTGGATGCCTTATCCTTATCTCTCTTAAGGGGACAGAGTATACCACTGTAATTGCAAATGATAATTGTAAAATGGATCAACATAACTTCTTGGCCATAGCCAACCACCCTGAAGGAGCAAGGAGTTGGACCTGATGGCTCGAGACCATGGTCGCAGGAAACATCAAGCTCAATTGGCATAACATACTACACAAGGACATTGTTCTACATCCTACTTTGGTGAGTAGTGACTGGGGTCTTAAAAGCTTCCAAGCGCCCATCTAAGATGCAACAATGGGTCTCTCCTCATCCAGACCAGAGAAGAATGAAGAAAACCAAAGACACATGGAAACAATTAGTCCAAGGGACTGGTAGACCATAGGATCCTCAGCCTATATGACCAGGAGACCAGAACTAGATGGTGCCTGACTACCACTGCCAACCACTCAGAAAGAGATCAGTGCAGGAGATCCTGGTTAGAGTGGGAGGACAATGTGGAACAAAACTCAAAATCAT